>NC_092435.1:2500-315358 GCF_036169615.1 Heliangelus exortis | reverse complement strand
TCTGCATTCCTGCTTCTCCATCTGGAAGAGGCATATCCTCTCCAACAGCTTCCCAGGAAAGGGAATGGAGGGTGAGGAATGTCTTTGTTTCAGTTAGCCAAAGCCTAACAGGAAGCCACTCACCAGCTGCTGTCACAACCATCCGACACGTGGGATGGAAGGCTGTCATTGAGAGCACTGCATTTGATTTCCTAGAAACTGCCTGCTGCAACAAGGCTATGTTGAACATGTCTGCAGACTAGCTCTGCCACCCCGTGTCTGCTGCAAGATCTGCTTTCTTAATAGTTCATCAAATACACAGACCTGTTCCTAGGCCAGGGTCAGTGAGCAGAAATGAAGCCCAGAGACCAACATGGCAGCTCATGTTCTACCTGTGTCTCTGGTGTCTGCAGGCAAGGCAGTGAAACACAGCACACTTCCACATGAAGTCCCCCAAGGTACCCAGTGCTGCCCTCAGTATAGTCTAGCTACAGCAGCCTACATTTCCAGATGGGCTGCCTCATTGTCCCAGAAAACATACACCAGGTGAATTGCAGGCAATTATTTTGATAAGAAATTCCCCTTTTTTCTTAGCAGCCTCCCCAACACAGACTAGAGACCCCCAAGCACTGTCTGAAATCAGCAGCCTCTGCCTTACCTGCCTGCCTCACTCAGCTGTTTCCCACTGCTCTGGTCGAGCCCCGAGGGCCCGTAGTCCCACTGCACTTCCTTTGCAGCTATGTAGTATCTCCGGACTCTCCCTTCCAGGGTGGGCGCCAGAGCTTGCTGAGAACAGGGCCGGACTTCATAGACTGCAGCCATCCCAGCTGTGGCACACAAGGTGGAGAACATCACTACCTAACCCCTCTCAGCCAGTTTGACCAGGCAAAGAACACAGTCCCACCTTCCCAGCAGTTCCTACCAGTGCCATCTTCCTTCCCTCTGTTCTCCCTGAAGGCACATGGCTGGGAGAACAGCATCAGGTGGCTCCCATGGCAAGGAATTTTTTGAGATAGTGAGCAGAGCTTCTTCCCTTAGATGTTGTATGCTATGGAAGGATGGACAGAGAGCAAATAGAGGTGGCCCTTAGAAATGCCATGCAGGGACTGGAGCTCTCAGGGCATTGCCTCAGCTGAGCTTCCAGCTGTACCAGCTCACTGATCAACGTGGAACACCATGCACTGGTACCAGTCACACTGATAATCAATCCACCCCAACTTATACAAGACAAGGAATAAACCCCTTGACCTAGGGACATTTTTAGTGGGAATGCTGCCCAAGGCACTGTCCCCTCTACTACACTGTACAGCACGGGACCACACTAGGAGAAAAGAAGAGGCCACACAGTGCAGTATAGAGTCCAACCTCTGCCTTACCGTGTATGTGATCATTGATCTGACAGCTCAGAAGCCATCTCCCAGGGTTATGGGGGACCATATCTGCTGTAACAAAAGTGGCTGGGAAGAGGCTGACCACATCTGTCCTATGGCCTCGAACATTGAGTGTTTCTCCGTGGAAGTAGGCTGTATGAATATCAATCTCATTGCCCATCCCGAAGAGATGCCACGAAACATAATCTCCAGCACACATCGTCAGCTCAGGGAGGTTCCCAAACACATAACCATTAATAGCTGCAAAACCAAGCAAGTCAAAATCAAAGATTAGAAAAGGGCCCTTCAGAGCTTCTGCCAGCAGGCAACACAGTACAGATATATGTTGAGGATGGACCTAACCAGAACTCATCCTCTTTGTTCTGAGAACCCAGCTCCACATGTCATCCCTAACATGAGTTGCATGCAAGATCTTCTAACAATCAGCAAAGGCTCACTCAAGCCAAAGATCACATCAAAAATAACACTTTTTCTGGAGCTGTTGTACCCTCCCTGTGATAGTTTGCTCAACACATGATCTCAGAGCTTTCTGCCTCCCTTTTCCCCTCTGCCCACACCCTGGCATACAACAGCAGAAAACACTTTTGAAAGTACCAGAGCCCTGACACCCCTGGAGCAGCTGGGCAGAGTCATTGGCTTCACAAAGGTGACACTGACCATGCATTTTGTTGCTCTCTTGGAATTCTTCATCTTCTTTGTCTACAGAGCCCGGATCTGAGCAGAACAACGCTATGTTCTCATCCAGGTACCAGCTCAGGTTCTCATCCACCACACTGAACATCAGAAAGAAATCAATGTCCACGTCCTGGCGCCTTTGAGAACTGCCAGTCAGTACTCCTAGGGTAAAAGAAAGTGTGAATGAACACTCACCATGCAGAAAGGCAGGCATCAGTCAAGGGATTAACACACCAATAGAGCAGTAACTCTCTAACACACCAGTCAGAGACAGAGGCTTTCCCCACCACAGTTCATTCTCTTCTAACATACCCCTGCTAACACACCTCTAGTGTTCTTACTCCTGCTGAAGTCACCAGGCTCAGTTTTAAAACACTAACCAGGTCTTCAACAAGAGTCCTGCTTTTTACATGGATTCAAACAGCTCTGTCAGATCAAGAGGCCCCCAGGCTCACCTGTCCAGCCACTCAGAGATAAAGACAATGTAATAACCAGCAAGAACACTGACACTGTCTTCTCCAATCATGCTGCATTTTCCCATGAAACTGGGAGCAGACCCCCTCAGCCTATCTCCTCATCTGTCCTTCTTCAAGTCACAAGAAAAGCCTTCACAGTATGAAACTTCAGCCCTCAGCTGCTTTCTCTTGGAGTTTTCACCTTTTCTGCAGGTAAGTAATGGCCCAATTAGTCCAGATGCAATGTCCTTTGGTGCATCAATATGAGAGTGGTAGATCCAGGTCAAGCAGTTTGGGTCGTCAGCAGTTGGGCTGTGATCTTCAGGGACAGTCCAAGTATAGGTGTAATTCCCTCCTGGGAAAACAGCATCATCCTTCTTCTGCTCCTGGGGGGACATATCGGGGTACAGGGATCCTAGAACAATTGAGCAATCACAACATCCATTCAAGAAGAGCAGAGATGTCCACATGTGTAACCTTACACTGAGCTGCTCTCACTCAGTGGAGAGCTGCAAGTAAATACTTAAGTAGCAGATTCCAGGGCGAGACTCACCAACCCCAGGCTGAAATAGTGTTTTACCATAGCCTCAAAGAGAAACTGAGGCACAGAGCCACTGTAAGGCAACTTGTCCAGTAAATGGGTCAGCACAGTGTCAGGAAAATTATTCCCATTCTGCCAGCTGCTACTTTGCCTTCATTTCTGTGATGTGCCCCAGTAAGCCCCTCTGAAGCCTCCAGGGCTGCTTCAAACAGTTGATCTTTGGTCTCACCATTCACCATCCCTGTGAACTCCCTGAAGCCCATCACACACAACCCACTTAAGACTACAGCATTCCAAATAATGAATATAAAACTCTTTTCCTTCTGCACCACTCTCCCAAAAGCAAGCTTGGGAGGTTCTGCTAAACTCCAGCAATCTGGGCTGTGCACTCAAGTCCCCAGGCCAGGAAACTTTTCCCAGATCCATGAACCTGCCAACCCAGCACCAGGTTTCAATAAACACCCGAGTGCAGGCTCTTGACAGCAATACAGCTTTGGGATAACCAAGTCTGTGGTTTTACAGACATGTCTCATCAGTTCCCAGTGAGAAAAATCTGTCTCCTTTATGGCAGTGGCTCATTTACCTTCAGAGTCCTTCTCGTAGAACACACCATGAGGATGGATTGTATATGGTCGACTAGCAAAATTTTTTAGGTGTACTTTAATGGTATCCCCCACTTCTGCTCGGATGACAGGTCCAAGGAACCCCAGCCAGCCAGGTTTGGGAACCTCAGTGGTGTATGTGGAGTCTGTGTATTGCTTATAGACAGATTTCTTGTAGGTGCTTCCCACCCTGTCTTTGCCAGGCTGGAGGAATGCAGAGGCCTTTCTGTTCAAGCAGAAAAGAAGAACGCACCATGAGTCATGTGTTACATAAAGCAGCTGGTCAGTAAGACAGTGACAATGACACACAGCTCCCCCAGGTAAGCCTGAAAGCTTTGGCATCCCAGAGGACTGCCCTCCTCTACCCCAGCAGGCTCTAAGACACCCAGGATGTCCTCTTCCCACAGCTCGGAATGGACAACTGGCAGCACTGGCTGCTCCACCTCTCTGCTTTCTGAAACAAGGGGGCACAACAGCACACCAGAAGCCAGGTGAGCCAAGGACCACAGCCAGACACCTGCCACTGTCCCCTGTCCCCTGCATGAGCAGGGACACTGCACACCCCAACTGCACGGGCAAGGAGAGGGAAGGCTGGTGCTGCTCTGACAGTCATGGGTGGATGACACAGGGAAGACCAAAGCCCTTCATGTGTCTGCTTCAGCCTTCACTGGGCTCTTAGGAACAACTCACTTCAGAATCTCAGTGGCATTTGCACCTAAATCACAAGGGGCTGCTTGGGTGAATATCCTGAGCTCTCCGACTAAAATTCACAGTCAAAAAGAGGATTTTCTGCTTAATTCTGAATTACTTGCAAAATGGCAGGCAAGTCAGGAGGGTGTGTACCCAGCACATAATCAGCTTCCAGAGTTAAAACCTCATAGAGGTGCTAAAGTTCAACTCATGAGTATATTTGCTCTTTATGGCTAATTCTTCATAGATAACAGATGAATCATGGTCAAGGTATTAGCGGGATTGGCTTAAATGAAAGCTGAGGTTACTCCCCTCCTTCCCACCTACTATCCATCACCCTGCAGGAACATAAGTGCCCTAAAATACAGGCAAACTCCAACATGTATCTTCAGATGAACATCTGAGACCAAAACATTAAGCATTGCCCTTGTCATGCAACACTGTGAAGGGCTGGGCTCTAGCTATACAATCTAGAGCTCATCCCTTAGCAAATTTATCTCTCCAGCTACTGTAAGAACAAAGAGTTCACAGATAATTCACACTTCATTTTGCAGGTCTGCCTCTTTTTTTCCTCCACATAGTCCATTTCCTCCCAGCAAAAATAGAAATTCTTCAAGTATTTTTCTACCTTGATAATTCATACTGATGTCACATCATTTTCTTATTGGTAGCAATTTGATTTCTGCAGTCACTATACAAAGAAGTCCATTAGCTAATTGCTCACAGTGACAGAACAGTTTTTAAATTGCTTTTAAGTTTAATGGCCTTGAACTTCATTTCCTCCTTTTTGTGTATTATGAGAGAAAGCAAACAACCCACTGCATTTGTTATCATTGCAGAAGTCAGAAATAACATCTTTATTAATCCTGAATTTTAGGGGTTTTCTTTTTCCATGAACTAATTCACATCTATTCAGCATTTCCAGGGGGACAGACCTTGATTTTCCTGTGAACCCCTCCAACTCCCACTGGGCTGTTTCTAAAAGGTATGTATAGACCCAAGTGCATTTATTATGGAGGCATAAATGACTGAGAGGAGGTCAAGAAATACATGTTATTTGGCATAGAAAAAATACAGCGGGGGGGAAGCATAAATGCTTTTAAAAAGCTGTGGAAAGCTATGCAAAATAAAAGACACACACACAAAAAAAAAAACAAACACAAAACCAAAATCCAACCAAGCAAGAAAAAACACCAAAGAAAAGTGCTTGGTGTTTTGAAAGCTAAAACTAAAATCTGTTTTTGTAATGACTCAGAGTTATTGCGGTTGCCAGGGTTCTTTTGCAACAAAAACATTTTCCAAACAACCCCTAAAATTTCATGCAGGAAGTTCCATTAAGTCTAAGGCTTGAAATTCCATTTAAACACAAACAAGCTGGCTCTGTAAAGACAAGTCATCACCCCTCATGATACACAAGCTGATCACCAGCTGGAACTAAGGAAAATGAAACCCAAGGGCAGAGCATTGCACAATCTGTTCCATCACAGAGTGCTTGTGCCTCCCTCCAGCCTCTGGGCCCTGCTCACTGGATGCTCCATTAAAATGGACCTTCATTTTCCCACTGAGACAGTTTTTATGTTCCAACAATAGAGCAAGTTAACCATTAAGCCCATAAAGATCAGACATACCAGATCGTGTCTCTTGCTTACTTAGATGCCCCAGAACACTTGCGTGAAATTACCCATAAAATGACTATTTGTAAGCCAGTACCAGACCAAATTGTTATGGAACGAAACGTACGGGTTCTGTGTGATGCTCTGGTTGGCAAGCACATTCTTCCCTGTGGGAGCATAGTTCCAGTCCATCTCACGGATCCCCAGGTAATAGACTCGGGTGACACCTTCAGCAAACGCCGGTGGCAGCAGGAGGATGTAAAGCAGCAACAACCAAATCAATCCCATCATTGTCTGAAGCAAAGGCTCTTTTGGAGGTTACACCTGTGTGGGAGAATAGGAAAAGAAAAGTAATGAAACAAAAGCAGGATCTGACCTGGTTTGAAGGTACTGGCTGTTTTGAGAGGGTGTGAAGGAACACATTCCCTGCTCTGGCTGCTCCAGCAGCCAGGGCTGTGCATGTGGAATGCCCACACTGGCCACTCACTGTGTGCCAAGGAAGAGGTTTCAAAGCAAGGAGCTTGGAAAGCTGTGCTGTTTCATACACACACTCCTTAACAGCACAGGCAGTGCTGACAGCAATGGGGAAAGAGAAAGCCACCATCTCCCATGCCCAGCCCTCCCATGCTGCTGGCACACACCCTGCCGGGAAGGGCGAGGGGCTGCCTGGGGACCCAGCCAGGGGACCCTTCTGGCCAGGGCAGGTCAAGGTGTCAGGAGCAGCTCTGCAGGGGAAGTGATCCCCAGGCAGGGCAGCCATGCCCCAGGCTGGCAGCAGCTGAGCTGGTCCCCTGGCCTCTTGCCTGAGTGGTGTTTGCATACCAAGCAATCTCAAACCCTCAGAAAGAGCAAGGCTTAGACTTTATCCCAAGGGAGAGCAGCAGCTCCTAAAGCTGGTTGAGGAAAATACCTCCTGAGACAAAGCCCTGCTGTGCCAGCCCTGCCCACTCCCCACAGCAGGACACTCATCAGGTACATCAGACACCACCGGGGCCCCCAGGGATCCAAACACCTTGGGAAGGTGCTCTGGCCTTGGAAAAAAACCAAGGACAAAGTCTGCGGGACAGAAGTCCTGTCTAGACCTCGGGCTGGGGTCTGAAGGTGACACTGCACCTACTGCTGGGGGAATTTTGGGAAAGAGCAAAGCAAAATCACCCAGCAGGACGGGCTGATTCTCTTCTCACGATGTCACTACAGGGACTGATCACTATCGCTCTACTCGTGCGAGACACGGGAAACAGACAAATTGAACTTCTCTAAAAAAGTTACTTTTCTCTGAAATGCATGCCTTGATTAAGAAAAAGCCACCGACACAACCGTGGCATTACATTCATCGATGATCCCTGGCACTTTATAGTTGAAACCTTACTCCCAGGACTCCCCTTTGCCGATTCATCAAGTTGAAAAGAAACAGAAAATCAGATTCCAGAGAACTTTGTCGCTAGAAAACTTTGGTTTACCCCGGCAGCCCGCGGGGGTCTCTCCCGATACCGGACCGCAGAGAGACCACGGCCCGCGACAGAAGCGTCAGACGAGCGAAGGACCCGTGTCAGCCCTTACCTGCGGAGCGGGGCCGGGGCTCAGCCGGGAGACATCCCGGGCGGTACCTGCGGAGCGGGGATGCGCAAGGGCCGGGGCGGGGGACAAAGTCCGGGCTGTAAAACGGGGCGCAGCCGCCGCTCCCGCGGGCAGGCCCCCGCCCCAGAGCCCCGCTCCGGAGGGCCGGGCTGCTCCGCACACCTCCGGGGCCGCGTCCCGCCCTCGCCCCGACCCAGCCCCGCTAAACCTCCCCGGGCCAAGGCGGCGGCGGCCCCTTTAAGAGTGACGTCACCGGGCCGCGCCGCGCTCCCCCGGGAGCACGGCACCCGGAGGGGGCGGGGCCAAGACGGCGCCTACCAATCAGCGCAGGCCACGCCCCCTCTGCGTCACGGCCGCCGTTGAGCGCCCCCCCCCCCCGCCCCGGTAGCGGGATCGCGGCCCGGCCCGAGGATGCGGGAAGGGCTGGCGCTGCCCGGCGCCCCCCCGGTGCCCGGGTTCCTGGCGAAGCTGTGGGCGCTGGTGGAGGATCCGCAGAGCGATGATGTGATCTGCTGGAGCAGGGTGAGGGCGGCGGGGATGCGGGGAGCGGGACCGGGGCGGGGGCCTGCCCGCGGGAGCCCTGGCCAGGCCGCCGCCGCACCCCCCCGGCCCGGTCCCGCTCCCCGGCGAACACGCGTGTTGTCCTTTGGGAGTGTGGGGGGCACACCCGGGGAGGGGTTTGTGCCGCGTGAAGACCCGTGGGGTATTTTTGGTCGGGTCCTGGCGGCAGAGAGCAGAAGAAAGGTGATCTGGGGGCTCCCAGGTGATGGGGATGATGTCAGAGAGGTTCAGTTTGGGAGCGTGGGCGAGCTGAAAAGTTGAGAGTGATGAGATCCGGGGTGGCTATTTTTAGTGGTGACACAGTGGAAGGATGTCGTCAGGAGCCCGAGGTCTGGCCGCGGGGATCGCAGCCCTCTAGTGGCATCGGCTCCCTCTGCTCCTCCCTGTGTCCTGAAAATGCCCGGGGGGCTGGAACGATTTTCCTTTGGGTTAAGACCCAAACTTGAGGGCTTTAAACCCCCCCCCAATCCATAAGAGTGCTCCATGTTTTGGTTTCAAACCTTTCAGCCCGGCCCCAAGCACTCCGAAATGCCCGCACAGACAGTTCCCTGGTTCAGGAGCTGTCTCTGGATTATGGTCCTGATTTATGTCCAACACCTCAGAAAAACTCTCTCTCTAACTGTTACTTTTGCTTGTTTCCTAGAATGGCGAGAACTTCTGCATTCTGGATGAGCAGAGGTTTGCCAAGGAGCTGCTCCCCAAGTACTTCAAACACAACAATATCTCCAGCTTCATCCGCCAGCTTAACATGTGTAAGCATCAGCTCTTCTCACCTGTGCTTTCTGCCAGGTTCATTGCTACTTGGCAACAGTTTGAGTTTCTCTAAACAAGTGGAGTGTCTTGGCAGGTATTTCCTCCCTGAAAACCTGAACTCTGGTCTTGAGTTTGCTTTGCAAAAGAGAAGAACAACAGTAGAGCTTGGCTAAGCTTCATTTGCCTACTCTGTCCTTGCCCAGTAAGTCTGCCTGGTCCCTCTAGGTGATGCCTGGTTAGATGTGTCAGAGGGGAGAGAAAGGACACCTTTATCCTCCTGACACAGGGAGGAGGATGCTGCTTGTGTCAGTTGCTTGTAGCAAAGGTACATGCTGAAATGCAGATGTTCCTCTGAAAGACACACAGTGTGAGAGTCACCTCTGTTTCCTGCTGGATCAACCCCAGCTTTGAGTAAAGTTTTCTTGTGATAGTGCTGCTGGGGCAGAGTGGAAATAGGATGACATTAGCTGTGCTGAAAACTTGAACTTTTCATAGTTTCTGCTCCCAGTAACTTCAGTACTGGAGGTATGTCAGTAGCCTTGGAGTTTTCTTTAGCTGTGTGTTGTAACAGTCAGCTTTGCACTGGAAGAAATTACTTTACCAACCCCTCCCTCTCTGCAGATGGTTTCAGGAAGGTGATTGCTCTGGAGAATGGCATGGTTACAGCAGAGAAGAGCTCGGTTATTGAGTTCCAGCACCCTTTCTTCAAGCAAGGGAAGGCACATTTGCTGGAAAACATCAAGCGCAAGGTACATCCTGAGCATGTGCTGACTCCACTTTGTTACACAAAGTAGCTGATCAAGAGCCCCTCCCTTCCTTCATTTGGGCAAGTTTGCCTGACTTACATTGTTTCTCCAAACCCCTGTTGGCGCAAAGCTTCATCTTTACTAGCACTTTCCAGTTCTCTTCTGTACATTCAGGCCTCCTCTGACCCGTTTCTGCTGATATGTATCCTCTGTTGGCACATTGTAGCCCATAATATCCTGCCTGCCACAGGAAGAGGCTATCATGATACATCACCTTGACGCTTGAGCGGCAGAAGCTTTTCTGGAGAACGTCAGTGTGATTGCTGTGTTGCCCGAGTTAATAAAAGCACAGGGCAGGCTCCAGAGTCACAATTGTGTTTTGATTGATCCTTCACTGAGTGCCTGTGCTCAGACTGGCCCTTGATTAAATCTCATGGTGCAGCTGCTCCTCTGACTCAGGCCTCTGCCCTTCCCAGGTGCTGTACCTGCTCCTGGCTCGCACACCCCTGCACGGGCAGGGGAGGGGAGGGCTCTCTGTGGCACCCTGCACGGGGAGAGGCTCAGCCGGGTGGAGTACTCTAGATGGAGAGACAAAAGCTGCAGTTAGTGCCAAGGAGATTCATAGGAAGCTGTTGAGTGGGTTGGCAAAGTGTGTTATTTGTTGCCCAGGAAATGTTAGTGTTTTTTTGCAAAATGTCCCTTTTAGCGTTTCTCGCCAGTCGTTTGACTGCCTGGAATGGAGTTGTGTTGCTGCACTTACTGGAAACTGAACTTCAAGCCTCGAGCAGGAATGCAAGTTTGAATCAGGACTTACTGTATTTCCCCTTTTTTGCTGCTAGCTCTGCTGGTCTGCTCCAATCCCAACACCCTGATTTAGGTAGAGACTGAGACCAATTCCTTGCTCTTGGGCAGAATGTTTTAATGTTTTCCCCACAGAGAGGTGGCATGCTGGAGAGAAAGCAGACAGCAGTGTGTTTCACTTGGGATAGAGCTCCTGTACCCCAGCAGAAGGCAGTGTCCACCACAGATAACAAAGCATCTAAAAATGCAGATAGAGAGAGGCCATTCAGCCATCCTGCATAACACTGGGTTATGCTAAGAAAGTGGTTAGTTACTGCTGTGGTGACATGTTCTGTTCTATCAAATGGGGTGGTATTTTAGGAGCTGGGATGTTATTTTGTAGCACCCTTGGTCCACTTCTGACCATCCCATTCTCCTTCGAAAAAAAGGATCTGTGAGCCCACCTGCATGGAAGTCATTAAGCACTTCAGCAGGCTCATCCCAGCTGCTCTCACTTGTTTCTCACAGTTCAGTAGAATAATAAGAAAAACCATAGCCTGCTGTAGGTTGGCAGGGACAGCTGGTGGCTGTCATCTGGTGCAGCTCCACTTGGTTTTATTATGGTCAGTATTCAGCTAAATGTTTTTTAAAATTATGCCCACAAAACTGAAGTTCAGGTGTTGTGGGACAAATTTCAAATTGAACTGAGTGTGTCTAATCAGACTCCTCTTTTATTTTTTTTTCTTCTCCCCTGGCCCTCATAACTGAATGGAAATTTGTTACTCTTGTGCTGTCAGATTTAGTCACTCCTAAAAAGAATGTACTCCATTGTTGTGTTTTGGTTTTGCCTGGTGTCTCACTCTTGGGCAGTACAGGGTAAGCTGTCACCAGATCCCAAGCCAGGAGGAACCCCATTTTCAGTCAGTGGTGGGTCTTTACTATGAATTACAGTGGTGATTCTACTGTGTACATACACCAAATGGGAATCGTGTGTTTTCATTGGCATCTTGTTTTTTCACAGCTGAGACTGTCCTAAGGACTGTCACCAGTAGCAATCCTGGCAGTTTGTGATGTATAAGAATTGGTGTTATCTGAACTTTTGGTGGAGTTCATGCCTGTTCTTCTACAGACTGACTACACAGTTTTTGTAGAAAGGAGCATGCAAGGCACTGTTCATAGTAAAGCATGTGTAACCCCCTCCTGTTGTAGGTATCTACAGTAAGAACTGAGGATCTCAAGGTCTGTACAGAGGATTTGCACAAAGTACTCTCTGAAGTCCAGGAAATGAGAGAGCAGCAGAACAACATGGATGTCAGACTGGCCAACATGAAGAGGTAGACTCCGACTGTTTCGGAGGCACTTGCACACTGAATGTTGTTTGTATCTGACAGAGCTTGACTCTAAATGTGGGTTTCATATGAACTGGAAACAGGTGAAGCTATGTTTTTTTCCTAAGAAATGCCATTCTGCCCCACACAACATTCTGAATCTTGGTCACACATAATTCTGTTACAGACCAGAGGTTAAGACTGAGAGTTTGTTGACTATCTTGAGACTTCATTTTGGCTGCCGTTACCTCTAATAGATTGTAGGGCAATCAAAACAGGGTTAGATGCAGTGGGAGAGAGAGAATTAGTGTTTGGTTTTCTTTCTGATTGGAAGTGGACTTTGCACATGCTGATCTCTGCTCTCTCAGAAACTGTTCTGAGGTGATCTGTGTTACACTCAGCCTCTTTCCAAACACCAAGTCTTTATTCTAAGGCTCTGAAGGAATACTTCACATCGAGGTAACTGGTGGAGCAGCAGAGTATGGGAATGTCCTTGTTAGTGAGTCCTTGAGCGTTGGTCCAGCCTACTGGAAAATGGAGTTAATTTAATCCAGAGTTGATACCAGTGGATCAGATTAACTGGTTATTAGTTATCCACAGAAGGAATGTTGCCATTGGTCCTACAAGGTACTGTGAAAGTTTGAAATCTGTAAAACTAAAGCATATAAAGTAAACTCTGTTCATCCTCTGTCTTCTGATTTATTCTGCATTGCAGAGAAAATAAGGCCCTGTGGAAAGAAGTGGCAGTTCTAAGGCAGAAGCACAGTCAACAACAGAAGCTGCTGTCTAAGGTACCATTGCAGCATCTTCAGTGCTACCATCCTTATTCCTGCCTCTGTGACACCTAATGGCATTCTTTGCTTATGTAGAATGACAAATGACACAGAGCTGAACAGGCTGTACTAATACACATAAAATAAAGAAAACAAAAGGCAAAGAAATAAAGAAAATGTTCACAGTTCCTGAGTGTCCCAGAAGTAGTGCAGCAAAGAGCCACAAGCAGAGTGCTAAAGAAAAGTCGTAGTGAAAAGGATTTCAATGTGTTTGAAATCTCAGTGAATCTTACATGGGGAGAAATCAGTAAATCAAGCTGACCTGGGGTAAAAGTGGGACTGGTTGCAGTGCATGGTAGCAAGAGTGTAAAACAAGAGATTGCAGGCACATGGAATGGAGTCTGGGAAAGATCTTGGAGCAAGACAGACTTAGGCCACTCAAGCAGTCAACTTGGAACCCAGAAAGTGTAGGAGCTTCTGCACTGGAACCATTTTTCTCTGGCTTATCCCTCAGCTGTTTCTGGTCTGGAATCCTCTAGTGACTTGTGGTGTTATATTACATTTTTTTGAGAAAAACTGTCAACGTGGGATAATTTTTCAATTCTGTTTGTAATTAACATTTTGGTTTTTAAGACCGGAACAATAATTACTTTTTAATTTACCTCTTAATTTCAAGTAAATAACTACATAAGTTTGTAGTATATCTGAACTGGTAATTTAATGCTACACTTGCTGTGTTGACCACTTGCTTTTGTGGTTTTGTTTTTTCTTTTTAGATTCTTCAATTTATACTAAGTTTGATGCGAGGAAATTATATTGTTGGGGTCAAAAGAAAAAGGTAATTACTTGATAGGTCACAAATTAGTGTTAGATGTGAATTTTGGGGGATATTGCAGCTTCTACAAGGAAAATCCTTAAAGTACATAAAGAATATTTTGATCACTTAAATTTTTTTAATTCAAACTTGAGAAAGCTGGCAGAAATTCAGTAAAATATGAAATAAAGATTTCCCCTTCCCTAAAAGAGTAGATTATAAGATAATCTACTATAGATTTTAAATTTGGAAGGGCACAGTTATCGGAAATAGTACTTTTAAAATGTGTGACTGTGACTTAGTCAAAACAAAGTGCATGTTCAGAGTGCAGCCTGCCTGCCGTAGACTCACTAGAATACATTTCTGGAAGCCAGTTTTCTTAGAGGAGAAAGAGTGGTAGTTCTTACCATTCCTGCACATATTTGGCATTGCTACAGCTTTCCTGCAGAGCTCTCCACTAAAGCTGTGCTTTGTCCCAGGTCTCTGACGGATGCTGCAGGTGCTTCTCCCTCCAAGTACAGTCGTCAGTACGTGCGCATTCCCGTGGAGAGCGGCCAGGCCGTAAGTCTTCCTGGGAAAAGAGACAGTGGGCTGGACAGGACAAAACAAAACACAACACAGTGATCTTAAAGGCTTCCTTGCAATTGCTAATACCATGATCTTACAAAGAAATGCATTCCCTTTGGCCACGGGTAGCCCTAAAGACTTGCTGTGTCTGTAAGATCACACAAATCTGTTCAACTGGTCAGAGACGAAACCTGAACAGGCGGTAGCAGCTGTGAGAAGAATGGAACTTCAGCACCAAAAAATCAGACCCTTTGCTTTACTTGTTCTATTTGCTGTATCCTGCAGGTGGCTTTTTCTGAACATGATGCAGATGATGAGGATGGGAATGGTACAGGTCTCATCATTCGAGATATCACTGACACCCCAGAGAATGCCACCGACGGCCTCCTTGCTGTGGCACACACGAGTGGCAGAGCCAGGTACCTTGGAGTATTTTCACCTAGGTTATTGCCTAGGTGGTTGTGTTACAGTATGAGTGAGCAATATGAATTCTGGGCAGCAGCCTCTCTGAATCTTTATTTGTATTCTTGTGAGAACCTGTTTAGTTGTTAACAGTCAGATAGAAATACAGATGTATGTGTATGTCTGTATACACACATACAGTATACAGAAATATGGAATCTTCTGTTTCCTGAGACACTATGTTATGAGTTTCCCTCCCTCCTACTCCCTATGTACTATTATGCTGCCTTTTTCTCTGGCAAAATGGGCTGTTCTGCTGTGATACATGCAAGCTGTATAAGCTGTAATAAGAGATTTTCATCTGCCTTTATGAAAGCACTTTCCTTATTTTTCTAAAGAACAGTTGGTTATTTGAATCTTTGACTGGCTTGACTTTGTTAGGTATTAAGATTTGAGATGCTAAACTTGAAATGAGGGTTAAGAGTTGATGAATTCTCCCGTGTGTTGTTTTTCTTTGGGTCACATTTTAGGGAGACCCAGGCAGCTCTGGATCCTGACTTACCTCTTTGTCAAGTATCGCAGCCAAATGAGTTAAACTGTGCAGAACCTATCCCACCTCTTCATATAAATGATGTCAGAAAATCCAGTGAAATGGAAAATGTTGCTGTGGAACTCCATTCTGCACAACTGAGTACTCCAGAAGACCCTGTATCAGTGATTGACTCCATCTTGAACGAGAACAACTCTGGAAACCAAAATGATCCCTTACTGGACAGGTATTAACTTGTTTCTGGAGACTTACACTGTTGTCATCTTGTGGGATCTTGTCAAAGTTTTAGAGGATGTGTTTATCAGAGCATAGCAAATTAGCTTATGTTCTCTTTGAACTCTAGTATAGTGCTGTATCGTTTTGTCTTTTCAGAGAAGAAATTCAGGATTTTCTTAACTGCATTGATGCCAGCCTTGAAGAGCTTCAAGCAATGCTGTCTGGGAAGCAGTATAACTTTGGTTCTGAAGCTTTGAGCGATGTGAGTGTCTTTTCACTTGTTTCTGAAAAGTTCCTGTCAGGCTGCATCATGAAATTTGACTCATAGATTCCATGTTGTAATGGGCAAGAAGAGGGAAAATCCTGAAGAGCAAATAGTTATGTATAGAATGCTACAGAGCCATTCTAGGAGTCTAACAGTGTACAAGGTTCCACCTAGAGCCTCTTTCAGTTCATGAAGTATTTCTGTTACACGTAACACAAGGGGAAGAAAAACAGACTCACTTTCCCTTCTCAAGCCTTTGTCATGTATCATCACATCCTGATTATCTGCTTGATTATGCATGATGATATGGAAAAAAACTCAGCCATACATCTGGAATCACTGTCCTTTTTTACTCCTGTGACCTTGTTTTACTTCCACAGGCTGTGAGTGTACTGCTGGAGGTCTGTGCTGCAGGGGAAGGAGTGGTGGGATGGATCCAGCTGTCCTTTCAGGAGTTCTGTGAAGTTTAGTTTTAAAAACCTTATTATGTGACACATGGTTTGTTTTTGTTTTCAGACACTTAATCCTGAGCTGCCAGCCCTGGATATAAGCTTAATGGAAACTTCTCCTGGTATGGAAAATGTAAGAGTAAGATTTGCTTTTGTGATGGAGAGGGTTAATACAATGCTTAGAGCTAAATTTTGATGGATGCAGTTTGTGGGCAGGGAGAGGATTGTTAGCACGGGATGAAGCTGCCCTAGTCATGCTGCTTTAATGTTTTCAGTTACCACTGTTGCTATAAGGGTTCTCAAGATAATTGCAAGTCTTAATGTTCCCAGATGCAGTAATGTGCTCAGTGGGATGATTTAAACTGCCACTTTACTTTGAGTAACATGTTCTTGACTTCTGAATATCCCTGCGAACATAAGGAAGAGGGAACCAAACTGGTGTCTCTCAAATCAGCTGTCTTCACTAAACATTTTTTTTATTCCCATCTATTGCCTCTATAGCTTCTGATTAGAAAAAGAAGGCTAGATGTCTTATAGGCAAGTTATAATTAGGTCTGAGGTTATAATTCAGATGAGATTGTGTTTCAGTCTGTCTGAAGGCTGAATGAAAAGTACTAATTAGAAATATCATGCAATATAATGTATTTATTCTGAATAAATGTGGAATTTCCTCAGAGGACATACAGAAGTTCAGTGCAAATTTACTTCTCTTGATGCAGTTCCTGAAATTGACTCATGTTTACAAAAAACCCTTGGAAGTGTCATTTATATTCTAGTTCTGAAATAATATTTAAAGTAGGACTTCCCTGGCATAAGAGCCTAGACTGCAACTGAGGTAAAATGCATCTGTGTTCAACAGTGCTTGCAAAATTTAATTATATCAGTGAAACAAAACTTCTCATTTAGAAGGTAAAATAAATATTTGCTATTCAGAAACTTGTTTGGCTCTAGTAAGTTAAGTCTCTTTGTATTTCACCATGCATTCTTTGCAGAGCTCCTGTTTACTGGCTCTCCTGCAACAATGGGCTTGTTGGTCAACTGATTTCTCTTCCCTCTTCCTTTCACCCTTAATTGTGCTACCAGTCAGTGAAGACATGGATTTTGTTGTTGCTGCTGAGCATTCTAATTCTCTTCCATTTTGCTTCAGATTGCAGACTTGACAGAAGGCACTGAAGACCTGGGAGTGACTGAGAGAGAAACAGCAGGAAGCAAAGGTGGGCAGGAAGGGAACACTGAGAGCTTCAAACTCTTCCCAAACTGTGTATTGAAATAGAATTTCTGTAGCCTGTAATAGGGTTTATCTCCTTTGGTCTGGGCTTAAAATTTTTGTGGAGACTGGGATATTTGACTGATCTTGATGAAGCTGTGCTGTAATCCTAAGAGACCCCATCTTATGTCCCATGTTGGTGTTAACAATGTCCCTTTTCATTGTCTTGAATAAGAGCCTTCACTTATGTGTCAGCAGAGCCCAGAGTCTAAACTGTTTGTTTTCCCTCAGATATGCAGCTGATACAGTACAGGGCCAACCCTCTGCTTTCATTATTTGAAGAACTACCTTTGAGTGAAGCTGTAGGAAAGACAGAGGATCTGAAAAACTTTCTGCTGCCCCAGACGGAGGAGAAACCTGCTCTTCACCCTTCATCAGGTAGTGGGACTGTCTTGCCACTCGTAGCTCCAGCAAGCCAGGCTGAGCCTCTGGATGCTCTGGGAATGGGTGACCCACCTCTACTCTCAGAAGATGGGAATGGAGAGTATAAACTGTTTCCACTTTTGCTCCTCAGCCCTGTTGCTAGCTTCATAGAAGAGGCCTCTGAGATAGAAACTTCTTGAGCTTAAGAAGGTCAAGAAGTTTGACCTCTGGCCTCTCCTGCTTCCCGGGTGTCATTTTCTGCATAAACAGAAGAAAGTCCTCTTTCTACAAGCAAAGAGCACATCTGGAAAAGCTGAAAATAAGCTCAAAAAAGAGCTGGTGGAAGTGAAGGCACTGGATGGAAGGGAAGAACAAGCTCCCTGTAAACATACTACAGCATATTCCATAACTTTTTATCCAATATTCTATTGCAAGAGGAAATCTGTTTGTATCCTGTTTGTAAAGTTTAGCTGTTTGGGATTTTTTTGTTTGTTTGTTTTGTTGGTTTGTTGGGTTTTATATTAGCTGGATAGAATGTGGAGTGTAATATTTTAAACATGGGTTTTACTCTTTCCAAGAGCCTGTTTCAATAGGTGGTTTGCCTACTGTTTGGAATTAAGATTTTTTTTTTTTAATTTTTTTTTTTATTTTGAGATTTGTTTTTTGATAGCTTGTGGCTACAGTTTGCATCTGCTTAGGTCACTTTCGTACTCCTAGATTTGCTCCTAGGTACAGGGAACATTTTTCCTATGGAAAATTGCATTTTAACTGTGGAATATTACTTTTTAACATGCTAACACACATCCATTGCCACGGATTGTAGGTGTTGTGGTAGGAAGTGCTTGCCACCCTGCATAATGCTGATTTCTCATGCACATTGCATGGCAGTTCTTCTAGGGTAACTTGCACCTAGCTCATGGATCATGTGTCCTCAGAAATTTTAGACAGAAATGTTTTACATCCAGCAGAGTCCAGGAGCTGTCCTTAAAATGAGAGGGAGAAAAAAAAAAAAAAGTAATTGTATAACTCACATTGACACAGGACACTACATTAAGATTTCTCTTCTGCTTGCAGTTGCTATTTCTTCACCTGACCCTATATGGGCACTGGACTTCTTGCTGCATTTTCTGCTTGTGGGATCTTAAAGCTAAACTTACTAGATACATTTGAGTCCTTTGGTAGCAAACTACAAAAAACATTGTCTGCTGACTCAAAAAGTCTTCCCCATAATTCCTTTCTACATCGTTTTCCTGACTTCTTTGAGCAGCTGTAATGCAGACATCAGCCTCTGGTTTTAGTGGAGGAGTGAGTTTTCCTTCACCAATACCAGGTCTGTAGCAGTCTGCCATTAGTCCACACAAACCTGAAATTTGCTGTAGTGATACAAAACTGTAGGGGCTGGAAGAGTCCTGGAGACAGGTAGAAAACTGGTTGTATAATATCACCTGATATTTCCTACCAGCACAATTACTTGAAATTTTTTTCAGTTTTAGGAATTCAGGCTACCTACAGGCTTTTTATTTTCTCTCCAAAGTTTCTGACCTGTTAAATTTTGTGTTCTTCTATATTAAAGAATCCAAGCTATGTGATATTCTGAAGCCTACTAGATACTGCATGTTATCTTTGCTGGCCTTACTTAATTGGATTTGTGCTTCACTGTCAAATCTCTTGAGTTGCAGAGGAGGATCTTGCTGCTGAGTGTGCGTACATGTACAATGGCTTCACAAAGACATTTTGTTCCCATACTTCTGTAACTGTCCTTTACCTTGTGACCCTTCGTGTTTGTATCTTTTGAAATGCCTTTTGTCAAGTAGGTCTTGTTGCAGCCTTTTCTAGACTTTCTTTTGCTTCCTTCTTGAGATAAATTGCTGAGTAATCTCAAGACTTTGTGAGACAAAGGCAGAGAGGGAAACGAGTGAATTACACATCTGTCTTGGGTTCTGGCTTTTTTTAGTTTCTTCCCAAAGGCATCAATTTTGCCAAGAGTGAAACACTGAAAAACAGGCTTTTCTTCTGTGCTGATTTGACAGCACAATGTGGACAACATTGAGAGGCTGATCTTCTGTAACTCTGACTTCCTGAGCAGGCTAGACTGAAGTGTAGTTCCTGTCATGGATTACTGTCATGTTCTTCCATCATGGGTCTCACCATCAGATATTTGATCTGATTGCAAAATTATTTTGTAATACACTTTTCTCTCTTAAGAAGTTAAGAAACCAAGGCTTAAAAAAACCATGCAAATAAAAACTTGTACATCTGTGTCTGGTTTATGTGCTGGTTTAGGAAAAAATATTTATGCAAGTTTCTGAAGAAAGATGGCAATGGAAAGGGCAGGGCTGAATAGCAGGAAAAACCCACATGCTGAAGTAATTAAACTCAAGAATTGCAAAACCATTTACTGTTTCTCGTACATTGTTTTTCTGTGTTAATGTATGTGCCAATACTTCCTGAACCCATTTGCTGAGTGTTCTAGAAGGGGGAGGCTTTCATGTTCTCTGGGGGATCTCATTATGCATCCACTGCTGGTTCAAATATAACTGAAATGCTAAGGTTAGCCTGGTACCTGTTTTCAGACCTGGCAGGCTGAGAAAGAGGGGAGTTTAGTTTTATTATTAACCTATATCCAATGTACCATGGAATCAAAGTTTATGGAAATGGACCAATCACCACCGTCAGCACAGGGCCAGGTTGGCCTTGGGAATATGTTGGTTGGGTTCCCCAGAGCCAGCCTTCACGTGTGAGCACTGAGGGGACATGATATTTAGTGGTTTTTTCATAAGTAGTGATGTACAAGCTCAAAATACTGTGCTGGGTACTAGTGGAAAATGGTCTTGTGGACTCTCCTATCAGTTCTTCTCATTGCTGGCATTCCCAGGCCAGCCAGCTCTTCCCCTGTCTCAGGCTTTTGTAAATCTGCCTGATCAGAGCTTTCCAGCACTCTAGAAAGCATGTTAGCAACAACCAACTGCAATGTAAATTCTGCTGGTAAATAATCACCCTTTTTCTTTCAAGTTGGTGTTTCAGCCAGGTTGGGACACCCAGCTGCCTCTCCCCCTGTTTGACAGCTCGAGGGGTCTCACTGCATCCAGGCACCCACCCCTCTCATTGCCTCACTGTCCTTTCCCAAAAAGCCATTTCTCACCAGGGCTCTGCCAGCTATGCCAGAGGTGGTTCATCAGGACAAGTGCTCTTTACCCATTCCAGTAAGAAAGGCCCTCAGCTCTGTAAAGTATTGAATAAAGCACAATTTCCTGGAGAGAGCAGGGGAAGGGGTCAGGAAACAACTATCAATTACTCTAAGGCAAGAATATCTGTAAAAGCAAGAAATCACAGTGAAAGCAAAGACCTCAGAAGAAAAGGAACAAGATAATTTCACAGCTCCCAGGGCTGTGTGCCCAAATCTTGTGGTTTTGGTCTTAAATTATGTAACAACCGAATGAGGCTGCCTACAAATGACAGTGCAGGTAGAGCTGTCTTTATGCCATATACAAGATTGTAAGAAATATGTTTCCCACAACTTCAGTCTCAGGTACACAGCACTGATGGCTCTCGTGTCCTGTACTGGGCTTCTACAGATGCAAACTGACCAGCAGTGAAGGCAGGGTGTGTATGTTAGGGCGTGGCCTAGGATGTCATTTTTTCCATTTAATTGTTCTGATTCAAGGACTGGATGTTGAATTACCAACAGCAAAATGCTCATATTGATTTAGCCAAGTACAATGGATCAGTAGAGATTTCTGTCATTAGAAAGAAAAACTAGGAGCTGCAGAGATAGAGAAAGGCATGTGAAATCTCCTGAATTTAATGTTTTGGTAGAAAACAGATTGCCTCCTAGATGGGTCTAGTTCTTAATTACTTTATAATACAGATTAGCTATAACTAATACTACCTTTAATTTATAACACATCTCATTACAGTTGAAAAGTAATTATTTGATAGTCTCAAATATTTTCTACGTTACTAAGTTCCTTTATTCTTCTCTAAGCATCTGATTATTTACCTGCTTCCAAAGTAGCCTCCAGGGAAATGCAGGCATATTTAATTGGATTCAATTAATCAGTTCAGATGAACAGCTAAACTACAGTGTGAGAAAGGAAGATTGATCTGTGCCCACACGGTGGGATGGTCAAACCAGCTGCCTACAGCTTGTGGAAATTATTTGTTTTCAAATTTGTATACCTAAATTCACCACCTCTTAAGATGGGGTATAATAAAGAATAGAGTATTTTGGTTGGAAAAGACCTACAAGGATCATCTGTCTCATGCTGGTAATGTAAAGATTTAGGGTGTTTCATGAATCTTAATTTAAAATATAGTGGGGACCTTCACAGAAAAGTTGGTAAGGAAATCAATAGCGAGGACCTTGGTTGTTCAGCTCCTGAATAGAATTCTCTCAGATTTTCTTGTATGTAATGTGTGTTAAAACTTGTTGTTTCGAAAGCAATGCAAGGAGGAAAAGAGGAACAAATAGGTGCTTAGCAATAAAAAACAGGAAATTTTTAAAAAGTGGAATTAAAAACAGAAGGAGGAAAAAGTGTACTCAGCAGGAAATATGAAGTAGAGTAGAAGTAATTCTTAAACTTTCCTCTTTTGACTCTTCCATGAGTACTTCTGTTCTTCCCACACCTCTGACAGTGATTGCTGAGACACTGGTTTTCTGAAAAAGAGGAAGGAAAACCCATCAGCAGCTGTACTTGGTTCTGAGTAACAAAGTGCATGACGAAAGGGAAGCATTCCTGATTGATGCCCTGACTTGGAAAGATCAGGCCTTTTCTGCTCGAGGGGGAGAAGCTGCACCCTGGGGAGGATGGGGGTGCTTGTGAGAGCAGCTGTGCTTATGAGTCCTCTTCTCCTCTGCAATGGTGAGTCCATGGAAAATTCTCCCACCAGGGGCAGTTTGCCCCCTGGCACTGGCCCGTCTGTTTGTCCAGGGGTGGCTCTCTTTTGGGAATAGAAATGTGGCAAAAGCAACATGCTGCTGGCTGGGTGCTTGGCTGTGTCCAGTCCAGTGGCTGTGGAGTGCAGTGGAACCTGCCCAGCTACTTAGAGTGCAGCCACCCCATACATGCCATGAGGGTTGTTCCACAGAGCCCAGCCAGCACCCAGCATCCAGGGTCTGGTTAGTTCTTGTGTTCCTGGGAAAGGGGAGGTTTGGAAACCAGAAGAAAAGGGTCTATGGAAGCACAGGCTCAGCCCTAAGTGTGAAAAAGGTGTACTGGAACAAAGGCAACAGACCTTGTTTTTATAGGAAAATCTAAAATTTTAGAGTTCTTTGATCCGCTGCCTAAGTTGCTGAAGTTCCACTTAGTCTGATGTGGTGTGTGTCAGCAGGGCAGATGAGCAGCAGAGCAGAGAAAACCGTAAAAGCTGGGGCTTGCAGTGAGTGTGCCATGCTTCCCAGGAAAGTCCTGGGGGTGATGTCAGGTGGTGGGGGCTGGCACCATCTGGGACAGGCAGCTGGGACACACATACTCGAGACAAGGTTCTTTCCTCAGCTCTAAATCATCTGCTAATTCTGATCCTGTGCTCTGCCCCGTGTTCCTGTGCGTGCAGGTGCTCACCAGGCTGCTCTCACATCCATGCCCCAGCAGTCAGCTCTCTCCCATTCATTTTCCTCACAACATGGTGGTTTTTTGTTAACCACATCCCTGAATAGACCATCCCTCACCACCTGCACCATCAACCCGTGCTTTTTGTGTGGTGGATTCCTCTTGCTGATGCTCTCAGCACCACCCAGGAGCTGCCTTCACTGCAATTGCTTATTTTTTTAGTTTCTTTTTCTGTTATTCCTGTAGCTTTTCTGGACCTGACCGGCTCCAATGAGATCAAAAGCATATGGAAGGGATCTACCACCTTGCCATGTGTCTATGTGCCTGTGAAGAACTTTGTGCTGGAAACACTCATCTGGACTGCGGTGCATGACCAGAGCTCCAGGGCCATCTTCCGGAGGGATGGGTCTGGCGACCACGTCCTCCTGTCTGAATACAGAGGCAGGATCAGCGTCCTGAAGGACACCCCAGGGAACCTGTCTCTCCATATCCTGAACCTGGAGATCTCTGACAGGGGAACCTACACTTGCCAGGTCACCTGGAGAGCCAGCAACAACAGCCTGGTGGCAAGAGAGATCACCACTAAACTGGAAGTTGTTAAAGGTAAACTGAGAAGGAAGTTGCACAGGAAGTGAATCTTGGGAAGGCTTTTAGGGATTAAATAGACCAGGTGGTCTGTGACCACTCACTTCAAACTCCAGCAGAAGGTCAGAGAGAGGAATTCTGCCCAGGGTGCTGTGCCTGCAGCTCTGGCTGGGAAGGATTTGTGGCCTCTGTGCAGGGGTGAGGAGAATGTGCTGCCCCTCCTCCAGAGCACAGCAAGAACTGCCCTGGGGTGGGGACCTTCCCCATCATAGCAGGGCCAGCATCACCTGGGTCCTGTCTGCTTTGTCTTCCAGTTCCAGTGACCAAGCCCATTATCAGGGCCGGCGAGCTGGGGCTGACGGTGCCGGCAGGAGCCAGGACCAGCCTGACCTGTGTGGCCAGCGGATCCCCCCCCATCCGGTACCGCTGGTTCCGAGGAGCCCCAGGGGAGACAGCCCTGCCCCTGGGCAGCCAGGCCGAGCTGGTCTGGGACAGCCTGCAGCCCTCTGACACCGGAACCTACTTCTGCCAGGCAGAGAACAGGGCTGGGTCTGGGGCGGTGCAGCAGAGCGACCCCGTCCAGCTGACTGTGAGCGGTGAGTCCCTGGAGCCACAGCTGGGTGGGGAACGTCTGGGGCCCTTCTGCACTGGAGCAGAACAGTGTTGCAGCTTCCTTACCCTGAAGGAGGAAAACACAAAATGCCTTCTGCACTCCGGAGCACTCCTCATCACTGGCTCTGGCTTTCCATCCTCTTTTATTCCCTGCACTCTCTCCTTCTTCCTCTTAGAGGAACTGTGCTTTTCTGATCAAAAAGAGCTTTTGGGTTTAAACACATTTGTTCCTCATTGGCTTTTTTAAAATTCTGTCTGGCTGCCTACCACAGCTGAGCAAGTTTAGATGAGGCATCAGGATTTCCCTTTGACTACGAGGAACATGAGTGGTAATTCAGTAGGCCTGTGCAAGCCTCTTTTGTTCTCTTTGTAGATCTGTCCACGGTGATGGTGACCAGTCAGAGGGATGTGGGAATCACAGGGATACACCACCCAACCACAGGTCAGACCAACGCTCTGTGTGGGAGACACTGTATGTGTCTACCATTTCCTAACAGGTAGACCATATAGGATGTCCTGGCTCCTGGTTTGTTTGGGTGTTTTTAAAGGGTTTTGTCATTTGTTTTCTGGTCTTGAATGAAGCTGCTGAAGTGGGAGGCAGAGCTGGTATCTCTACAGGCAGATACAAGAGATAGAAAAGCTGCTTCAGACCTGGCTGGAAACAGTCAACCTTACCAACCCCCCCAGTTGGGGGAGGGCTTGTGCTTTCCAGCTTTCTTTGTAGGATGTGGTAATTCAGACCTGGACTAGAGTAGGTCTGCTTGGGGAAACTTGAAGTTACAGTGCCCCACCGATCACAAAGTAGGTTGTGGGAATCAGTATCACTGACCAGAAGCTAAGGGAAGATGTTGAAAGTTGTTTACTGTTCTTACAACAAACCCAAATGGGAACGGTGTTCAGAGGTACCTCAGTTATCTCTTAGACTGCAGGGGGCTCCACCACTATTACAGATGCATTTGTGTAAACATCCATGCATACATATAGAGAGTATATATACAATTTGTGTATATATACTGTATGTTTATAATATATATACTCTATGTATATTATAATGTACATATAGTCCTCATTTCCAGAGCCTTCCTGTCTTCACTGCCTTGTCAGGGTTATGGAGACATTCTGTTTCCACCCTACAGCTTTAATACCACATTTCCTGGTGCTAAAATGTCTGGAAATGCACTGTGAACCTTTCACTCCTCTTTGTTCTGCAGATCTGCCTGTAGCAGTAGTGACTCCAGAGAGTGGTGTGGGATATCCAGAAAAAAATTACACAACTCAGAGTAAGTGGCAAGCAAAGCAAAGCTAAGAAGAAAATGAGGGACCCAAACTCAGTAGTCAGTACCTTTAGCCTCAGAACTATTGTTCTGCCTTTTGGCTGCCAGTTGTATTAGGAGACTCTGCTGGTTGTCCTTGTGGCTCCAGTCTCCTGAAGAGATGTGAGCAGTGAGTCTGCAGTGTCACTCATCAGAGCCTCCTCCCAAGGTGCTGCCAGGATGAGGCACAGGCAGCACAACCCTGTGTCCCATGTCCCTGGCTGCTGCTGTCCTCAGGGAAGTGGCTGGAATCACTGAAGTGCTGCTGCGACCTCGGGGGGGCTTCTCAGTGTGAAAGTCTTCTACTGTGTTGTTCTAGGTCTCCAGAGGTCTCACCTCTCCCTGTTCCTGGTCATCTTGATTGCCATGCTTTGCAGTGCTGTGGTTTTTGTTGTCATCTTCCTTATCATTTGCATTAGAAAGCCCAAGGATGGTGAGTGGAGCGTTCTCTAAAACTTCAATGTGTTCTTTCACATTTGAGGGGCTTAGGGATGGGGCTGGTGCTGTGCTCTGGCATCATCCAGGAGCTGGTCAAATGCATGGATTGGAACAGGTGGTGGAAGATCTACAGAGGCATAGTTCACTTAGTACCTGGAGGGAAAGAGTCCATCATTAATTCTCCCTATCCCATAGGGATTAATTTCCTTTTTAGTCTTCAGATGCAGGATGAAGTTACTGAATACTTCCATCTTTGCTGTAGCAATAATAGAAAATTCCTGCTCCAGTGCTTTCACAGAGCCCTTGCTCACTAACAGTGCTTGGCAGCATACAGATAACACATCAGAGCCTGGGTTGGGGTTTTGGCTTTCTTTTCCTAATAAATAGGAAAACTGTGGAAACTTCTAGTTTCTAAACTCAACTTTGCCTTTGACCTTGGGCCAGTTATTCTGACACAGTCTTGCTACATCAGGGATATGGGTTGTTTTCATTTTCTTGGACTGAATCCTGGGAGTGGCAGCCATCATCCACCTACCATGATATTTGAGGTTTCTATTTGTTTTCTATCTTTAGAGGTCACTGTCATATCAATAAGAGACATAGCAGAAATTTTTTTGAGAATATAATTGCAAATTATTGACACATTTATGATTATCTTTTTCAGCTCAAGTCTATGAAGTAAAATTGTGAGTATAACCCTTTATCTAACATATTGATGAATCTGTGGGGACAGTATCAGAGCAGAGAAAAAAACCAAACAGTACTACTTACTTGTAGGGTGAAAAACCTCTTAAGCAGTACAGATGAAGATGTGCAAAGTTAGCTCAGTCATACGTTGTACTGATGGGCTGTGGGCTTTCCACGTCAACATGTAATGTAAAAATAAAGATCTTCTCCTTCACAAAATAAGAATCCTAAGCAAAGAGCAGGAGCTGTTTATTAACTCCTCGTCAAAATGTGGCCTCTTGATACCTTCTAGTGCCTCTGAAACTCCTCCTGGGCTGGAGGCAATGCTGCTGTAATGTCCAAGGTTTTCCTGCCACCTGGAAGCAGAGGACAAGAGCCATAACATAATCCAGTGGCCCACATTTACATGGGTTTGAATCAAATTACAACCTTGTTTAAAATCTTTATGGTTGGGGGAGATGATTTGTCCGCTGATTACTCTGGTCTCAACTCTTCTTCCACATTATATTTTGATTTCAGCCATAACTTGAGAGCAGCAGCTTCTTCCAGGTATGAAAGTACAGGTCACTATGAGGACCCCATCCCGTGCGCTGATGACAACTATGTGATGGAGCCCCTGAAAAGCAAAGAATGTGAAGAAATAAATAAGAAAAATAATGAATATGAATGTCTTGGAAACACCCAAGAATCTGTATATGAATTAGGGGATACTGTATGAAAACCAACAGCACCCTACAGGCAGCAGTCCTTCATTCAGGCAAAATCTATCTTCCTTATTCATCTTTGCCTCTGAAAAATAGGTCAGACAATCAGGTTTTGCTCTTGCACAATTAATGGAGCCTCAGCAATCTCTGCAGTGAAAATGCAAACCTCTTTAGGACCTTTGGTTACAGAATGCTGTATAGGTCTTCTGATGTTGCTTTTCTTGGCTCTTTGTCACCACCTCTGTAGAAGAAAGCCCTTTGTTAACCAGAACGTGCAGACCCCAGGCCAAGAGGGCTGTGCTAAAATTACTGCCTTATATACAAAAAGGATCTGCCTTCATAGCTTTGGTGTGTGGGAGCAGCACCAGCACCATGGGCTGCTCAGCATCCCCAGTGGCTTTGGGTGAGGAGTGCAGAGGGAAGCTGGCCTGGAAATAACCTTCTCTCATCCCTCCCATCCACCTGTGGTGATGCACAGGTTGTAGGATGTCCTTTTAGATGTGAGACAGCCCTTAAAGAGGCACTGAAACACTTGGATGAAACCAAGAATCTTACCACACCAGGGGAGCAGTATGAAAAGAAATGTCCCCTGCACCCATCGTGCTGTTAAGAGTTTGCTTAAAGGTCAAGGTCTCAGAAATCTTTATTTCAAAATGAAAAGGAAAAAACAGCAGCTTTTGTTGGTGATGATATCTTGGATAAAACTGTCAATGTGTACATGCAGCTTATTGAAAAAGTGGAGAAAAAAGATGAAAACCATTAAACTTCAGGACTGCAAAGTTAGTAGATTTGGATATTTTTCTTTTTTTTTTTTTTTTTTTTTTTTTTGCATGTGCGTGTGAATGTCAGTGTCTGGAATTATGCTCCTTGGAGCCTAGAGTCCTTCTACTTGAAAGCAGAGGAATTACTGTGGACCTGCTGGAGTCTGGGACATGTTTTGGATGTGGTGTCTGGTGGTGTGTGTAGGCTGTAGCCATCTGCATTTTAGGGAACAAAAGATGCAAAAGTTACTGCTACTCCAGTTTGAGTTTCAGAAATGAAACTCGGTGAATGAAATGAGAGTGTTAGGAAGTGACATAAAATGAGTTCTGTTATGAAGAGTGTAAAAAGACAGTGAAGGCTGACATTCCTCCCTCCTGAGCTGGAAGACGTCTAAGGGAGGAAAACCGTTGCAATAGTATTGTAAGGTACACAATTATCACTAAAAGGGTGTAGCAGACAAACCTTTCTTGTTAAATGGCACTTCAAAGTCAAACAGGTGTTCTTGCCAAGGTGCACAAACAGTGCTCTGATCTTGCTGCCTTTAGACTTGGCTGACTTTGCTTCGGTGCTTCTGCTCCGGACTCAGCAAACCTCCTCCTCTCGCTGCTCCAGAGTGAGCTGAGCATGCATTCGGAAGCTCACCTTTTATTGGCCCCCAGTCCTGCTCATGTGCAGCTGGGATCAGCCCTAATTGGGCACAGCTGGGCTTAACACAAGCTCACGCCTCCCACCTCGTAATTAGCAACACCTGATTGCCTCATTTCACTACAAACGGGTTTTCCAGAAAACAACAGAAAAATCATGGTTGTTATCATGATTTGACTGATCACAAAAAGGCCGTAATCACAAAAGGGCTTTCCAAGGAAGGGCAGATCTTGCAGTAAAAATTGTCCTTTTTTCCTGCATGCAGATGTATCAGAAAAAGCACTCAGAACTTTCTTCTTCAGGTATCTACTTTTTGATAGTTTGCTCTAAGCTTGGTACTGAATTTCATCCCCTCACAGACTAAAATCCTTATTTTATCACCAAGAAAATTATAGCAGATGTCTCTAGCCTGTGTCAAGCTGTGTCAAAACATGAGTGTAAGGTGCAGGCTCTGCAGAGCTGGTCTCAAAGAGCAGGGTCTGGGTTCCCATCTGCACTCACTTTTCAGGGAAAGGGGGACTTTTCTGTGCCACATCTCTTTAGCCTGAGATATAGTAGCAGGAGTTGCAGAACAAAGAGTCACACTGATCACTTTGAGCTCTGTTTCTTGAAGAAATGATGCTTGGAAGTGGGTCATGCCCAGTATGCAGAAGGGAGGTGGGTACCTGCAGGGGACAGACTGCAGGGTGCCTTCCTCTCTCTCAAGAAAGAAATGGGCTGGCTGTGTGACTTGGGAAGGGGAAAACTAGCAGCTGCATCTCTGCCCCAGGGAAAGATGTCATGTACATTGCCTCTGAGGAACCACAGTTCTTCATATTTGTTTTAGCTAAATATTCTTTTTTTTTCTTCTGTGTAATTACTGCTTCAGGAAGCCTTGCATGTTCGGTTCACAACGTATACATCTCAGCAGTTTTAGCTTGAGATTTCTGATTATTCCAGGGCATGTTTCCCAAAATTCAGCTTCTTTTAGAGTCCTCTGTATGAGATAGAGTGCTGAAACAAGCTTCTATGTCAAGTCATGGACCAGGGTGTGTAGATTTTCTCTTGAAAATGGACTCATATTCACTCTTTCAGTGTCACTGCTTGACTTCTAACATGTGGAGGTTTTTGTTTTCAAAATTAAGAAACACACACTTATGGAGATTAATAAAAAAGAGCACAAGTCAGAAAAGTCAAGAGAATGGTGAGAAAAGTGGATGGGGATGATGGAAGAAGTGTGAACTGGAAAGATCCTTACAGTCATTGTCCATCCTTTACCATTCACCTAACTCAGCAGTGAAACGGACTCGTGATATTTCAAAAAGAGGATCCTAGATGACAAAGGACAGAAGAAAGGGAAGTGTTCTTCACTTGCACTCTGGTCCAAGGAGTGTGGGGGTCACTCCCCAGGTGCAGGGAAGGGTGAACAGAGCTGCAGTCCTTGGAAATGGGAGGAGCTGTGTGGATAATGGTGGTGTTCCTGATGGCTTCCATCAGCTGCAATGGTAAGTAAATGATTCGATATATAAGAATAAAAATCAACATAATAAGAGGGTAGGGGGAAAAAATTAATTATAGTGTCTTCATTTTTAAAAATTGCTGCTCTGCTGTGTTAACTCTGAAGCCAGTCTTTGTGAAGATGGAATATGAATTCTTCTAGAACTTAGTAATTCGTCACTGTTGTTCTGCTAGCATGGTCCTAGGACAAAGACCTGTGAGACTAGGTGTGGGTGCACACAATTTCCCTTTGTGTTGTCTCATGAACATCTGACTCTCAAGGTGGATTAGGAGAGGTGACACTGGAATCTTGGCTTTGGTTCACATGCCCATGAGCACACGTGCTACTCTCAGGGCACAGATGACACTAACACCAGCATAGGAATGTTTTGGGAAACAGGAGAAAGATGCTTCGCCAAGCTGCATGCAGCAGCACAGAATTGCTCCTGGCATTTAGAAGAAGTGATTGAAGTATATGCACAACTTCATCACCAAATAAACAGCTTTTCAGATTTCTGGATCTGTCTCCCAAGCAATTTGTGAGTGAATGCAGCAGAACACAACCAGTGCCTGTCTGGGGAGGAGGGGAAAAGGGGAGTGGGATAAGGGGCTAGAAGGTAAGCCAAGACCAGCTAAATTCAGGTAATTTCCTACTAGAGGTACCTCCCAGAGGAGCTATGGTCTCCACAGGCAGACATCTGGAAAGACTGGGAGCCAGGTACCACAAAATCTGTGCCCACTTGAGTGCTCAGCAGAGTGCTTCTCTGGCTGAAGCAGGGATAGTCCAAGATATTTAGGTCAGATCTGAGGTTCCTTACAGCTAAAGCACAAAGACTGGGCTTGGTCCACCCTTCGTGTTCCAAGTCCAGTACTTCAGAGCAGAGCCCTGAAGACTCCTGCCTTCATGGCTCTTTGTGCCACCAGGACAGCTGGTGCTGGCAGGCTGGGCAAGAAGATGCTCAGCTGATTTAGAAAATGGGATAGAATATGAGTTCACCATTTTTCTGTTATCATGCCTTATAGATAGTACAAATCCCTCTGATCAGTCTTCTAATCTCTAACACAGCCATACTGATCCAGCTGTATTTTGCTCCAGTGGGAAAATTCACATTGTTTGTCTGTAAGACTACGTCCCAGTTTAGCAAGTATCACTGGGAGGAAATACTTCTTTTAAAAATGCTGTCTCAGGGATTTTTATTTTGCTGAGTTTCTCCCATTCCTTCCCATCAACTCTCTTTTGGAGTCACCTCTGCTAGTGTTGAAACTGGTCACATACAGAGTGCAGGGAATCAATGGGTGACAGCAGCTGTTTCATGGCACACAGCAATGCAAAACAGTATGGGAGAGATGTTTAAACAAAATTGTGTCCAGATGAATGCACTGAATAATGAACATACTCGAACGTGAGTGCATCAAGTGCACTTGAGTGTGTTTATGAGGAGTTTTCTAAATAGCTTCCACCCTTAGTTTTTCTCAGTGCAAGTCTGTGAAAAAAAGAAAGAAGACAAATGGAAAAACCTTTAAAAACTTATAGATCAAGGAGTTGTGTTTGACTGGGATGTGAGGTTTGAAGAACAGAGCTGTGCCTCCTCTCCCAAAATAATCTGGTAAAGGAAAACCAAGGCTCATTGTCAGAAACAAGCTTGGGCAATGCTTCCGCAATGCTTGGAAAGCCAAGGAGCAGTATTAGAGTGTAAGGGCTGGGGCAAGACAGCAGGAACAAGAGCTGCTCCTTAAGGACTTGTGAGTGCTGTGATGCTGCCACCAGGAGCAGGATTTGTGCCTCTTTATACTGAGAGGAATTGAGAACTGGAAATTGTCCAGAGACAAACAATAAAAATAGCCATGAGGTCAAAGCTATTGTTGACTTCCCTATGTTCAGTAAAGTGGGGACAGGCTCTGGTTTATCCAGTTGTGGTCTGCAGCACATCTAAGGGGTGGCCACATGTTGGCTTCCACCAGCTAGTGGTTCCTGTCTGTTCTAAGGGTGTTCTCTCCTGCTGTGTTCTTATTTCTTCCCCTCAACTGTTGTTCCCTGCAGCCCTCCTGGATCTGTATGGTCTCCATGAGATCAAGGGTACATGGATGGGATCTGCCACTTTACCATGTACCTATGTGCCCTTAGAAGGTTTCACACAGCAAATGCTCACCTGGAGCATAGAGCGGGACTACAGCACTGCAACCATCTTCCGGAGGGACGATTCTGGTGACCATGTCTTGTTGTCACAGTTCCGAAACCGGGTCAGCATCCCAAAGCACAGCCCAGGGGACATCTCGCTCCTGATTGACAACCTCGAAATCCCTGACAGTGGACACTACACCTGCCAAGTCATCTGGAGGTCTGAAAACAACAGCCTGATAAAAAAGGAGATGACCACTATGGTTAAAGTTGTCAAAGGTAAATCCAGCAATAAATCCCTGCTCTTGTGTAGCCAGTCCAGCCCATAGAGTGTGGAGGAGAAGCACCAGCTGGTGGTAGAATAGTGTTTCACATCTAGGCTGCATGTTGAGGCTCCCTCCTCCCTTGCTGTGTTAACCCTTCTTCTCTGCTCATGGAGGTGTAGGGATGGACCGGGGAAGGGGCATTACCCCAGTGTGATTCTACCCAGGGTCACTTGAACCCATGGTTCTTGAGATAACATCCACGTCTGGTTCCAGTTTTGGCTGCAGGAAGCCAGCATCTCTGCAGTTCTTGTAGCAAGTGAGACATCCAGTGGGTGTTGTGGAAGATAGATGTTGACAGGAGGCGAACTTCGTAGCGATGATAGGCTCTGAATGAGGACAGGATCAGTAGAGAACTGGCCTCGACCAGCACGGCTGCTGAGCTGCTTCAGAATGAGCCATTTGCCAGTCTCAGGCCCCACCTTTTATTGGCCCTTGATCTTTGAGCATGCGCACTTGGGCCAGCCCTGACTGGGCACAGGTGAGGCTGAGCACCGACTGAGCTCATTACTCGGCAGGTCCTGTGGCCTACAGATAGATATGCCTTCTCCCCTCCTGAGCACCCTCCATGCGGGAGCGGCAAAGAAAATGCGTGCAACCAATATGGTTGATAAACGAACTTCAGGTTTATTGCGCAGCAACTTTTGCTTATATAGTGCTTCCGTGACCACACCCCAGCCACCAACATAACTTTTTATTGGACACCCGGTGTGTTTACCTGTAGCACAGCGAATCCCTGGTGCAGGTAGCACCGGAGTATGGGCCAATCTAATTGGCCTCCCAAACATGGGGTTGGGCATAGCAAAGGGGTCGTACCTCCTACCTCTTCGAGAATATTCAGGAATATTCTCCAACATTCTCCAAACCTCTCTAACATTCCACAACACCTCCAACATCACCTGGGTCCTGTCTGCTTTGTCTTCCAGTTCCAGTGACCAAGCCCATTATCAGGGCCGGCGAGCTGGGGCTGACGGTGCCGGCAGGAGCCAGGACCAGCCTGACCTGTGTGGCCAGCGGATCCCCCCCCATCCGGTACCGCTGGTTCCGAGGAGCCCCAGGGGAGACAGCCCTGCCCCTGGGCAGCCAGGCCGAGCTGGTCTGGGACAGCCTGCAGCCCTCTGACACCGGAACCTACTTCTGCCAGGCAGAGAACAGGGCTGGGTCTGGGGCGGTGCAGCAGAGCGACCCCGTCCAGCTGACTGTGAGCGGTGAGTCCCTGGAGCCACAGCTGGACAAGATTGAGGGGGGAGTTTCACCTTTCATAATGCCATTGGACACATAATGCTGAATATTAATTGTGTCTTGGCTGTCACCGAGAGAGGAAACCACACAGTCTGGCATCCTCCCTGCTGCAGTGTGCCTGATCACTGCAGGGGGCTGGGAAATGTCCCCGTATCCCTGGGGAGCCTTACGATCCCTCATTCCCTTACAATCCTTCACCCTCACTCTTCGCAGGTCTGCCCACAGCAACACCAGCACCCAGGAGAGATGCTGCTTCAGAGAGACCCCCCACTGCCACAGGTGAGCAAAGAGTGCTGGGAAAGACAGGAGCCCAACTGGCAAGGGCAGGTTGGTGAACGCTGTCTGCGGACCAGACACCAAACCTGGCTGCCACAAGGCATACATCCCCAGCCTCTCAAGCATCAGTTTTTTGTAGAACCATTCATTCTGGTTGGAAAAAAAAACCCCAAACAATCAAACAAAAAAAACCCAAACAATCAAACACAAAAACCCCAAACAATCAAACAAAAAACACACCAAAACAAACAAAAAAACCCAACAAAAAAACCCAAGAAAAATCCAACTTTAAGAGCATCAAGTCCAAGTGTTAAAAACCCAACTGGGTTTTCATCAGGCAGGAGCTGCCCTCCCAGCCACCCAGCTGCAGGCCTCAGGAGGGCAATTATTGCCTGACCTTTGCTTTGTGTTTCTGCCCAAAAGGGGCCAAAACCACCAATGCTGACCCCAGCCCTGTGGAGCATCTGGGTCTGGTGGCTGTCACAGGTTTTGTTTAACCACCCTCGCTGGGTCCCCTTGCTATCACCCCTCTGCTCTCAGCTGGGCAACCCTTCCTGCTGTCACCCTGCCCCTCTGTCCCTCACAGGTGCCCCCCTGGCCACCCCAGCCCCGCTCATTGCTGCACTGGTGGCCACAATGGGCACCGTGACCGGGGCGGTGCTGGCCACGCTGAGGAACCGATGGCGAAACAAGGACCGGGAGCAACATGGACAGGATGAAGATGGGGACAGTGAGTGAAGGGAAGGGGACAGGAGTGGCAAGAAACCCAGGGCATGGGTGGTGGAGGGCAGCCCTAGTCCAAGGGATGGAGCGGGAGGGATGGCTCCATCCCCTGCTTCCCCCTCTTCCCTGTTTCAATCCCAGCCCTAGCCGGCTCCTTCTAGGGAAAGGCAGGGTAGGAGGGCTATACCTGAAGGTGGGAACATCTGGGAGCAGCTGGTGTTTTTTCCTATAGCACAAGAAACATGCTGATGCACATCTTTGATTCTTCTTTTTTTCTCCAGAACATCTCTATGAAGTTGCTTTGTGAGTTCAATTTTTCACCCAGAACAATGTGAAGACTTTGAGTGCATGACACTGATCTCTCTGCTCCGTGAAAAGCCAAAGATTTCTTTGACTTGGGGAGGGGTGTATCTGTGGTACCTTGACAGTCCATTTGGTCAGCAGCATGAGGATATGAACATTTTAGTGCAGGAGGCAGCAAGGGGGAGTCTGTATTCTAATGTGTCAGAACAAGAGACAGATTCTGGGTCCTTTGCTCTGCCCTGCAGATGCCATGGAAAAACTGCTGCTCTCTGTAGTAATTAATCCCAGTGCTTATCCAAGTATTATTTTGTGCATTTCCTGTTTGCTTACAGTTATATGAACTTGTCTTCTGCCCTGTCCTAATCTCAGCCTTTAATCCTTTTATATTATTTACCCATTCAGGGACATATCTTAGCCATCTGTAGCCTCACACTGTACCATTTTTCCTTACTATTGATGGTGGCTACTTTCTAAAGTGACTCTTGCTGGTAACTCTTTTAAGTGTAACATAATGTCATGAGAGTTTATGGCACCAGCGTTAACTGTTTATTGCTTTTTTTTGTCACTCTTTCAGAGCCTCCCAGGCTCTCACTAGATTGATGTAAATTCCACTCTTTCACAGATTTAGCACTAGATTTTGTCACTGACAAAGATGTAAATCAAATTGCTTCTGATTTGGTCGTCCCTCCCAACACTGTCTCTCTGTTGTTTCAGCATTAGCACTGCAGATGTCACAAGACTGGAAAGTGGCGTGGAAGCCCCTGTTGCATGCCTGCACAAGGAGACAGAGTCTAAGACTGAACCATCCAGTGCCACTTTGACCATGGCAGACAATGGCCATCACAGCATCAGGAAAAATTCTGAGTATGAGAACCTTGTGAATGCAATGGAATTGGAGTACGAAATAGAAATGATTTAGCAGAATATGTGATTTCCACATGAGCAGCCATGCAGGGCTGCAGATATTGAGTGGTGAACTTTGCCAAAGGAAACTCTTCTTCTTGTCTGCCTTCTGCCCTAATATATAGACCAGTTTTGCTGCTTTCGTTAGCTCAGGGGAACTTCATAACTTCCTTGTCATTTTGGCAAATGGGGCCCTGGCATTTGGTGCAGAAACCCTCAGCCAAGTGGCTGTCTACATGCTTTCATAGAATGAATAATTTCCAAGCAGTCTAAAGGACCAAGGTGAGTGCGAGCAGATCTGGAAGAGAGGAAACACGGATGTCTTTAGTGTGCAAATGAAGGTGTAGCTGGGTGAGATGCTGCTGGCCAGGAACAAGCATCTCTCAAAGCCTTACATTCCCTGTTAGGACATTCTGTCTGCGAGGAGCCAGAGATTGTGCTGGAAATGGACTTTACAGTGAATCCTGGTTGTACATTCTGCTTGTCCTTCCACCTTTTTTGTTCAAGCATAGTAAAGGGGCTGTAGAGGGCTGGTTGTGATGCCCTAGGAATGTAATATTTGCTATGAGGCTGGAGCTCGTTGATGAGGGAAGAGAGAATGTGCCTGCAGGTGGTGAGCTTCTAACTGCCACCTGCTGGTTTTCTTCTGGAAGAGCAGAACTGGTGCTGAGGACTTGGTAGTGTTTCAGTTTTGCAGTGTGGGGGCCAGAGGCATAATAAAACAGATGGAAAATTGAACAAAGGACCGTGTCAATGTGTCTTGTTTCAACAGAGACACTATTTTTTTACCTGTGTTATCATAGGGATGCTCTGAACACTCATGTGTATACTATGCCTTGAAAAGTGCTTGATTAGCTCAACATATTTTGTTTTCCAGGCCAAATACAAGTCTCAAAAAGGATTCTGTTGCAGCTGAATTCTGACTTATCTGGTATTTCATCATCCAGTGCTGTCATTTTTCTGTTGCTTGTGAATTTAGGCTTATTCTCAGTCTCCTGGTGTAATGCTGCAGAAAAGGTGGGGGATACAGTCTGGCCATGTTTTAACCTGAAGTTTTACTTGGGTTTCCCTTTTAAAGAGGACAAGGCAGCAGGGGGACTCATCATCCCACACCAGACCGCCTGCATGAATGCACCTTGCCACTGCTCCCAGAGCACGATGCCAGGGCCTTAGTGCTTCCACACTCCAGATCACAAAGCTGTGGCCATCTACAACTGCAGTGAGAGCTCAGCAAGCCACAGGGCACAGGGCACCAACCTCAGACACACCAGTGCTTGAGGTAGGCACCTTTAGGGGTGCAGGTTTGCCACTAGCACCTTTCCTCCTAGATGCTAGTTCTGGTTTATTTAGGAATTTTATCAGCGCAGGGCATAAAGTGTTACAGTACTAAATTGCTGTCAGAGGATAGAAGAACTCTGGGGATGCCAAGTTCCTTTTGACAAGAGCAGGAGGGCTCCATGCTGAGCAGCTCCTGCCTGCAGCTGAAGTGCATTTCCTGCAGTATCGTGTTACTCATCAGCCTGGTTTGCTTCCTCGTTTTTAATCACTTGCATCTCACACATACTTGTGTTGCTGCTGCTGCACCATGCCCCGTCTGTCTGTCTGTCTGTCTCTCAGCTGGATGCCTCCAGGCAGCACCTCTCTGTCCTTCGGGCTTGGCAAGGAGAGGAGGTGCCACGTGGCTTTAGCCAGGCCAGTCTATAGGGAGAGTGATTGGGTTTTATTAAACAGATCAGTGTGCAGCTGGGGGGGGGCCTGGGGAAGGAGCTCAGCCCTGGGTCACACAACTTCTCCCCACACTGACTTGGACCTGTGTGGCTCCTGTCTCCACTACCTGACTTGTCCCTTCCTAGGTCAGCAGCCCAATAGCAGCCTCACAGAGTTTTGTGGCCTGAGTACTGGGAGGAAGACCTTTGGCACTCTGAATTCTAGTGACACCTCTTCTTCAGGACACTGGGTGACAACTGAGCAAGATCAGAGAAAAGTCTCCAGCTTGCAACATGAAGGTTTTGTAAGCACAGTGATGGACACACAAGGACAGTTGTGCTCACACAGGGCAGAAGCCTGTGGTGCAAGGTCAGGGCTGTGTGGGAAGGGAACTGAAAACTGAGCTTCCCTTTCCTCACCTCAGGAGATCCAGGCCAAAAAACACAGGACATGGTGCTCTCCTTTCCCCCCTCCCAATGCCATCCTCATTAATTTTCAATCAGCCTACTGTTTTATGCAAGATTTTCTGCCATGATAAGCTCACAGCACCAAATTCTTTCACTGACTATGTAACACCATGATTTCTCTAACTTTTGATTCCTCCAAGCACTGATCTGCCCTGAGGAAGTCCTCAGAAGAACCTGAAGCCTGAGAGAAGCTTCAGAATACAACAGAAGTAGCAGATTGCCCACATGGAGCAGATGGTATATACCTTGTGTTGTCACTGCCTCTAGTTTGGGCAGCAAAATGGCTTTGATCATAAGCAGCAGAACAGTGGAAATACAAATAGCCTCTGTCCAGTGCATAGGTTGTTGTTTCTCCTTATGCAGCAAGTGTGTGATTATTTTTTTGGTTTTGGTATATTTAGTAGTAAAAACTGTTGGAAGCAGAACACTCTTCTGGAAGTCAGAGGGCTTTCCTGTGTTGTATTACCATCCAACAAGAGAACTTCTCCTTTTCTTGTGCTGGTCACCCATTGGGTGACATGATTCATCTGCTGAGCACCATCTCTGCTGCAGCACAGAAGGGAAACTTCAGCCTCTACCCTGAAACTCCAGTGCCTCCAAAAAAACATGCTACTTTTTGTGGCCAGCACAAAGTCATGAGACTTGCAGCTCCCCTTGCTTCAGAGCAACTGAAGTACACTCTCAACAGAAGGGGCACATTGCCTTTTACACTCTTCAAGTTTGCCCTGGCCTCAGAGCCCCGCTGAACCTGCTGTTCACGGAGGAGGAAGTCTCAGAGAAATGTGTCCCACTGGTAATTGGTAACCTGGTAATTATTCTTGTAAGAGAGGAGGGGTTATCTTTCTTCCCCTTCCCCCCAGCTATCTAGAAGGAACAAGGCCCTGGGGCAGGGGGTGTTATTCAAAAAGCAGAGGGACAAATTCTACTGAAAATAAAAACTCAGAATGCTTAAGAAAACAATGATGAAGAGCACAAACGAACACTTGGCTAGCTGTGACACAGTTGAAACCTTGAGGTCCGTGATGGCAGACAGGGTTGGGGTTGACACAGCTGCCTGCTACATTAAAGATCCATGGGGGGGCAAAACAAATCCTAAATTAGAGTTTGTTCTCTTTTGAATCTGACCTCAGTGATAAAGATCAGTGCTGCTATCTCTGAGTCACGAGTAGGTGCTTTAAGGGAGACCACGGGAGTGTGAGTCATGAGGAGTAGGACCATGGTTGCCCAGAAGTACACTATAAGCCCTACTTGTCAGACCTATTCAAAAAGCAGAACACAATTTGCCTAGGCAATGATATAAATTCATTTGCCTCAGCTTTGTAGAAACTCCAACTTCTTCATATTAGACAAGAAATAGTTGCAACAAAAAGCCCAAAAGCTCAGCATTAAAGTTTATCAATATTCTTAAATGTTGCACAATTTGCTGGTGGTGCTGTCATAAAGCAAGTCAGTAGGGTCCTGGGGTTTTTTATTAGTTTGAGTTTTCACTGTTCAGTGCATTCAGAGAGTCTGAATTGTCAAACTTGGCACATTTGATTGAGCAGGATTATTAATTAACAACTTGCAAGCTAACACTGTGGAGGAGAGGAGCACAGTGTTTGGCTGCTAAGAGTAAGAAGCCAGGGCTACATTCTCTGCTTCTGCAATGCAGAGGAGCTGAACCCACACCACTGCTGTACAGATTTGCCCTTAGGAAGGGTGCCACCCCCTCAGGCACTTCCAAAATAGGGGTGGGAGGGAAACCTGACAGCACAAGGTCAGACTCAGCGTTCAGCACTGGTGGGAAGGGTTGTTCAATACCTCACTGGGTCTCTGGAGAGGAGCAGGACACTGACAGGAAGGCTTCTGCTGGAGCAGGAGGAAGGAGCCACTGCCCTCACCGTGCCGCCGCGTTGCTCAGCAAATGCCTCACTTGGGGTATTTGACAAACTGACACTCTGCACACTGAGTGTCAAACTCAGCTTGTCAAATACACGCAGTGCTGCACTGCAGCTCTTGGCCAGTGTCACAGAGCTCTTCACTGGAGCACCATCCTGGGCAAAGGGAGAGGGAAAAGGAGCTGCTGTTTATTTCAGAGCTTTTTTCCAGTTAGCAAAACCTATTGTTGACCCTCCTGATTGTCCCCTGAAGTGCTTTGAGTGACAGAGAACCACACAAGCAGACAAGCAAAGATATTGCCAAGTATTACTGTGCTCTGTGTCCTTCCTGAATGCTGGTGGTTCAGAATTTCAATCTAAAAAAAAGATTAGAATTTCTGATACAATGTAACTCTCCCAGAAAAATGCAAAATAGCTCCTACACCACATCCATTCTGCATAACACTATTTTAATGTCATTCATATTCCCTGCAGGCCAGGTCCAGGCAAGTTTTAACCATGGTGCTTCTAGCTTCTTTCCCAGTTCCCTGATCTTAATTTCACATAACCAGCAGCATCAGTTTGAAGAAGCAGCTGCACTATTTTTAGTATCAAAATGGATATGTTCATTATATTTTGGAAGGTAGTTCACTGAAGACATGAAAGTAGAATTCAGCTGAAGTACATTAACAGCATTAAATAGTGGGCAATTTATTAAACTTTTTCCATCTCTAACTTCTGTGACTTTATTTTATACAGATGATCATAGGATCCAATCTATTAGTGCACACATAGAAATTTACCTGGAAAGGGCAACTTTTTTTCATGTGAAAGTACAAAGTAAAAAGGGTCATGTCAAAGACATATTATTTGTGCTTCGAGACCAGCAGAGAGTGAAATAAGATTTAACAGCAAGGGAACAGCTATAGCTTTAAAGAGAAAACCAGTTTCTGGACTAAGTGTCTACAAAGGCTTTGCAGTTCTCACATTCCCCCTGCCCTCCACATCCTGCAGTGGGCTCTGCAGCAGCTATCAATGACCAGCCTTCCCTCAACTTCAGTGCTGATTTTTAACAGTGGAAGATCTGGCTTGAGAAGGGGAGGAGGGGAAGAAAAAAAAAAGAGAATACAGCTTCTGTAATTGCAGCTTAAAATAATCCCTCCTCTTGGCTTTCTGAGAGGAAAAACAGCCACTTGAAATCTTGCTGTGAGCAACAGATACAAGGAGACTACACAGTGGAGATAATTCTATCAGCAGATAGGAATGGATCTTGCTGCCCCACCCCATCATGATAATATCTGATCTGAATGGACTTGTCATTGTCAGAGCTTTTGTTTTCAAGCCAAAGTGGGTATTTCCAAGTAAAAGCTCAGTGTTCTAAACCAGACTGAGCAATCAGCTGTGTACTCTGAGGAGAAAACAGAAAGAGTTCTTCCTTCTGCATTCTTCAGTCTTTCCCTTATCAAAGTCACAAAAAGTCCCCCTCCAAGCCACATGTAATCTCTCAGGTATTTTTACAAGGCTGTCAGACTGCTCTGCAACTTGTGATGAAAATAAACAAAAAGTAAAATCACTGGAGGCTTGACTCCAAACAGGCTGCACCCATTCCAAGAGTTGCACTTACGATGCAGGATTGGAACTGGAATCAAGGCCATTTCTGTTTTCCACCCATTGAAACACAAATTGCTCCCTGCATTGAAAGCAAGAATCCCCACAGATCTGTGGGCAAAGGGGTCTGCTTCTCCAGGCAGCTGGAAGCCTTTGTTTTACCAAAGTCAAACTCAGACAAGGCTTTGCTCATGGCAAGCTGCTGTTGGATACTATCCTGCTCCATAGAGGATCTTCCTGTGCTGGGAGCTTTGCCTGACACTCGTTGGAATGTTTGGCTCAGTAAGGCAGATCTCAGCTACCAGGCAGGCTCCAGCAAAGCCTGGAGCTGCAGCCCCCGGGGCTTACTTCATCACAGGCAAGCCAGGCCATATACCCAAGCATAGTTCTCTGTAGCACATCTGCTGACTTGGGCAAGACAGCAAACAATACAAAAACAGAGCAAGAGAGTGCAGCCACTTAATTAATAACTCCTTCTCCTCAGCTGACAGATACCAAAGCAGCTCCATGGCTGCCCGCTCTGCTGCAGGGGACAGTTCCAGGCTAAGGATGCTATTGCTGCCGAGGCCATGCTCTGCTTTCCAGGAGGTTTCATGTGGGTAAAGAGAGTGCATCTCAGCAGCATGCAGATCACTGGGCTCCCAGCACAAGCTGTGCACAGCAGCACAGGGCAGCACCTTTTGTGACACCTTTGTCCCTGCACTCATTAAAAAGAGAGGTGATGCTCTCTCCCTCTGGCTCTAGAGTGACTGGGTGGTCCCTTGCCATCTCACCTTGGGCTTCCAGCTGTCTCTGGGATGCAGTTTACCAGGCGGTGTGGGGAGCAGCTGCCCCGTCCTGTGGAAAACTCCTAGAAACCGTGATCTCGCATGCTCAGCAGTTGTCCCAGCTTTGGAGAGGACCTAGGTGAAAGCAAGCCCAAAGTGCTCCAGTGAGGACTGTCCCTAAGAAACTGCAGGAAGCAAAAACAGTCGTGTTCCCACTGCCACCCTTTTTGCTACCTGCGCAGCCCTGTGTACACCGATTTTTTTTTTCATTGTTTTTGTAGTAAGGCTAAAAGCAACCCTCCTTGCTCAGCCCAAGCAGGACATCCCCCCCTTTGCCTAGCCCTGCTTCACAATATTCCATTTTGTCCTACAAGTCAACTGACTCTTCAAATTTTATCCCAAAGGTGAAAAATGTAATTTCCCCTCTCCTGACATGGCGGTTTGGGCCCCAAATCCTGGGGAGATTTTCCTGTAGAGTCAAGGAGCAAACTTGCCCACAGAAGTATCTGGAGGACATGCCAGGCCCACTGGGTAAACCGCTGGGAGCAGGTGGACCTGATGGCAGATGTGCCAGAATGCTGAAACCGTCACCCCATGGCCTGCCCACAAGCACCCAGGAAGGGCCCAATAACCCCCCCATTACCTCTCTGCAGCCCCCAGCCCCTCCGTGCCAGACTCTGCCCCTATGCCTGCTCCCACCCCATTATCCAAGGGGAGGTAAGAGGGTGCAGTAAAACCTTTGTTTGCCGTCCTGGAGCCATCGGGACTGAGCGGATAGGAACTGAAGAGTGGTGCCTGGCTGGGATACTGTCTCTCCCTGATAAAACCCTCCTCCATCCCACAACTTCCCCTGCTCTGTGTGCGCTGTCTCATCTATGACTAATTCAGATCAAAATCTCCCTACTGCCAGCAACTCACCACAGTGTGCGTTTGAGCTGGGGGGAGTGCGCTGGCATGCAGCCCCGTACCCACCAGGGCTGCGTACTCACCACCTGTGCAATTAATGGTGGTCGATCCTCATCAATGGCTCACGGTGCCTGGATGGTGTGCAGCTCCTGACCCACCCAACTCCACCACTGTGCTCCTGAAGAGAGAGACCAGACAGTACCGAGGGGTCACACTCCCAACCCCAATTGGCTTGGGTCCCCCCAAAGCTCCGGGTGGAAGGTGAGGACAGCTCTCTGCCCCACCAGGAGCACAGGCTGCCCACAGGTTTTGATGTCACAACCCCTGCGGTCCCCTCAGGCCTCCCAGAGGAGACATGGGAGGTCACCCCCAAGGGACTGCTCCTCCCCTGTCCCCAGCCACCCTCCTGCTAGGCAGGACAGGCTGGGGAGCTGGCACCTACCGTGCTGGGCCTGGCCTGGGGCCGGCAGCAGGGCCTGCCCAGGAGCCCGGGCCCAGAGCTGGTTTTTGAAGGGGCCGCTCCTCCTTTGAGAGGAAGCTGCAAATGGGGAAGATAAGGCTGAGGTTAGATAACAGGAAATGTCTGGATGTGAGTGACAACACGTCCAGGTTGTGAAAGCAGTTCTCCCCATCCTGCTGCCAGGGCATTTGTGCTCACAAGTGGGGTACAGAAGGTGCCCCACCCCACGGCCCCCTCGTCCCAAGCTGCAGAAGCACAGCCCAGCAGCCACATCCCCTGCCCCAAGGCACCCACCTGGGGAGGGCCATGGAGGCAGAGGCCACCCGCCAGAAAGGTTTTGGCTCAGGAGATGGGGACATTCCCATCCCCTACCCAGACAGATCTCTTATCCTTCCGGCTGCATATGGAGCAGGGCTCTGCTCCCAGGGCAGGGCTGGCTCTCCATCCCAGGTAGGTGGCTTTGCTCCCAAAGGTTCCCCGCAGGGCTCCTCTCCCTTTAGAATACACAGGAGGAGGCAGCCATGCCTCTGCTCCCCAGGCAGACAGCACTTTCCCATGCAGACAGTTGAAGACCAGGTTATGTTTACAGTTACACCAGAGCAAGGTCCCCTGTTTCTCACCCCCTTCCTCCTCTCCTGGGCCACCTACAACACAAGGTGCTCCAATGCACACATCTCATCCCCTCACAGCACTGGTGTCACCTCACCATGCTGGGCACAGGACCAACAACACAGCTCTGGAAACAGAGGCCAACGAGCTGCTGATGGAACAAGCCAGCAATGCAACAGGTGCTGCAGAAGCCAAACCTACTTCAGAAAAAGCAGGAATTGTAGAGAGACATTCCTGTTCTCTCTAGGGCAGTACATATGTAGTGTATCTTTTAAGGCCAGGACTCAAAATACACCTCTCTTTGGGTTTTCCCAAGCATGCTTGCCATCAGTTAGCCACACGAGTGTGATGGAGACTTTGGGTTCCTTCTTGTAGGACTGGTCAGCTTCTGCCCTTTCTTTCCATTTTTTTCCTCTTCCAGCATCCCCACTGCTGCCAGCTCTGCAGCCAAACCCCATGGAGATCCTCCAGTGCTTGCTGTTGAGGCTCAAGTTAACCCAGCAACTTTCAGTTGTTATCAGCATGCTTGGGCTGCAGCCACATATTTTATTATGTTCCTGCAGCTCTGCCCAAACCCCTGATCTGGAAAACACTTGCTTTATGCCTCCAAATAACTACACCCTGAACTCCTTGGGAGTGCTCACAAGCTTCTCCTAAGCCTGCAAATGGACACTGGTGCAGCCAGCCTTCCAAGAGAAAGCAAAACCTGGCTCTCCTGCCTGAGGGATAGTTGCCTAATGAGGAATACAGTTACTGTCCAGTTCCTCTTTCATGTGCCTGTATTTTAAAATACACATTAAAAGAGGAATGGAAAGACCTGAGTGGCTTGGTTTTATTTTTTACTTTGGTTTCAATTGGGTGAAAGAAGTAGGCTTGTTCAGGTTGTTTTTTACCAGATTTTTTCTTTTTCACTCTCTTCTTCTCCCACTTGTACTCAAAAGACCCTGAAATGGGTGAACTACCATGTCATGGTCTATGGAAAGAAAAAAGGGCAGATCTTTTATTTCGATTCTTTGTGGGGATACAACACAAAGGAAGTGCTGAAGAACAATGTTAGGTCACTCTCATTAGAACATAAGCCAGCGCTGAATTCAGAAAATATCATGAGCGACTGAGAACACCCAAAGCAAAAGCCACTACATTCTGTAATTTCTAAAAGCTCAGACCTAAAATCAGACCCCAGATCCTCAGTCCATACCCATCTCCAGCAGACATCCTCCCAATTATCTTCTCACACAAAGTTTAACTATGCATCACCCCTCATTTTCTGCTACGTGAACCAAAGATTCAAACAAATTACTCCTTTTTGCTAGTTTCTACACTACATTTACAATAGGATGGAAAACTATGAGATTACTGGCACATTACCAGGACCAGTCCTGATGTACAACAGTGTGGATCAGGATTGATTCAGGCCCCCAGCCAAAGAAACAAAGGCACTCAAGACTACATATGTGTGCGTATATATGCAAAACATAGATTATTCAAATGCTTTCATTAGAACAGGAGCAGTGCAACACATTCCTCCACAATTAAATTGCCCCAAAAAAACTGCAATGCTCAGTGCAAGACTGGCTTCATCTTCAAGGCAAACATCCCCATACTGCTCTAAAGCTGATGTCAAAAGGCACTGCATTTGTTATCCAGAAGGTTAGAGTGGTTAATCAAAAGGGTCTTTTTCGGCTACTGCACCTCAAAAATGAATTATGAAAAGCACAAAACTCAAGTGCTCAAATACTAAATCTGCTGATATTTAGGTAAAATAGCCCTCTGGCAAGAGGTGTGGGTGCCTGGGCTCCAAACTGCAGACTCCTGCAGATCAGGTCCTGTGGATCTCAGGAGTTTAGGAGGCTTTCTACAAGTCTGGTGATTTTGTCCTGGCCACATGGAGAAGCCAGCCTTGAATATCTGAGTCATGCTCCACTTGGGTGCTCAAATTATTAGTGTTTTTACAAGTCTAAATCAGGAAACAGGCTAATAAAAACAAACAATCAGACAAAAACAACAACAGAAAAACCCAGTAATGAAACTGTGAAAAGCAGAATCTCCTCCAGCCAGGACACCCTGCTTGGCAGTGCACCTCACCCCTACACAGGACAATGCTGATGCACAAGGTGGATATTCCACAGTGAAGCCAATTTCCTCTGTAGTTTGCAAATGTCACCACATACCCCACTCTGTGCAACAGCCTTGAAATTGCACTCAACCTTTCCTAACCAAGTGAGTTTTTTCAGCCCATTTGCAGCAGGCAGCCCTGCAGCTTGCTCCAGGAAGAGGAAGAAAGGAGGAGGAGAAGCTGGGGGGATTACAGACTGCCAACAAACATTGCCTTAGAGGTTTCTGCATACTGTTCCCCAAACCACAAAAATTTTTTGAAAAACAAATTGGGAAAAAAAAAATAGCTAAAAATGGTTCACACAGTCCATTGGATCAGCATTCAGCACATCATCTTGCATTGCAGTTTGAAGGTCTTATGCTTTTTACCTGCCACAGAGTAAAGCACATAGGATGAGCAGGTTTGCACTGGACACAGGCAAATCGGGGTTCATTATGGGTCTTGGAGAGTTCCCAGACTGAATCTCAAAGAGCTAGTTGCTACTGAACTTTCTCCTGACTGTCTCTGTAAGCAGCAGCTGATGACATTCCCTTTAGGACCCTGGCAGTGCTCCGAGCTCTGAAGAAGCCAGAATCAAGCCATCCAGCAGCCAGCTCTACAACATGGCCCTTGGCAACTTGTCCAGGTGTTGGTGAGCCCTGACACTCCTCAGCAGTGCAGGTGCTGTTTGGGCAAAGCTGAGGCATCCAATGGGAGCATGAATGCATACAGGGGAAAACAGATCAGAAATGGTTTCACAAGAGGGACCAAGCAGTGAGGGGAGGGCAGGAGGAACAAGAGACCAGGAGCAGTCTTGAGCCTTTGGAAAGGACTCATCATGCTGCATTCTCCAGGGAGCAAGATTTAGTGAGCTTTGTAAGGTTCCTTCCCTCCAGAAGATGGTTGATGAAGCTATAGCTTGACTCCAGGCACTAAAAAAACCCCAACTGTTCCTTGCAGACTGAGCTATGCTCAATGAAATCACCGGAGAGAACTCCCCCCCTAGCCCTGGCCTTTATCCCCTGCAGCTGAGCAATGGGGAGAGATTTCTGCAGCCAGCAAGCTCCTCACCATCAGCCTGCCTGTGGACACAAGATCTCATTGCTTGCTCCTCCAGCTAAAGGCACACTCAGTTGAGCCCTGCCTCACTAGCTAACCTGGGCTTGGAGTCATGTCAACACCTTGTTTCCATTTCCATTCTTTATCTCATTCAGAAAAGAAAAAAGACACCAATGAACCTCCCAGTTTCACTGCAAATGGTATCTCCCCCCCCTTCCTACCCCCTTCTCAGACAGGCACACAGCAGTGACAGTCAGAGGCTGAACTCCAAACAGAGGATGTTTCTGTTCAGGGCTGATTATACTTGTTACTTTTATTTTAGACTTTTGGTTAATGAAAAAAGAGAGCAAGAGAAAAAGACAAACACAAACCGAAAAGTTCCAAGATGTTTTTCAGATGCACATTGGCAGATAAGAAAACCCCACTAACTGTCACAGCCTTTGAATGACCCCAAACCACAGCACACACTATAAATAATAATAGTATACAATTAATAATAGTAGTGTTAACATGGTAATTATAAAGAAAACAATAACCAGGTCAAGTGGTGTCAGGTTGCTTGGGTTCATTCTTATTCCATCTTAATTAGTACATCTAAATTTTTATATGAGTAGAGGAAAACCAGATTTCCTTTTGTTTTGCTCAAGTCTGCCATCCCTGTTCAGCTGAGACCAGTTCTCTGTTCACAGGTGTTGAGTAAGCATCACAACTCTGTCTAGAGGTTTTGCCTCAATATTGCAGCTGTCTCCTTAACTCCATCACATCCTTGCAAAATGAAGAGTTATTTTCCCATATATACTCCCTCAAAGGACTCTTTTGTCTGGCAGCAATCTTGTTATGTGGCTAGGCAAAGAGCAAAGTCTTACTCTGGGTGTGAAAGGCTTTATCTCTTACAGAAACTCAGAGCTTCTGTCAATTTACTCCACACACATTATCCCTGAGAACAGAATCCAGCCCCAGAATACTAGAAAGACACTAGAAAGATGTAAATCAAGATTCACAACCTTTTTTATATCAAGCATTATTAAAGGTTTACATCACTAAAAAGACAGAATTGTGCTCATTCGTTTTCACAGGCAATGAAGGCAGAGAGCAGTTGTGCTCTGGTGCTAATCATTGTCTTTTACAGAAGATGCTAAATTACTTTTCTCTGTATGATACTTTCAGAGACAATGTATTAGCCAGGTTTCTCATGATGCCAGTTTCTGGAGATGTTATCAAATGAACATCCTGAGTACAAAGCACTGTTGATTACTCCATGGCACAGCAAGCAAAGACCCATGGTAAACTCACACACTCTTGCTCTCTGAGCTGTACCCAGCCCTCTCCTGCTCGGGAACACCAAGAACAGCAGCTTTGCAGGGAGGTCTTCTGGGGTGGTACTTTCAGACTGCTCCCCTTCAAGGGGCCATTGCTGGCAAAAGCAATTGGGAAGTCCAGGAAGAAAAATACATCAGGCCTTTTCAGTTTAGAGATACCTCTTCTAACAGGCTCCCAAGTCACAGATAACTGGAGACAGGGACTGCACTGGAGAGATACCAGTTGCCCGGTTCTTCCATTCTTTCCTTGGCATCCGCCTCTGGCAAACCCCAATTGATAGGGCACTGGGCAGGCCAAGCCCTTCTCTGACCCTGGGCAGATGTTCTGCTCTTCAGTTAAGCCTCAGAAACAACAGAATCAGGAATACCTACAGTACCAAAACGGTGTTGATCAGCCCTGCACTCCCATAGCATGGCCCAGATGTTTGCATTTGCTCTTCTCAGACCCCTCACTTTGGGCTTCCGGGAGGAGGCAGATGTGCATCTTATCACTCACCCCACTCCAAGCACACAGAGAGCATTTCAACACCACTGCCTTCTCTTGCAGAGTCATTGTCATAGGGAAGTACATGACCAGTGGGCTCCAGCTCACAGTGTTGCTCAACAGTGACAGTTGGGTTTACACCAGCCACCATCCTCTGTGGCAATGAGTGCTTCCCCGAGGCCAGAGCTGCTCTTCAGCTGCAGAAACCATTGTAACATAAGAAAGGAAGAAGAAATACATAAATAAAAGAGAGTTTTGCTGTAGAACATACACCTCAGTGAATGAGTCTCCCTGTAACCATTGCATCAAACCTCTCCTGTTTGCAAACAGATGATTTTTGCAGGTGTTGCTCTCCAAAAAACCTCTCATAACAGGATCACCTGCTTCATCAGTCCCCTTCACAGTGGGACAAGAAAAGCCCAAATTTGTATGAGTTGATACAATTGCCAACAAGCTCTCTAGAAGTGGGAGATTTTTGTAAGCGTTGCCTTGACTGCCTGCAATGCTTTTCATGCTTCCCAAGAGGAATACTCGTTGAAGGATGGCAGCCCTCTTTTTCTGAGAGTCTTAGAAGGTTATTCACTGAATTATATTCCTCCTTGCTATAGCTGAACTTGGATGGACCCACCAAACAGACCAGACTATCTCCATCACCCAGTACCTATTTCAAGCTCATCTTCCTTCACATGGTAGAGCTTGAGACATTCCAAGACTTTTTTAACTCCAGTGAAATTCCATCAGCACACCTCTTCCTACTGCAGTGCTTCACATGACACTGCCTAGGGCAGGGACACAGGCTGAAATGCTATCCTGTGGTAACTGGGGATTTATCCCTCTTCCCCAGAGCAGCTGAATTGCTTGACATTCTTTCCTCAGGTGTGAATCAGAGACTCCTTTAGGCAGCAGCATGGAAAAATAAGAAAGGGAAGAGGAGGCTTCATTGACCCTGCCCAATGGCTTAATCTTATCCCAGGGTGTGAATGCCAATGATCTTCAGAAAACCTCAGTCTGAAGAGTTCAAATATATAAGCACACCAACATCTCTTTTCAAAGCATCTTCTAGAGCACTGCGCAAATCCAACAAGGCACATAAAGTTGTGTTTTAAGCAACACCCCAGCCTCACCTAGACAGTGAGCTTGCACTTGGCACAGAGAGAGCAACAAGAAATTGCCCCTCAGAGCAATTGCCTGAGCAAGGTGTTAGTGCCAGAGCACTGATTACCCCACTGAGCAGGTTACAGTGCCAGCAGGCAACCAGACAAGCCTCAGGAGGCTGCCTGTGGAGGAGGGCTTGACAGTGTCAGGGTGGGTCTCACAGCCTCCTGCCAAAGGCTGAGTAAATATGAACATCGAGTCTTAAAACTGGAACAGACAGGGTAACTTTGTAAGACAGGATGATATTTCTAAGCAGGTAAATTCAGTGTTCTCAAGCAAGGACAAAGCTGCTCTAGCAGTGTTGTAGAGGGCATGAATATTTTAGAAACTTCTATGTGTCGTATTAGGGTTTTACCCAGTCAAATTTGGGGTGACTGATGCAAGAAAGGGGAAAGAAACATGTCAGGGAACCCACCTGGCACCAAAAGCCACTGAGCTCTGTCCTCCCTAGGACTGTTTGCATTGCCCTGCTTCCCAAACCCACCTGATCCCAGCACCCCCAGATAACCTGGATGGTCACACAGGGTCCTACCAGACCACCACATTTGCAGAAGATGGTCCCAGGGGCACTGTGAGATAAATGCAATTACAGAGGAAAACAAACATTTTCTTCCTTTGGTCAGATGGGTTTTGTAGCTGTTGTTCTTAGATGAGAAATACAATGATGTTCAGGGAAATGAGGTAAATGGAATCCAGTTCCTAATTTTGCACTGGATGTCCACTTAAATATCTGAAAAGGACAACAAAAATATCCATCCTGGGCTCAGGAATAAATACATATAAATAAAGACAAATACTGGGTTGCAACCACTGCAAAAATGACAACTCAATTGAGAAGGATAAGGAAAACTTGATGGTTTGCTTGGCATTTAGAACACTGGCAACAAATACCTTGCAAACAAGAGCGAGTCATCCAAACCCCTCTCTGCAGGCGGAGAGCGTCACACCGGACGCCGAAATGGACCGAATCGGATCCGAACATGCACTGCCTCCCGCTGCCACCAGGTGGTGCTGCCGCTCCGCGCCCGGCACCGCCGATGGGCTCCCGGGACCCCTGAGGTCCCCCTGCGGGATCCCCTTCCCATCTCGGGGGACTCCGGTGTCTGTCCGATCCCTGGAAGCTGCCTGGGAACATTCCTTACAATCCTGGACTCGCATGGTCTCCAGAGAAGAAAGAAAGAGAGCTGCAGGTCAGAAAAGCACAAAGAGGACTTTTCAGTCCATGGATTTTATTTGTTGAAGCCCGTGTAATGCAAATGGAGATTTGTGTCTTCTTGTAGGGCCAGAAAATGGAGCGGTGGAGAACCAGCTGCAGACAATTTCCCAGGTTGCTTTGAGCTGAAAAACTGAAATAAAAGCAGTACTGATTGATTCTTTGCACTGGGAACTGCTTTCCTACCAGCTAAACTGTGACCTTCCTGCAGCAACCTGCCAGGACCCAATTAAGAAAAAAGGGTCTGCTATTACAAGCAGTCTCGGGGAACCTGGTTCTTGTCGAACTCCAAACGATGCTCAAAACCTGCACAGTTGCAGCCTGCCTGATCCCTCCTCATCCCATTACTCCTCCCTGCAGCACCAGGGGTTCTGAGGCACCATTAGCAGCAGACACAGACTGTGGGAGGCTGGTTCACATCCACAGGAGTTTTAAGTTACTCTCTGTGGGATCTGGGACATAGAAATCGGGAGGGAGGAAACAAACGTTTCTGCTTCTTCTGCTAAGCTGGCAAATGCAGGCACTGCACACCCAGGGAAACTAACCAGGGGTGGCTTTGCCTTTCCAGCTTCTTGCCTGAACCCCTCCGTGCTGCCACCTTTGCTGTCTCCTACAGCACAAGGCCGGTGGGAAAGCCCCTCGGAGGGCCAGCAGGGGAGAATACAGATACTGGGAGATGGGGTCTTTCTCTGGCTCATTCTCCAGCCCTGCTTTCAACCATGTCTGTTCTTAGTGGCAAGTGAAAACCTCTCTTTGAAGCCTACAGCTTCCTGACATACCCCAAATATTTAGAATACCTGCCCTGAACAGGACTGCAGCACCCTTTCCTGCACATCTTTCCTCCCAAGCTCTTATGACTGCAGGTAGGAAGTGATTTTAATTCTATCACTAAGCAGACTCAGTGTGGATTCATTGTCATAATAGATTTTCTGTCTTGAAAGCAATACCTTCTCCTTGCTCTTAGCAATTCCTTCGTCTTCTGCTTCAAAACCTGCATGGCTAGGGTAGTATTTAGCACAAGCATTCTGCTGAACAGTAATTTGATGCAACCATATTTATATTTGCACGAGAGGTCAGGGCCTGTAAACAGAGAGAGGGAAACAACCTCTGCCCCAGAGGAGTTGCAGACTATGGAGCAGCACAGGTGAAACTGAGGAGGCAGCAGGCACCATGAGTGAAATACCAGGTACAGGATCACATGGATGATCCTCCAGCTCGACTCTTGAACTGTTGACAGCCCCAGGCCTTCATGTCTGCAAAACATATCTTAAACATAGTGATGATTTTACATTGCTCAGCTCCCAATTAACACACCTGAAACTTTTTACTACTAGTTATGCCACAGCCTGATGCCAGGCACTTGTCATAACTTCCCAGGCTAAGAGCATAGCTCCCTTCCTAGACACATCATTGATGTAGAAATGTAGATTCCATTTTACCTAGAATTGCCTCCAGAAGATGCAGCATAGCCTGTCCTGAGCTGGCCTCTGGAAAACCCTTCCCTCTGCACAGGCCACAGTGTCAGGGCTTACAGCTTTGTCCCCACTGGCAATGCCTGCCCCACATAGTATAACTGCTCTCCTCTTGACTTCTCTTCAAAAGGTTCCAAGCTGCCTATATAACATATTTGGGTGACTTTCCTGGGCCTTTTTGGGAGCTCATGCAAAGCTTCTTTGGAATTATACTCTGTGTGGAGTCCAAAGATGGCCTGTACTCCTTATCTCTGTCTTAAGGGAAGACCCAGGCAGGAACCCCTAGGTGATTCTTGCACTTCAAAACATGGAGAGGCACATTCAACTTTCTCAACAACATTAGGGGTCAGAAACAAGTGGCAGAAAGCAGGCAGCCTTTGCAAGGCCAGAGTCTAGGTACAGGGTCCACTCTGAAGACTTCCAGCACACAGAGACAGGGCAGCCCTGACTGCCAGGGCAAAGAAGTCATCTCTGCATCCTTTGGCCTGAAGCTCACGAAGGTCCTGCTCATCTGGCAGCTACAGTCCTACAAGTTTTGCAGGCATTTCCAGTTGGGATGAGCAACCTAACGAACTACACTACCAATGCCTTGAGACAGGGAAAAGTTGAGGAACAAAAGGGGTGAGTGAGTGAAAGAGCAGGCCAGGCAGGCAGGGCTGAGCATGCAGATGCAGCATCATCCACACTGCCAGTGAGTACTCACCACTGGAATGTCCCGCAGGAAAGGGGCCATAACAGTGTCAGGCTGAGAGGATGTGAAACAAGGTGAGGAATGAGCTGACCCACAAGCTGCTTACATTCTGAAAGAGTGGAGCCAGCCAGGAGGGAGCAGACAGCCCTATAAATCAGTAATCAGTGCTAACAGGTGGGTTTGGCTGGGTGAGGGCAGCTGCAGATCGTGATGGGGCAAAAAGAGACATTATCACTCTGCAAGGACACCTGAGCTGAATCATCAAGAGTATCTACCCTTCAAGTGGGTCCAGAGTTCCCGCCTAGGTGTGGGGTGGGAGGGCCAGGGCAATGCAGACACAAGGGGCAGTGCCTGCTCTGTGATCTGCCCGGCTGTGACTCTGCACCTCACTCCTGCAGCAGACCTGGGGCTCTGGGTCCCCTTCCTGGGCCCTGTGGTCCTAAGTCATAAGTCTTAATTTTTCATGCTTTTCTTTTCAGTTCAAAGTACACAAAGAAGCACACATCCTACTCCGCAGACCATCAGAGCAGTGTGTTCATAGCACAAAAGGCTACGTTTACCCACACTGCCTATTGGCACTGGTTCCTAATTTATGATATTGTCCAAATAATGTGCAGGCATCGCTTTGGAAAGTATGATTAGTAAAGGCTAAAACAGTGCCAGGGTGTGAGCTAAGAATTAAGCAGGACAGACCATCAGTAGTTAAGTGCTTAAGCTCTCAAGTTAACAATGTTTTCTTCAGCAGCACAGGCAAAGCCTGGGAATCAACCAAAGCCAGAGGGACATGACCATGGAGCTATGCAGTTTATACTCTGCTCTGTCAAAGAGAGCATCCTAGAGCACCAGACCTTGGGCTTTCCTACACTATTTTTTGTTCCTTCTTTTCCAGAGACCATTAGCTGCTTTACTACCATCCAAGCACTGTAATATTTGTATCCTTCTCTAAATCGTCACAAAATCAGCCCTACTATAAAGGTTGTCTTGATACAAAAGAGCAAGAACATGAGTGATCAAGTACTGTGTGCTGTGATGGGGGGTTCAGAGATGAATGGGACATGCTAGGACCTTGCAGCAAGCAGAGGATGGCCACCTGGAGAGCAGGAGGAGGCTTTTCTCCAAGAACAATGAAAGCATTCAAGCATAACAGGTAGCATCTGTGGTGCCATGCTCAAGTATGCCAGATAGTAAAGCAAGCTGGTTCCCTCCAGCACATTCCTAAGCCCAGAGTAATATGATTTAAGTGTTAGGACTTCCATCCCCTTACCTTGGGAAATGCTGCCAAAGCTTTACAGATCTTGCTGCTAGGAGATTTGTCCAGCTGCATTTCAATCTTAAATGTCCTTTTGCACAGTTTCATCCCACTGGTTTCAGATACATGCTAAAATTAAAAAGAACAACGTGAAATGAAGCCAAGGGAAATGCATTAAGTCATGTTTGCAGAGCACATTGAGAGAACAGGACAAAATGTCCTTGGGAGGACAAAGAAATTGGTGGTTGATAATGTGCCTTGTGGTGCAGACACCAAAGAAGTTTTCGAACTGCTGTGAAGTTGGTGTGTATTAACCTTATGGTGCAAAGTAAGCAGAGTGGTGAGGGTAGCTCAAGGCTTACAGGGCATCTGTCTAGATCTTGTGAAGCACTGAGCAGCCCTGAGTCCCACCACTGCGGAGTCAGAAGGTCTTATCCAGGGCTGGGCACCCATCTGGAAAAATTCTGGACCTGCTGGCTTTCTGGGTGCAGACAGCAAGTGGGGAACTTTCAGGAGGAAAGCCCCAACTCAAGAAAAGCACATTAATCTGACTCCAAGTATCTGACAAACCTTGTTTAATTGCATGAGAGTTAAAAAGTATAATTGATTATTATTCTAAACCCTGGGTAGAATATCTGAGTGCACTAACATCTGACAGTAGCTGAGATCATCACACATACATTTGGCAAACAGAAGAGAATTGTAAACTGATTTAATCTTTCCTGCTTTTTAAAATAACCCACTTCAGATGAGAGCCAGGCTGCAGACGAAAGGAATAGTTCAGTTCTGCAAACCTCAGTATCTGTCAGGACAGAGAGGTAAGAAGGTGGATAAAGAGGAGACTTTACCAGGGGGATAAAAGATGACAAAAAAAGTGAATGCCAGAACTGAACAAAGACAAACCAAATAAATCTAGAATTTCTCAGTGAGTGAAGCAGCAGAAAAGCCAAGTATAAACATGCTGGTACAGTGCTAGTATAAACATGCTGGTACAGACCCCCAAATCACCTGAATCTTGGCTAGTTTTTTCTGGGTACAGCACAGATGGCTACCAGCTCAGTATCTTCTCGGTACCACATTGGATTCTTAATGGCAGCAATACGTGTAACAGATGAGGTCACCAGGACTAATATTATTACAACAAATTCCACAGGAATTAATCACATTTGGGCCCTAATGATAACAGAGTGTTGATTAGTGAATTCTCTCAATCCTCCCATCACTCTGGAACCAGAACTTGTTGGACAGTTTCTTGGGATGGGGCACGGATTGTTTTCTTTCACAATAAAGGAAGCTTTTCTTTCAGAAGAAGCAGACTCTTAGTATGATTGAGGTTTACTATGAGGTAGGTTAGGTTTTTGTAGTGTAAACCATTCCAAAACTGCAATATGATACATTTTTGTAAGGTTTTGTGGTGGACTTTTTTCCCCCTTTCATGCAAAATACTGTCAAGACTCTGGGAAAATCCCCCCACCTGACTTCTGGCTTTGAGATAAATGTAATCTCTTTATAAAAACATACACTTACAGAGCTTACACCACGTGTTCACCATAAATCACACCACTTCTCTGTCATACCAAGTCTAAAACACAATGAAAGAAACAGCCTGATGAATGTTCACCTTAATTATAATTCTTCAGCAGCCCGAAACTCAAGTGAAAGCTTTTTGTTAGTTCTCACAGCAGAAGAAATCTTTTGAGATCTCCAGATAAGTTTTGCTGAAATAACAGACCACATAGACACATATCAATAAACAGAAGCTCTTATGATCACAAGAGGGAAAACTCATGCAGGCAGAGCTGCTTGTGTATGTGAGGTGAGTGGCTGGTAGGAGCGTTGCCCATCCTCCCTGAGGCTGACATCTGGAGCTCCAGGCTTGGGAGGCCATTTGGCTGACACATGTTTTTTCTCATCTCTCCATCATTATTCTTTTCCTCCAACTTGTTTCTGTCCTAGGAAGTGCGTGGCACAAGTGCAAAGAAGGGAGGGGAAAACACACACACACACACACACACACACACACACAAAAAAAAAAAAAAAAAAAACTTTAAAAAAGGCCAGAGACAGGAATTCTTACTCAAGCACTGTAGGTCTGGCTGTGCCTGGCAGGGTGTGTCTGTACTGCTGGCTCTGGGTGGGGGTCTGCCTGCAGTGAATATTTCATGAAAATCAAAGGGCAGATGTTACACAACGTCTCTCAACTTCTGTTTCCACCAGCAGCCTAATGATTCACAGAAATGTCACCTTACAAAATTCGCAAGGTAGTGGCCCAGTCCTGCCATGAGCAGGGATACCTCTGTCTGTGCAGAGCTTGGTGGTGCTGTCGTGGCCTTTGACCCCAGACCAGCAACCTTAATGGGAGGGTATCAGAGCAGGAGGTCAGAAAAGTGTTGGGTAAAGCTCAGGAGGAATGCTGCTCTCTAAATTCATTGAGAGGATCAGCTCGCATCTTATTTTTTACCTTCTCAGTGAGTCCCCAGTGGATTAAACTCACCCATAAAAACACAAGCTCAGAGCGTTTTGTCTGTTGCACCTTCATGTGCACCCTCAAAAAAACACCTGACACCCTGACAGCTCTTTTTGGATGATTTTCCATACCTAGTGGGGGATGTGAGCACCTGTCCCCCTGCTGTCTTGTCCCTCCACAGCTTCTCCTCTCCTTGCCTCTGACCAGGGCCAGCAAGTGCAGTACATACCTCAGCCCCCCAGGAGCCTGAAATGGTTTCCAGTGAGCTACAAAGCCACCATGAAGCCCTTGTGGAAGGTAAATGCTAGTAAGCCTGGGGTGGTGAGAGCAGAAACCCAGCAGAGGTGACCACACCGGAGTTCTACCTCAACCCCACACAAATCCACATCTTCTGTTACATGAGTGGTGCCACCATCCAGCTCCACATAACACACCCACTGTAGAAAGCAGACAACATGTGAGGGGGGCATCTTCCCTCTTGTGCAAATGATCTAAATAAAAGTGTGAGGAAAGAAGGAAAAGTGATGTCTACATCCATGTCACTATGCCTTTGACCCAGCGAGGTCCCCTGTCCCCTCCCAGCTCCCTGCCTGTCACCCCTTGTGACAGGGGTGCACCAGTGCAAACCACATGTTCTCTGAGGAGGTAAAACTGGCACCCCCACACCAGTGGCCAGAAATGTTGGGGGTTTTCTGCATTTCCCAAGGTGAGCACAGTGATTCAAAGGAGCAGAGAGGGTGACAGGGGCAGAGGCCATCTCTTCCTTCCTTCGAGGACGTGAGCACTGGAGACAGGAAAGACACAGCAGCAAGTTCCCCTGGTCTGGGACAGGGAAATTGATCTGTTTAGGACTTGTCATTTATTTTTAACATGGGCTCTTGGACTCAGGCACTGTCACAAAAGGAGGGTGGAGGGGTTTCCTTGCAGCGTGGTGCCTGTGTCCCACTGGGCATGGGATGGGACTGGGAAGTTTGATGCCAGGAATGTGGCTTTTTATAGAGCCTCATCCAGGAAATAAAATGACGTGGCTGACTTCTGCCTTGAGATACACACTGTGCAGCCCTGGCATGCTGGACAAAGAGTGACACAGAGACAGCACAGGCACATGCAAATGGTTGGGATTCCACAGCATGAAGGGAGAACACAGAAAAAGACAAAAATAGTGCAAAAGATTTTAGGTTGGTCTGGGATGGCCACACAGCTCCACTCCACCTTATGTTGAGCTCATACGCAAACTGTCGAAGCAGTCTGCATTCCCTGTCACTTCTAGAGATGTGCCCAATATGGTCCAAGCTCAGCAAACCTTTGTGGGACTTTCAGAAGAAAAAGATCATTACTGAATGCTTCTCAGTAGGAAAATCTGCTTGGTTAAAATATACAATGGGGGTTCTTTGTTTGTTCTTAAGTGTAAGCAAAGCAGAAGAAAAATAAATTTTGTTTGGTTCGGATTTATTTCGTTTTGTTGCTGTTCTGAAATGATTTGGCCTTGGTGGTGTAAAAGTGAGGTGAGCAAAATGAATTTTTTTTTTTTTTAATTTTTTTTTACAGGATGCACAAAAATCCATTGATGAGATTGTTTTATTCCTAGTTAATGTCTATTACATTCAGGTCTCACAGTGACCCACTACACTCCTTGGGAATATGGGCGGCAGAGGAGCTGCTCATTCCGTCCCGTTGCCAATGTGACAAGGAGGGATACCAGCACACCCCAGTGCCACAAGCTCAGCCACATGGCTGAGTAGCCCTTATGCTCTCCCCTGCCTGGTAAGCATCACACGAGCCTCGCTTTGCCCCAGGGCTGGCACAGGGATGCAGTTCAGTTCCCTGGCAGTATGATGGTCTCACTGCTCCAGGAGAGGCGATGGCAATCTTTTGCATGTGTGTCAAACCTGAGCATCTGTGCAGAAAGCTGGGGATTTCAGGCTTCCTGGAGAACTCTCAAAGCTATTCCACCTTTGGGAGGTTGCAGGACAATGGTGTTAGAAGCAAGATTAAAATCTGGGAACTTTCCCGTGCTCTTTGACAGTGGGTGAGATCACGGGCAAACCAGCAGGTTGTTGGAAGGAGATCAGGACTGGTTTCAAGCACCTATCATTTTCCTGTGAGGGTCTTTCACCGACCCAAAAAGGAACTGTCCAAGGCAAGATTCATTTAAGAGAAACACTTTGATTGCACTTTGGCCAATCCGGTCCCCAGTGGCATTTCTAAGAGTGATACAGCTTTGCAAAGTTCCTCCAGCCAAGCTGAGGCACCGTGACTAACCCTGCTGCACCCATCCCTTCCCTGCACACAACAACCACGGGCTGCAGGCAGCAGGAAGAACCTTCCACAGGAGAATGGTCAAGCCTGAGCTGTGTCCTCAGCACAGCCAGTTCAGTGCAGCAGAATGGAAGGAGCATTAACATGGGTGTGATACCATGCCCAGGAATTCCAGTGTCACTAAGTAATTATTTCTAATAACTCAGAGTAACAATTTCCATATGTAGGACCCAAAAACAAGAACTACAAGTCAGGAGATGCCTTTTCCAGTTTGTTGGATGACAGCAGGGTTTCCATCTCCTCTAAAATAAGATCTACCCTGTTTTCTTTTCCAGTCTCCATCACCTCACCAAAATAAAATCAGCCCAAGACAGATATGTGAGCAGAGCTTGAATTTTTGGTGGAGGTTTGAGGTGGGGAGGGGTTGGCATGGACTGAACTCTCAGCACCAAGATCATATTTTGCCAATTAAAGAGCCTGGACAGATGCACCTTTAACTACCAGTTTATGTGAAAGCCTTAACTGTCTCCTCCAGGACAACGAGTTTCTCTTGGTGAAACTGGGAGGCCCCTAGGATGAGCCTCTCATGCAGTATTCAGGCTTTTTCAGGGCTATCCTGAATGTGGAAATTCAGAAACTAGGGGTAGACACAAGCTAAGAAAGTGGGACTGAAGGCGTGACAAATATTTCCATCCAAAGAGGCTGCGTGCTTCCCTGATGGAGGAATGGGATTTTCCCTTACCCATCCCTCACAGAGCTCCTTTGTCCAGTTGGGCAGGAAAAGCAAGGCAGAGTTAGTGCCACCCAGGTTATGTAGCTGAATGGTCTCTTTTTTTTCTCCCTCCCCCCCCACTCACACAGTCTCACACTCATACACATGCAAGGAAAGGAATTCCCTGTCTTGTGATGGCAGGACCTGGGCCAGGACCTGGGGTAACACCAGGAGCTGGTGTTTCCTTCTCTCCCCAGCAGCACCTTCAGCCCTCCTGGCTGCACCAGAGCTGGGTCACCAGGACCAGAGACATACACAGACAAGTTTCTGTTCCTCAGTCCAAGCCCATCCTGACAGCACTAGCACAAGCCCAACAGACACCCCCTACTCCAAGAAGGCAAACTCTGGGGGATGTCTGTTTCCTGGTGCAATTTGTTCTGTTACCAAGCAGCCACTAACGAGATGCTCCTTAGCTGTACATTGCTATGGTGAGGACATCTCATCCCTGCCTGTAACAAGCTCAGGGCCTAGAGATATAAGTGCCACAAAACATCAGGATGTGCCATCTGGTCTTGGAAAGAAAGACCTTATGAATATTCAGGGACCTCCATGTGTTCCTGGGACCACATAGCAAGAAGACAGAGAAACTCAAACATACATGGGGTGGAATGTCTCCCCTCCTCCCTTTGCATGTGCTTCAGCCAGGATGTTTGTGCAAGAAGAAAGTCAGTTGAACAATAAAACCCATATGTCAGATGTTAAAGGGAAGTCTGGAGTCAAACATGCCAAAAGAAAAGACTGAGACCAGTTCATCCTTATGATAAGATTACCCACTCAAAAATGCACATCAGAACATCCTTGTGAGGGGACCTGAATGATGATAGTAGCAGTGTGGCACTTGGTACTTTGAACTTTTCACCCAAGAGTTGCAAAGCACTTTACAATCAAGCCTAAATATATCTTTATGTGAGATGGGAAGGGCTGTAAAGAGATAGCTTTGCTTATGTTGAACATGAAAAAACCACAGTTCAATTGAAAGACAAACTGGAAAGCTCTAATTCACCCTGAAATTGTGTTTTTAATTTCAATTAATTATACCCAGCCATATTCCAAGGCCAGTGGACTTGCATGTCTTCCCACTTAAAAAGAGAGTTTCTGTGAGCATTTGTAGTTATACTTTTAATGTTAAAGATGATATAAAAAAATGCACACGAGTGCCCACTTTAATTAGCACTTCATTAGTTATTCAGAGTGGAAGAGCTCTCAGCAAAGCTGAGAAGTCCTTCTGGATAAGAGAAAAACCAATAGCCCCAGAGAGGGCTTTTGAAGACTGAGTTAAGTCCCAGGGCCAAAGTGAGCTTTATCTGAATATGGAGCTACTCCATGGCCAACTCCAGACCTTCACAAAGATGGGGCTGTGAAGAACTGAATAAAAAGCTCAAAAGACTCGAAAGCTCTGTCATGACCACTTGAGAGTTTCCTGCTGGAAAAACTGCAAGAGCAACTTCCCTTAACACTCTCTCTGTTCAGACCTACATTTATTCACCCCTCAAAAAAATGGGGCAGGAAGGAAAGTGTTGTGGACCCCATCTGAGAAGCCATAAGTTGAAAAGAGGTCCGGGCAGGGTGCAGAGTGCCTCTCCTAAGCCTGGGCTCTCCTCTTCCTCTGGGCACAGGGGCAGGAAGTAAGAGCCTATGAGCAGGAGCAATTTCAGGCTCAGCCTCAGCCCTCCCACCCCATGTGCTCACAGCAAAACCACTGCCACCCCATACATGTCCCTGCAGTGGATGGGTGGCAGCTGGGTGGGGTGGCAGGGGACAATCCAAGGAAATGCCTCTGCTCTGCACATGCTCTGGAGAGAGAGGGTGTCTGCCGGGATGCTGTGCCAGAGGCATCTGTTCCATCACCAGAGGGGAGGAAAGTGTTTGAGGGAGGGTGGGTGAGAAGGGAGTGGGAGGAAAGCTGCTGCTGTGGCTGTCAGAGGTTGTCTGCTGGGCAGGGCTGGAGCAGGGACTGCAGAGGAGAAGAGAGGCAGAATGTCTGTGGGTGGCATGGAGATGGCTGTAGCACCAGCATCATGCTGCCAAACAGGACACCCCATCCTGGATGCTCAGCCAGTCCCATGGACTGCACTGTTACTTCTCCCTGTTAGCACTCTGCATCCAGCACCCTTTTCCAAAGCATAAAAATGCAGTGTTACAGCCTGAGGCGAGTACCAAGGTTCAGCTGTGCACCCCATCGAACGAACAATCATCTTTTCAAAGCTGCCTTGAGTGAACAGAGAGACTTCAGAGTGGCTGTAGTGCTGGTGATTTGAGTATCATTACGGAACAACCCCTCTAGGAAGGTTTCTCCTGACTTTTGAGTCAGTGAACCATCTTCTTACCAAATGTACTCAAAAGTATCAGCATGACCACAGGGAAAACAAAAGCTTCCTCCTTCATTGCAACAGCCTTCCAACCACACTCTTCCATATGACATTGGCACTTTGCAGCTCAAGACTTTCTTCCATCTGGTTATTAAAAACCAAACCAAACAAAACCAAACCAAACAAAACAAACAAAAAAACCCCCCTTATATTCTGCAGAGAGTGAAATATAGAAACCTGGTGGTGGGAGACTGCACTCAGGGGCTCATGATAATCTAATATTTACACTGACTTCATTGATTTCGAGTCCTTCTGAAAAATCAGACCAGAGCAACAACACTGTGTCTTAGCTCCTCTGTGCCCAGCTGTTATAGTTTTGGATTGCAAAGGGTTTCTTCTTGTTCCTTTGGTGGATTCTAATTGCTGTGGATTAGGTTCAAATAGGAGGGAAAATATTAAAAAAACACAAAGGGAGTCTTCAGAGGCCCTGAACATTGTGCCTAGGTGGTGATGTCATGGTAGCAATGACCTCAGAGGTGTGTTTGGTCTGGTTCAAACTCACAGAACTGCCTTTTGCCAAAAATATCTGTAAATACACCCATCCAAAAACACATGCTGCATGCAGCCAGAAGCCCTGTGTCTCATGTAAACTCACCTACACTCCTCACATGCAGGGTCTGCAGGGGCAGTCACCCTGTCTCTGCTGTGGATGGCACATCACAGCTCAGAGGGTAGGAGCCCACCAGCTGTCTCTTGCACTGTGCAGCACGGCCATCTCCTCTGCATGCCACAGCCCTGGATCCCAGACCGAGGACTGTTGCCAGTTTTTATATCTTTCATTCCAGAGTAAAATCAGGTCTGGGTAAGCCATCTGAACTTCACTGTCCTCCTCACTATTCTTTTACCTCCAACAAGCACAGAGGTGTCCTTGGCCCTCCCTGATGTGCCTGCCATAAATCATTTCCACAAGCTGCTGTGCATTCAAACACACCAAGGATGCACCCACCTCCTCATCCCTCCCCAGAGCTCAATCGTATGGGCAGGGCTGGGTCTGGAAGCTGACAAGGAGAATGGCCCTGCCTGCAAGGCAGAGTACTGCTATGGCAAGACTCCTACTCTCAAAAGCACATATTTTCCCATAAATGGCCAGTCACTAAGGACCAGCCACCATGAACTGGTACAGACACAGGGAGGAGCTCTAATGTAGCAGCCCTGTGACATGTTTGGACAGCAAATAAAACCATAGGTGATTGCTTCAGGGTTTCTGCTGGGACGGTTTGCATGAAGACAGCTTCAACATCAGCTTTGCCAAGCATAATCCTCAGAAGACGTGTCCTTTATTCAAGTGTCACAGACAGTCACAGGGCTCCCAGTATTTAGGAAACTGCTGCACTTCAGCTGCACTCCACAGGAAACAGGGTGAGAGAGCAGAATGCTGGGGATGCTCAGTTCAGTTGGGAACCAAGCCCTGAGTTTGCATCTTTTATTCTGCCTGAGATAAAACAGTCTCAATGTGAATAGCCATATTCCCGCCCCTTCAAACCAGGCTACTTCCATCCAGGCAATAACACAAGCAGGCATGAGAAGAGAGCCTTCCTTCTGCTCAGATACCTGATGGTGGTAGACCTGCTCTTCATTTCTTTCCCTATGTGGTCTCTTCTACACCTGTGCAAAACTGTAGAATGCACAGCCACAGCTGGTGGCTTTCTCCTCTGAGCCTGCAGGACTTTAAAGTATGAAACAGCAGAAAGGCAAAACCTAATTAATTACACTGCTTACAATCACAGCCCAAATCTCACTGGGTTTGTTCATGTGATTAGTGTTTCATTGAAACCTAGGAACAGGGAGCAACTGATGACTTGTCCCACTGATTTCAGCAGGTAGTGGATTTTTAAATTAGTGTTTCCAGCTACTCTTACAGATAAACAAAGGTTTAAACACACTGGAACTAGGTAGTCTGGTGTGGATGGAAATGCAAAATATTAGAGTCCAAAAGAAACTCCACCTTGGCTGATTGGCACTAGCGAGGTGTTTTCTATTCCTGTTTGATTGATTAGCAGTGTGTCAGGACACACTGCATGTTTGTGTTGCAAACAGGAGCACAACTCCAAGTTTGGACAGGTTTTAAAAGATCATTATATTGTCTGATAGTGTTCATGCTAGGAAGGGGCAGGGGCAGGGTAGCTGTGGGAGGACATGAAGTGTGCTGTAGACAAGTTTTTCTCCTGTCCTAGTATCAAAACTCTGTGACATCCCACTCCAATGAGCAGTAGCCAAGCAGTGACAAAAGAGCCTTCCCAAAGCAGCAAGTCAGCCCTGAGGGCTGAGGCTCATCAGGCTGGGAATTAGAAAGGACAAAGATGAAAACTGCATGGAAAATGCATACCTGAAGTGGTAGTGAAGAGGAGGACTGTGGCAAGAAGGGCTGCTCTAAAACTGACTTGATGAGCTGGGGAAGTAATGAAAAAGGAGTAACTTCCGTTTGGAAATATATTTCCTTTAGTAACCTTCATGCTCTTCAGATATTTCAAATCATTGCACAGACATCCTTGTGGTATTTTCAGCCCTGAATGAAGCTACAGCAGACAAAGGAACCAGGCAAACAGGATGCCAGGGGGCCTTGCTGAAGGAAACATGATATAAATCAGGGAGAGGAGCACACGATGTCTATGGGATATACTTTTTCTATAGCTGGGGCCAGCTCAACCTTTGGCTCTAGAACAAGATACAGCCTGGGCAACCATGTTGGATGACATTGTGTGGGGAGGATGTGATGGGGTAGCCTCCACACATCAAAGGTTATAATCAAAACTAATGGCACAGAAACACATACTTCTGTACAGACCTGATCCATGCCCTGGCTAACCCAATTTCCTGCTCTCAGCCACAGCCTATGACTTCAAGCTTGCAGGGAAGGAGGAACTTCCCTGTGTTCCAGCTCACTGGAAGGGCAATGCCAGACATGGAAAAGTTTCTTAGCTGCCCCCTGCATTTGTTCAGCAAACACCTCATGAGGACCACTTGGCATCAGGGCATTACAGGTGCAGGGAGCAAGGCCAGCAGCACAGCAAACCCATTCAGCTATCCCACGGGGTTCCTGAATCACTGCAGCATGGAAAGCAAACCCAGGAGCACAGTGGACTTATTTGTTGATCTTGTGCATTGGCAGACTCTTCTGAATAGTTTCTCTTCACTATGAAATAACAAGTCAAAAAAAAAAAAAAATTCAAACCAAAATATTCCTACATGCCGAGAAATGTACAGCATTGGCCTGTCTTTGCTCAAGCTGCTCAAATCAAACAGAGAATGCATCACTGCTGCTGAGGCAACAGGGTCAAGGAGACCTAACAGCAGCAGAGCAAAGTTTTCATCTATGTCCCATAAACAAGGGAAGCATTCCAAGCTCTTCCCTCCTGTGCAGGATGGGGACTGGACTACGCTACACTTTGAAACAAATCCAGCAAAAGAAACAACTGCATTGGAGTGTAATACCTTGGCTGATTCTTTATTTTTTAATGTAGATGGAGCCAGAGGTGTGGAATTGGGTTGTTCTGAGGTGCCTCCCATATGATAATGAACAGTTTGCATCTTTCCAAAGCACAATGATTTGGAATAACAGTTGCCAAGGAATTTATCTTGAATGTCCTTTTGAAAACAAATTTCCATCTGCTGGAGGTTTTTTGGGGTCATCCTTTTTTTTCACAACTTACTTCAAGGGCTACACTTGGAACAAATTGGGTTTGATCTTTTTTGCAAACAGGCTTCCCTGCTAGGAAAGGCTGTTTCAGTGGAATGCTGATATTCAGTGCCCCTTTGAAAGACACCAGGGCCTTAAAGACCATTGATGCTGTCAGATTTCCAAGACTGAATTCCTCCTTATAAAATCCAGGCTTGCAGCCAGTTTACCTCACTTGGAGTAATTGTATATTCAAAAAATGCTTAATGTGTATCCACATTTCACAAAAAAGGGAAAAAGCCCAAAAAACCCAACAACCACCAAACCAAACACAAACAACTAATAGACCAGTGCCAGAAAAATAGGCAGGTGATGGAGCAGAGCAACAAAGTCACATGAAAAGACAACCTAAACAGAGATGACCTTCCTAAATTCCATATCACTAATTCAGCTCCTTGGAGAGAGTGTCTCAGCATTTCCAGTGGGGAGGTGGGAGGGTGTCCGTTATTTAATTTTCCAAAAGTATCTCTTGGGCACCAGAAGTATTTGTAAGGGTTGTTTAGAGGAGATGTCACTACTGAAAAAAAGCAGCTTCTTAAATCTTGTGTTCATAGAGACAACAAAGGTCAGGCCACAGTGTAGCAGGTGGCAAACAAAGTATTCGTCATTTATTGTATATTTTTAAAAAATCTCTTCCCGAGACAGTCTGTGTGACTGGGATGTGGTGCACAGTTTGTTTGGGTTTTTTTCAAATGCTTCGTTTTATTTGAGGCTTTAAGTACTTGTTTTCACAATGAACCCATAGTGTGAAAGAGATCAAAATAATTCAGCATAGACTGGAGTACATTCTCCCCATATTATGTATTCTTTTCAGCACATGTCCAGAGAGGATTTTATAGCACAGAGATTCCTCAGAGTGATGAAACTGTGAAAGTATCCACCCTTGGTTTGTATTTACCTTGGAAGAATCTCTCAAGTGGCTTCTTTCTGAACACAAATAGACTTCCCCACAGAGAAAAAATTTCCCTACTGTGCAGATAAAAAACTTTCTAAAGGAAATGTTCTTCACACACACACACACACACAAAAAAAAAAAAAAAAAAAAAAAAAAAAAAAAAAAAAAAAGTGGGGGGGGTAGTAGGGAGGGAATACACTTGACCCCTACTGCTTTTCCTGTCTTCTCAGTGATGGATGGTCCCAGATACTTCAGCCTGTGGGACAGCCACCCAGGCAGAGCCCACTTCAAGCTGCACCAGTGACAGAGGACAGCAAGGAGTGTGGGCTGGTTTACAGACCTCTCACAACTCTGTTTATGATGGCAAAACATTCCCATGACAGGGGCTTTAAAAATCCTGGAGAATTTACCAGACTGCATACTGGATTTAGCTGCCCATACACACTTCACATTCAGTGAGATTTAAGCCCCTACTTAGGGAACTCTTGCAAAAAAATTTAGCCCTGTACCCTGCAGTAATACTAAAAACTTCATGATAACACCTATTAGCAAACGCTGATTATTAGTAATTATTAATAATATTAGAAACGCTGATTTCCAACCAGCAGGTCCCCCTCTCGGTCGCACGGCTCATTGCCCATTTCCCCGCAACTCTTGGAGCAAGGACTCCCACATCCCGCCCAGGACGAGCCTGAGCCCGCCATTGCCCCCGAAAAGGGCCATTTTACCCCTGGAACATGTCACAACTCCCCCACCCCGGACGTGCCGCACACCCGGTTGACCAGCTCCAGCCTCCCGGTGCATCCGCCCCGTAGCCACGGTGGAGTCCCTCTTGGGAAAGCCCCTCCGAGGGCTGCGGCTGCCCACTGCAGAGCGGGTGGCCCCCTGGGATGCCCCAGAGGGATGGGCGGGCGCGATGAGGACTGGGGTGGGGAGCAACTCCCGGACCCGCCACCCCCAGACCCGGTCCCGGTCCCTGACCCGTCCCGCCCCCGCCGGGCCCACCGGGAGAGCTGCCGCCCCGTGCCGCCAGGGGGCGCCACGCCGGTCCCGCGCCAGCCAATGGGCGGTGGCACCTGCGGTGGGCGCGGCAACCGAGAGGCCCCGCCCCCCGCCCCGCCCTGCCGGGCCCAGCCCCGGAGCCGCTGGCCGGGACCGGGACCGGGATCGGGAGAGCGGCCGGGAACGGGACCGGAACTGGAACTGCCACTGCCGCCAGCGCCATGGACCGCGCCGCGCCTCGGCCGCGGGCATGACAGCGCGGCCGCGTCCCGAACTTCGCCGCGGGCTCCGCCGGGAGCCAGGCAAGTACTGTGGAGGGGAGGTGGGGAGGAGGGGGGGTCTCCTACTGCCCCCGGGGCGGAGCGGAGCGGAGCGGAGCAAATGGGGGTCTCACGCCGGCTCCCCCGGGGCTGCATATCGGGTCGGGGGTGTCTCTTCGTGCCCTTGCCCGGAGCTGTCGGCACGTCGGGGGTGGCGGCGGGTCGGTGGCAGCGTCTCTCGGTAGCTGGCGGCGGAGAAACCGCGGTAGGCGGGCGGATGAGTGCTGGGGAGGGACCGGGGAAGAGGCGGAGGTGCCCGGTGTCATCGGCCTGGCTGCAGCGGAGTGGTCGGGGAGGTGCGAGGGTCCCGGTGACCGGGAAGGAACCCACCGGGATATCTCTGTATCCCGAGAGGTGCTCGGGGATCCCGGAGTCGGCTCCCGTGGGCTGCGGTAGGGTTGCAACGCTCCGGAGTTCCTCCAGGACCTGTCACCACGCGTGGATTGGCGCGCCTGTTGGGACAGAGAGGCAAAACTGTCGGGCTGCTGTTGCCTCCTGATTCTGACTCTTCCGGAGAAGCTGCGGGGTGCTGCGGGGTCCTGCGGGGCCGTGGCAGCGCGAGGCACTCACCGGCAGCGCGAAGACGTGCAGGTGGGGAGAGATGATCGGTCTGTACCGAGTGGCACACGTCCGTGGTGATTTTATTTTTTTTTAAATGCCACAGAACCAACAATAGACTATCGTATGAGCAAGGGGTTAGCCCAAACTAATGGAAAATAATAGAGAACACTGTAAACATAATTTAAAATGCCAGCTAGACATTCTCAAACAAATCATCCAAAACAAACAGTAGCTGAGTGGAACTATTTTCTTTTCTGGGAGTTTCCACTGGAATAAATAGCAAGTCCTATTTAAAAATAAATAAATAAATTTGCAACTAGTTGTAATACTGTTAATTTTAATGCTTGCCAGGGGCTGGAGGGTGCCCACAGCCAGGGAGACCGGTATGATCCAGTGATGTGTTAATGCAGCTTTTGCTGCCAGTTCTTTAGATTCACTTGCAGTTTTTAACTTCGGGCCTTTCTCAAGACAGAACTTCTGTTTTTTGCGTTGCCTTCCCATCTTCTCCTGCAGTCAGAACGTTCCTTAGTGTTCTTTTCCAAACCAGCCTGTCTGCTGATGCCTCTGCGTAACCCAGGCAAAGCGGTGCAGTGACGTTCCAGTCCTGCCTTACCTGCTGAGATGGAAAACGAGGACCTGCCACAGTTTGTGCTTTGCCTCATTGTCACATCCAGAACAGCAGGGCCAGGGACACCTGCTCCGCAGGAGCACAGCACTCTTACAGGGACTGGGTTTCTTGGGATGCATAAAGCAGCATCAGGCACTGTACCTCAGCCTTCCCACTGATTTCTTCATGGACCTGGGTGTCAGTTTGTCTAGCATGACTTTATGCTAATTAAGCCACTGGTACCTGATGGGATGTGTATGAACAGTAATGTTCCTGGTCCTAGGGCAGCTGCCCTACAACTTGCTGAAACCTGATACAGCTCATTCCCAGCTGCAGGGAGGTTCCTGTGTGCATGTCCTCAGTCCCTGGGATGGTGCTCTCCAGGGCACACCTAAAGAGATGAGTTTAGTTTGTAAGCCAGAGAGAAAGTAGTCAGGAGGCTATTTTGATGTACATAGAGCTTATAAACCTTCCCCACCACCAGCCACCAAGGTTTGCTGCTAAACAGTTTTCTCCAATGTCTCACTGCCTGTAGAGGCTGTTAGCTTGATTGGGAGTTTATTTATCGTCCTCTAGTGTTTTAAAAACTAACATAAGTTCCTTTTTGTGAGGAAAACAAATATTAAAGTGCACTGGTTTAAAAAGATTTGCTGGGTCTGGATGGGCATCACCAGCCATGGGGACACAATGACAATCTCTGCCTCCCTCAGGGGCTCTCTCTGAGGTCTTTCCATCAGCAGTGCTGGGCACAGTCCCATTCTTTGACCTGTCTTTAAGTGCTGCTACACTTTAGGTGCTGGCTGGACCCACACATAGGTCACTCGCTGTGTTTCTGGTCTAGGTGAAGCTGGCATTTGCAGAAGGGACCATTTGTGCTTCTTGGTGCTTCATCTTTGTTCATGATAATTCATCAGGGCTGGCCCCAGAAATGGGACATACATGGCCTTGTCTCTGCAGAGGAGCCACCTCCAGGGGCTAGAGCTCTATTAGATTATAACTAGGGAATGTGACTCGAGCATCTCTGTAGTCAGACTGGTGTTACTCCATGGGTATGGGAGATGTTGAGGAATGTACCACTGATATGCTTTCTCTTAATTAGACTGAAGGTGTTGCAGATGTTTGTTCTTCATGACGAACCATGAGGGAGCTCAGATCCTTTCCTGCTTGTACCATGGAAGGTTCTGGTCTGCAGCTCTGATGCACAGATCCTTCTTGCGGATCCTTTCCGGTCCCTCATGGGCAGCTTTACACCAGCCCACCATGCTCCACCTTCCTGCAGGCTCACCACCCCTCCATGGTTCCACCCTCACAAACACCCCCAGACTCCTGTATTTGCTCTGTTCACCTTCATCCACGTGTTACTCATTCCTCCACTCTCACCAGTGCCACCACAACAGCAAGTGGCACCATAGCAGATCCAAATTTGGCATCTCCAAATCCACCTGCAGCAGCACACAGCCCCTCACACTGCATGAGCACAAGGGACCAGCCCCTCTCCTCGTGTCTCCATGGTGCTGCTCTCCTCACATGCCATGGAGAGCAAATGGCAGGACAGATAAGGACGTGGAAATTTCCAGAACCCGGAGTCCTTAATGAGCCCCTCTGAAAACAGGTAGGGTGGAGTCCAGCAAGTGGCATGTGAGAGAGAAACTGAAGCAAAACAGGATGTTTTGGTGATTTAAAACTTTTTTTTTTTTCACATTTGCTATTGAAAGGCTTGCTTTGGTTTGGTTTTGAAATTGTCTGCCACATTTATTGGGAAATTTATCCACCAGAGAGCTTTGTGCATGCGTGTGTGTGTACGCAAATGCAGATGTGTGCACCTGCTTACGTGAGGAGAGTAAATGACAGGACTACTATTCAGCCTCAGGACAATTTTCCACCTGAAAATTATTAAACCAACAGGGACTAACAGACACGTGGTGGGAGATATAAATTCCATCTATGTAGATCTCCTGTGAATCTTGCAGGACAGATGTTTTCTGCTTTGAATGACTCAAAACTGGAAAAATTTTATCAAATTATGAATTGTTTATCAAAGAACTGCAAAAATTACTCCCATGACTGGAAGGATGAGTTTACACATATATGTGTGTTAAATCCACATAAGGGGAAATGAGGCATAAGGGGCAGATTAGGAAGCCTTTGGCATTATCCATACTCCCTAACGTGTCCTATGTTCAGCCTAGTTCAGCTGATACAACTTCCTCACTAATTCCTCTAGAGATTAAGGCAAAAGTGAGAATGAAACACTGGGATAAATGAATAATCTATGAATCAGAGTAGCTGTCTTTAAATAGCAGGTTTCTTAGAGTTTTCCATAGCCTGCCCCTCTGGGCTGCACCAGAAATAGAGGCACAGTGAATGCGTGTCCGAAAAGCCCCTGTCCGCTTGCTGTCCCTGCTGCTGTACCCCAGCCCGGGCCCAGCATGGTGTTTTGTCATTGACTTCAGGGGAACACAACATTTTCAGCCCAAATCCCTCATTCTTCTTGGCCCCTTTGAGAGTTTCTGCAATTGCTTGCAGCAGTTGTTCCCATGGAATAACTATTACATCCTCGTGTAAGGCACTAGTGTGAATAATCTGATTCTACTGATGATCTTTTTCGACCTCTGGTGGGGTGTGTTCCTGAAGGCCACACGACTTTACTTGCACTGGTCCACAGTGAGAGGTTTTTACTACAAGAAATATGTTCATATTTCTTTGTTAGCCTCACTTGGCAAACTGTCCTCTGGCCTCCAGGTTATTTGATCTCCGAGGTCTTCCTCCTCCATGGGTCGCTTCTCTCTTTCCCTTTCTCAGCCCCCTGGCAGCTCTTCAGGCTCTGTTTTTGGGCCCCTCCTTCGCATTGTTTTTACACGGGCTCAGCTCACATAATGCTGCTCTCGCCTGCCTTTCCATTCTTGACCTTTGTCCAGCAGCTCAGCAATGTCTCTCTTTTGGCCAGTCTCACTGTTCAACCCTTAATGTCTTCCTTCAACTCCAAAAGCTAGCAAAAAAGTGCCTTTGTTTAAGCCAAAGTCTACTTATATTTGCCCATCTCGTGTAACTTAAAAACCTGCAGATCCCCTGAAATTCATGGTGTTTGGATCCTCATTTGAGGCTGGGATACCTATTTTTCATTTCCCTCAACTGTAAAATTCTGTGGAACCAAATCCTACAATTCATCATAAATGTCTCATGAGTTTTGAGGAGGAGTTTGAGAGTCAGTGTTTCTATTAAGTACATTACTCGTCCTCATGCTGGGGGATGAGCAAGCAGCAGAAAGAGGAGAATGCCTTTCATGGTGTGTGTGCTAGCAGAGGTGCCATTGGTTAACCCATTTTTCAGCCAGAAGGCTCCAAGAATGCCATTTGACAACCCCAAGTCTGTAAAATGCTAACAGGATGGTTATAAGGCATAAAAGAATTAATGTTCAGCCCTTAATGAAATCCAGATGCACTGAGAAGCCTCTTTTCAAGGTCTTTTCCATGGCCAAGCTGCAAATAAAATTATTTAACCATTGTAAATAGAATCACTCATAGTTCCCACTTTCTCTTGCCTGTGCAGCTCACATCTCCCAGTCTCACACACCAAGCCTGGGTGCTTTGTGTGCTCCTGGTCAGTTTGGGTCCTCCCTCCAGCTCAGGGGCCCTGCAGTGGGAGGGATGGAGCAGTCCTGGAGTTGGGCAGACCCAGCCATCTGTGAGTTTTTAATTTTGAATACAGCAGAAGAAGGAGTTTTCGACCAAGGCAGGGGAAGAGAAGATGGTTATTTTAAAGACACGAAGGAATGTGTTACATTTTTCAGTTCCTCAGGTTTGGCCGTTCTACTAGCTTTTCATTTTGCCAAAGCTCAATTCAAGGAAGTATTTATTTGCATTTTTAAAGGAGTATGATTCTTAATTTACTTTGGCCTCAGTGATGAATTTTTATACTGTGAAACTCAGCAAGTTCCTTTCCAATATTATATACACATCCAACTTTACAACAGAAACACCTACCCCAAAGTACCAGCCTGAATTAAATATTTTAAAGGGCTTTATAAAAGTCTGCCCTCACTGATTTCCCACATGACTTATGGGTAATCACCCCTTAGCTGTTTGATGCTATGCTCATAACCAGAGCATTCTGCAGCTCAATGTTAGAGTCCATATTTGTGTGTGGAGCTGTGGAGAGGTTTGCTTTAGAGTTGTTGAAGGCAAGAATGCCCCATGAGAGGTTCCTGGAGTAGCTTTCAGCACTGGTTCAAAGGAAGGAGCCCTGCTATAAAGTTTCATCAGAACATACAGGGAGAATCTCTTGCACTTCTCACCATGGGAAAAAGCATTGCAGGAAAATCCCAACAGGCAGCAGCTGTCTGTTCTAATCCATTGGTAGCAGATATTTCAAATTTACTCAGCCCTGGTTGCAATGCTGATTGCAACCAAACCCTCAACCTCCAAGAAAAGCTGAACAAATTCTACATGGGTCTTTTCAGCAGCAGTTGCCCGTAATTTTTACAGATTCTGCCCACCAATGCGGTATCAGTGAGGTTTGGAAATAGCAAGATTTATATATTTTTTTTTCATTCTTGTACTGATCAGTCTTTATCTCTCACTCCACCATGGAATGTCCTAGGGAGGGGGCACAAAGCTCTGCTGCCAATGCTGTTCCAGACTCCCAAGGCAGGCAGATCCTGCAGGCAGAAGTTATCCTCGGGAACAGGGCAAAAAGGTGGGGTGTAGTAGATCAGTTGTGAGTCAAACTAATCCCCAGCTCCATCCCAGTGGAAAACTCACTTGGCCTTTGGCAGCTGAGAACTTTATCTCCCAGTCCCCCTTATATGGGACATTTTAAAATAAACCAGCAAGGCTCCATTTCTTGGAAGCAAAAGGAAACGTTGCAAAGTGTGTCCTTGCAAGCTGATTCACTGTCATCAGGCTCTGCATATTTTAAGAAATGTTTGTGTTTAGTTGGAGACACATTTTAGCATCAAGGGAGAAAGAAACAACATGGGTAGATCAAAGTGTGCAGAACAGTTCAGATAAACATACACCTGAGTTTCTTAGCTCTGAGCTCAAGTTAAACCCTGCCCTCTCTCTCTGAAGGGACTTGTACCCACAAATAAAATACTGGACTGTGGCTACCCAACATAATGTTATAGTTCCTACTCTGAATAATTAGCCTAATTCTGTATCTGAAGCAATTCAGAGGGTTAAAGGAGTGGCAGAAGAGTTAAAGATTCTCCCTAGCATTTGAAGGGAAACTTTAATGCTTTACCATACGCCTGTGCTGGCAAAATTCACACCAAAGAGCTGGTAGAGCAGCAACATTTTTTTTCCTCTCTTCTGGGCACTGAATTTTCACCCTCTGCAAAGCACAGTGGGGCAAACTGTTAAACTATAAATGGACAGACACACACATCCTTACCTAATATGAGGCAGTGTGGAGAAGCAAGGCTGGATGGATCAGCACTGGGTTGCATTAGTCTGAAAACAGAAGGGACATAGGGCACCTGGCATAGCATTAACTGCACTGCATTAACACTGTTCCTTCTGAGGAGAGGATGAGTTCTGTGTTGTGGAAAAGATTCTTGTAGCCCCTGTGGTAGCAAAGGGACCTGTTTCTTTGCACAGGTAGATGATGGCAAGTGTTTAGGTATCAGGAATCCCTGATAATATTGCATGAGGTTTGATCTTCTCTCAAGTGTCTCTCTGCCCACAGATGTTGTTGGTCTGTGCTTTTGGATAAGCTCCCAGGGAAAGAACTGTGTCTATCTTGGTTTTTAGCAATGAAAATGTTGCAATAATGCCTGGGGGGATGTACCTTATGATTTGAGGAGAAAGGACATTTATGTGAGACCTCTGTGTAAAAACCTCCTGTGCTCACATAAAGGAGACCCAGCCGCACCAGGGTCAGGAGCATCCCCATCAGCTCATTAAGATATTTCTGCAGGAATGCTGCTGCTAACGTAAACTCATTGTTGGATGGAAGAGCAGCAGCAGCTGTTTTCATATGGATGGATCCAAGCCACCAGTTAATTGTTTCTGAACTCTTAACTGGATTCTTAAATATTTTTTTAATGTTGCCTGGGAGGTAAATAATCATGCACTGCATTTATGCAGCAACTTTTGCTCTGTTCCAGTATACCACTGAAAAATATGCCTTTTCTGGGGTCAGCTGGTTAACAACAGTGATCTGCTCTGGCACAACATACTGATACTGTGATGAGAGTATTCCTAGGAAGAGAGTGTGTCACCAGATCCATCAAAATGAGAATAATATTGGTGTTACTGGCTCTGAACAATCTGGCTTTTCAATCTCATTTTCAGTTGTGACATACCTAACAGCCAAAGCAGAGCTACCCAGGAGCCTTCTGTTAGTGAATTTTTCACCCTGTAAAATGCAGATTAATTGAAAACAAACTTTTTATCAAAATGCACTGCTTTAGCAGAGCCTCTCAGTAAAATGAAGGGAGGACTCTGAAGGAGCTCTTCCTGCCAGACAGGATTTTAAAGCTTCCTGCCAGACATGTTTCCATTGGAAAATGTCCTTGATTTATGCCAGCTTACCCACCCAGCCCCGTGGTTTGCAGCTTCACAGCAGCTCTGTCCTGTGGATTATTTCCAAAACTCCAAGTCCTGTAGATCTGACACCTCTTAGGGTGCTGGTGATCCTGCATCCAGGCCTTGCAGGTGGCCAAGCCCACCAGCTCCTTGGCTTTGTCAGCCTCCCACGTTTGACCTGGAAGCAGCAGGGTCCCTGATGCATGGGATCAGGACTGACAGTCTCTAGCTGAAGAGCAGCAGGGGGGTGTTTCCCTGCTGAGATGGGTCTGACCAGCTGGGGCCCTGCAGCACAAGGCACGAGTTGGCAGCTTGCAGCAGGTGCTCAGGTCAAAGCAAGCACATGGTGGTTTTGAGCACACAGTGTATCACATTTCTGAAATTAATGCTTTGCAGAAAAATTACAGTGTTAAAAAAAAATTGTTTCAATTTCTGAATGTGAACTGAACCAAACAGAAGCACTGTGGTGTCACCAACAGTGCAAGCTTTGACCAGTCATTTGCAGAAAGAAAATCCACCCTGTACCAAGCAGGTGTTAATATTTTTCAGTTCAACTATGTGAAGAATTTTTTTTTCACCTTAACTATCTGAAGAATAACATTCAAGCACAGAGGTCAGTCTGGCCAGCCCTGCCGATAGTGTCAGCCATACATGGGTTTGGAATGAGGGGCATGAGGCTCACAGCCTCCCTGGTGCCAAGAGACACACAGCTAAAACCAGCAGCTCAGAGATGAGTAATGTGCAAACACAGCCCAGAAGGCTGCAAGTGCTCGAGCACTTTAAGAGTGTGTTGGGTAAACGAGTCCCTGTTCCCATAGCACCGAAACCACACAGGGATTACAGCCCAGTCCCACTCTGAGGGGTTCCTGGTTAGGGGTGTTTGTTTAGTGTGAGCACAGCCCCCCAGCTTCAACGTGGAGTCCCCTTCACCCCAGTGGATGCTCTGGAGAGGCAGCAGCAGCTCAGGACCACCAGCCATCCCCCAGGCCCCACCAGGGCCATCCTGGGGCATGATGAGGGGCTGCAGGGAGCTGCTGGGGTATACTCTGCATGGCTTCTGAAGCCAGAGGCAGAAGCATTCATTAGTCCTCTATTAAGTATGCAAATCAAGTACATTAGCCATGAACTTGTGCCAATTAGCTGTGTCCCATTCCATCAGTAAGAAGCCACTTGTGTGATCTTGTCACCATCATCTCAGTTTTGTCCTACCAAGAGTGCTTGACTGGCTCATATCAAAGAGACTTTGGCTGAGGGCTTGGAAGGTAATTCTCTGGTTTGCCTGAAGCCTGCCTGGAATCAGGCAACATGACCTGTGGGCAGCTGATGGTCTTGGCATTTTATTTGGAGATAGTACAGGGAATCTGTCCTGTAGCCACAGCATTTCACTGGAAACACAAAGTTCTGTCCTTGCACCTGCTTGAGGTGAGGCTAGTGAGCAGGTTCCCAGGCTCCTCTGGAGAAGGGCAGTAAAGAGGCAAACGTAAAGCTGCTTGAAAGGCATTGCTACCACTCTTCAGATACAGTCTGAAGCCATTCCTTATGGTCAGGAGGAGAAATCCTCCACTACTGACTCTCAGATATCTTTAGATGTCCTCCTACACTACAATGACATCACGTATGTCATTAGTGCTCCTTGTCAGATGTTACCACCAAGGAGACTAGTTTTGAGGTGGCCAAAATGACCACTTTACCCTCCGTGAGGTTATTATGTGTCATAGGATTCTTGGGCACAGAAGATACTCATGTGCAAGATTTATATATAGTGCCATTCAAAATGTTGTTACAAGGCCCCTGGCACAAAGCTGCACGCAGTGGCCATGCTGTTCCTTGGAGTGCTCTTTGCAGATGACAGCCCACTGGGGTTTTCCACACCCTGAGATGCTGCATGATGGGTGCTTTGCTGTACTGTGTTTTGTAGGAACATTTTTTCCTATTAAGGCACCTCTGAAAGCCAGATGTTCCGTTTAAGCAGGGACACTCTTTTTTTAAAACAAACATTTTTGAACTGATGTTATTTTTATTTAGTTCTTTCTGTGAAACTTCCGAAGACAGATCTTTGCTTGGCAAGGTCACGTCAGGGAACAAGGGAGAAATTGCCATCCATCTGTCACTGTCTAAATATATACACGTGCACAGAGAAGCTGCTTGGAGACCACCACTGGTGCTGGGAAGACGAAGATTCATATGTTAGGAAATGGTCTTATTAAATTGTGCTCGTAATCCCACTCCAACTTTGAGTGTTGCATGATCATGCACTCCTTTTCTGCTTTGGGATTCCTGACATAAAACTCGGGAGGCAGACTCACAGCCAGGCTGAGTGAGCAGGAGCAGTGCTCTGAGCCAGCCCCACAGCCAACCTGCCCCCTGTTCATGGAGTCAGGTCTAGTGTGCTTGACACCAGGCACCCCAACTCATTCTAATGGGTTTGCTCATGGCCTTTCAATCCCTCTAACATCAGAAAAATGTCCTGTTAAAGTGGTTATAAGGTACAATGGGACTTGTGACCTCACATGCAACAAATATGTCTGCATTCAGCAGAGTTTGAGAAATACATGGTTAATAAACAGAGCTGCCTTTCTCCATAGGACCTCTCCTCAAACAGCAATCCAGTTCTCTTTTATTATTAATATATTTCATATTTTGATGTTTTGAGAAGTCAAAAGACCAATAATTCTCGGCACTCTCTAAACTTCCTGGTACTTCAAGCTCTACTACAGGCAAATGCTGAAATTAGAAATGAACTGTGGGACAGATTTTCCCATACTTACTGGGCAAGAGCCACTGACAGACGGATTTCTCTCCCAGGCTAAAATCTGTCATGTTTCTCCAGCACAACATTCTTAAGCAAATAAATGGAGCCCTGTGACCTTCGTGTTTGCATGTTGACTTGGATGGTCATCACGTCTAACTCACAGGACTCACCACTGCAGTCACCTCATTTTTGTCTCATGTAAGACTTGATGGCTGTGGCTGTTAAAAAAGACAAAAGTGCCTGGAGGTTACACCACTTGAGAGGAGCCTAATAGTCTGTTCTGCATCTATAAATCATGGAAAAATAACACAGAGAAAAATCTACTAAGTAACCTCATCCTTTCCTTCAGCCCCTGAAACGTGGCTCCCTACATTATTATATGCTGTTCATAGCTTTGTCCAGTCCAGTTTTAAATGGGATTTCTATACCTTTCCTTAACAAGTTATTCCATGGCATGAGTGGTAGGAAGTTTTTCTTGACCTTTGGCCTGTGGCTTTTTTCTTTACTCAATTCCATCTCATTATTTTGAATTTTGGCTGTGAAAACTGGAAGCATTTCAAGTTAGGGATGTTTTGAGTGCCCCACATAAATGTGAGAGCTGACAAGTGTTTTAATAATAAGGAAGGGGAGGGAGGTGTTTGAAAGCACAGATCACAGGTCTTTGTGCTGAGGTTTCATGAGTGTTAGCTAAATAAAAAGAGAACTCGTAGAGTGTAATGAGTGAATCTGCTTCCAGGATGGCCAGGCTAACTGGAATGTCTTTTTGTCTTGCAGAAGATGAAGCCCATAGTCCAAAGGAGACGATCTACCCCTTCTGCCATTACTAAAGCTCTTGGCAAGTCAAGGTACCATTCCAGGTAAAGGAATTACCTTTCTGACTCCTTTTTCCACCTTTCTGCCTATAGACTGAAATCAAACTAATTCTGTCCATTGCCCAGGGCAGCCAAGTCCCTACGGGGTTACAGCAGCTCTCCCTGAGTGCCAGCTTGGGTGGGTGGTTAAGTGGTGACCCTGATATGAAAAGTTCCCTATGACTCCAGAGCCACCCAGTGCTCTGCTGATGCTTGGCTCCCACCAGTGTGAAGCACCAGCAAATGCAGTCAGGTACAAACCTGCCAGAGGTGCACATCTTCTGCCAAAACACAAAGTGCAGCTGTGGGATGAGCTTCTTGGTCCTCTCATGGGAGCTGAGTCCTGTAGAGGTCACCTCTCGTCCTCTCACAACACCTTGTAACTGCTCAGCACAGATAAGGAGATGCCACACTCCTTTCTGCCTTGCTCTGGCAGCAATCTTACAAGTAACATTTCCTGAGGGACTTGTTCAGTTTGAAGTTTCTTGTGGGTTTTTTCTGTTTAAGAAAGTGATGATAAAGCTGAACTGATTGATATTTTAATCTGGACCAGCCCTCCTGAGGCCCTCCCTTTTATATCATACCACAGGTTGATAGGTACTGATAGGTACACCCTGCTGTTCTGAAACGGGAGTGTGGGGTCAGCCTCACAGGATCATTTAAAATAAAGAACAGGGCTGATTTTCATTCAGTTGTCTCCTGACCAAGCTATGTAGCTTCTTTGTCATTCCTCCCACCCTCTTCCAAAAAAAAAAAAAAAAAAAAAAAAAAAAGAGAGTAACAAATTCTTGACTTTATTTGGCCGGAGAATATGCTTATGAGGGAGGGAAGCTTTGAACGTTTCTCATGTGGATTGCTATGGAGGGAACTGGTACAGTGCCATCTTTGCTTAGGCCACCAGAGTATTGGTGGGATTTTTTTGCTATCCTGATGTTGTGTTTACAAAGCTGTTCAACTTCCCCAGCTTTAGGAAATCCACTGCTGAGGCTGTGGGATGCTGTGGATCCCACTGCTGAATTGATGCACATCCCAAGCTTTTACTATCAAGTTTAAAGGTGATTTAGCACTTGTAAAGGCAACAGGTGAATAGGCGAAGAATTCGCTTCCTGGTGGCTTTGGAGCAATGAGGAGACAACAGGGAATTTCTGCATTCAGGAGTGTGGGTGGTCCTGCAACTGAGGGGTGATTTTAGAAAAGCAGCTATGGGCTGGCTTTAACCTTGTTCCCATGAAATCAAAAGAGCTCAATTAAGAGTTCAGTGGAAACTCAGTTAAGAGTAACAATGTCAAAAATATTACCCTTAGAGCTCATGTGTGGGTTTTTTTGTCTGGACTTTTGTCTGCCCACAAACTCGAGCAGTACTGCTGAGGGTTGGAGGGAGGGCAAGTACCTCTTCCACATTTGTCCTTTCCTGCAGACAGGATGCACATTTTTTTCTGTGTGTAGACAGGAGGATTTCTGGTCTTTCTCTGTGCACATAAGACTAAGCCATGCCTCGGTTTATCTAGTTCAGTCAGTGTCAGGAACATGAACATGGTCTCTGAGCAAGGCTCAGCTGCTTGTTAATTCAGCACGATCCCACCTGCAGAGCAGGGGCAGAGCCAGGAGGTGACTGTGGGACCTGTTGCAGTGCCAGCACTGCCAACAGGAGAGAGGAGCAGAGAGACAGGAGGGAGGTGCTGAGAGACAGGACACTGTGGTTTATGGTGGGGAGCAGGGGGGAAGTGCTGCCATGTATCCCCTTGAGAAAAGCTTTTGAGAAAGTCTTGTGAATTCTCTTCCTCCTCCAGGGAAACTACCCTTTCCTCTTCCCACCCCGACAATGGGCTGCCAAGTGGGGTGTTCAGCAACCCAGGCTCCACTTTTGTCCTGGACGAGCGAGTACAGCTAACTGTGGGCCTGCAGACCCAGGAAAGACATTTGATCTTGTTCAGTGATGTGCTGGTCATCGCCAAGTCCAAGTAAGAGGAATTCCCACTCACTCCTCCCCAACATGTGCTGTTGCAGCTGGGCTCTGAGCCTTTTGTGGGCGTAGCAGGCATCGAAACAGCTCCAATCTACAAATGTGAATCCAGCATGTGGCATCTCCCCCACCTGCCTCCAGAAATTCTCCTCAGTATTAATGTTTCACTCCATTTTCCTGAAAGAAGAGGATGTCTGTTTGGTTTTGACATTTCCCTTATGTGGTTTGAAAGAAATACCATGAGGGTGAGCAGGAGTAAGGGCAGAAAACTGGCTCCTTCTCTGGCTGTTTCTGTCACACATAAATTAAGAGCTTAGGTGGCTTTGGTTATTATCACAGAGAGTAATTAGCCTAAATCACCTTCTACCTGTGTGTGGCTCTAGTGAATCACTTTGTCCTAAGCAGCCACCAACTACAAAATGTGCTTCCACATGCCCAGACCTTTAGTTTGGGGTGGAGGGGGATTGTTGCTGTCACTGCATCTGCATGACTGGCAGGTGGCATGGCTCAACTCTGGAAGTCTGCACGTTAGGATCTGGCCTAAGAAATCCATCATTTGTATTGCAGATCCTCCTCCAGCCTGAAGCTGAAAAAGCAGGTGCATCTGAGTGAAGTGTGGACCGGCACCTGCCTCAATGAAGTGACAGAGAAAAAGATGGGTCCTGAGAATTCCTTTGTCATCGGTTGGCCTACCACTAACTATGTTGTCACCTTCAGGTATCTCATCAGACCTCCCTCTGCAGCCTGGCAGCTGCCCACATCTCCTGTGTGTCAAGCGAAAGAATGACTGAGGCTGTAGGGCCCTGAACTCTACTACAACCCTTCTGCCTGTTCAGTGGAGGACGAGAAATACATTAGATGACTGTGGAATAGAAATGGCAGCCATAGCATGGTTTTGTTCAGGCTGTATCATTGTTTCCAAGGGTCAGGATGGTCTCTCACGGGTGACACATATCCCTGATCTGGATTCATGATCTGACATGAAAGCTGCCATTCCTGTCTTAGTCCAAACTCAAGAGCAGTTCCACTTCCTTCATGTCACTGAGACCTGGGTAACCCCTGTTGGCAGCAGAAGCTTCCAGGAATGGCAGATATTGTGAAGGAACTAATAAGGGAAAGAAAATTGCAATCAAAGGCCACTGAAAAGAAAAAAAAAAAAAAAGCCCACAAAATGACTTATTTCCATAATCACAGAACAGTATCTGGCAGGAAAGCCAGTCCAGGTAGTTTCTGGGATTTTTTTTTTTTATTATTATTTTTAAATTTTTTTAATTCTTATTTTTGTTATTTGTTAAAATAGGACAGAAGCAGGAAAGGACTGTGCTTTTGTTCCAGGGCTTTGCAGGAAGGAACTTTGAGTTACAGCTATATATAAATGACACTGGGTAAAGTTTCCAAACTCTGCTGCTCACTCAGCACTTGTTTAATGGTCTGCCTCCTTTTCTATCTCCAGCTCAGCTGACGTGAAGGAACGGTGGCTGTCAGCCTTACTGTGGTGAGTGACCCTCCTTCCATCCTCCTCCTGGGTGGTTCCTCTGCAGTTCTCAGAGGGATCTCTCATGCCAGGTGGCACATTGCCCTCTGATGTCCAGCACATTATCTGGCATTATCTGGCTACTGTTTGAAAAACCCACCTTTGAAACATGAATGTGAAAATAAACCTGGTGTTAAGAGTCCAGAAAAGATTATATCCTCCAGAAGATAATATTGCTGGAGAAACTTCTTTTCCTTTGGAGCTTGAAGTGGACTTTACTAATTGATATGGAAATGTTACATATGTTACTGATTCTTCAGATATTTGGTGATTCAAACAGAAGGTTGTACTTCCTGGGGTTTAGAGGATACAGTTATGGATTCTTGTTGTGTTTTCATATGTTGTTTCCACTAACATCCGGCAGACGTTTTTATACAGGTACAGAGAGGGGAAAAAGTCTCTTCGTTTGTGGGAGGTAGTAATGATCCTAAGGATGCTGAAATATCTTATGTTAGACATTTCTGTCTGCATTCAAGGGGAGTTTGCTAGTCTGGGGGCTTAAGAAAGGCAGTAAGAGCACTGTGCACAGTGCATATTATTGTTACTGTTTCAAGCAATCATAGCACTTATCCTGCCAAAGAGCAGGCTCCATGGACCTCTTGGATCAAAGTCTTGGGGTCTTTCTCAATTTTAATTGGGAAATTTTATCCCTTCCCCTTTTCTTTGGCTTTCAGGCATATTAATGAGGTGAAACAGAATGAGTATCTGAAGAATCTGACCCTTCAGATCTTTGTGCTGGATGCTGACAACTGTCCTTCTGTAAGTAAAGAACCTGCTCATCAGTCCAAGGCTACATGGAGGTCTGTGGGGGAGGAGCGGGAATGCAGAGCTGTGGGGCTGCTGCTGCTGTCCCAGTTTAAAATGCAGATCCCACCTGGAAGGGTTTCAGAGGGTGTACATCTGGGGCAGCTGCGTCCTTCCCACTGGAATCCCCCTCAGAGAGTTCTAATTTGGGAAATCAGGAGGTAGCTAGACTCTTAGCAAAGAGCAGTTAATTCTTAAGATTATCCTTGGCCTCTGGCTTCTCTTTCTGGGATTTCTGTTGAGAGGAATCTTTGGATGGTATAATAAACCTGTGATAGATGAAGTAGTAAGAACAGTTTTCACAGTGTATAATCATCACCCTTAACAATGATTCCAGCACAGTTCAAATTAGTACAATTCTTGTAACCATGACCATTTAGCAAAGATAGTCAATAGACAGATGAGCGACACTTTTCCCAGGTTTTCAAACTACAAGAAACTGCAACAAAACTTCATGCCTTCTTATTAGCCTCCTATATTTTCTCTGTTTCCCTTTCTAGACTACCTCAGTCAATGTGTCCAATATGGAAACTGCAGAGAATGTGATGGAGAAGACCCTTCTACAGCTTGGACTTCCTGTAAGTGTCAGTTGCATGATCTGACAGATCTTAGCTAGGGCAGCCAGCAGCTCCTGAGTCACAGGACAGGGCAGACATCAGGAAGTCTAGGTTTGCTGTAGCTAACCTGTAAGGCACTAATACTCTGAAGCAGTTTATTTTTGTGGGTTCCAAGTATTAGAAATACAGACATGCTTACGTGCCTACTTTAAATTCAAACCTTGGATAATAAAGTCCTTGGGTTTCAGAAGATTTCAGTGCTTGCAATCCAATGTTAGGATTAAGCCAAGCTTCTCAAAGGGTTATTAATATATCTCTGAAAGACTGAACAATTGGAAATGTTATCATCAGATGAGCTTTGCCCACTGCAGTGGTCCATCCTTTCCCATTCCAGTGTTTAGCAGGTAGCTGTGACAGTGTTCCAGTAGTTTAATACCAAGGAAAGTTGATCATATTGCTAAAATAGGCTGGGAAGCCATCAGGTGGGCTTCTATCCTGCTGGCTCTCAGTCTGTTCTTCTGAGCCTTTCCCCTTCTACTCTGTGTCAGACCAATCTTGAGCACCATTGTGCCAGCCATGGGCTGTCCTGGTCAGGAGCTGTGCACATCTGGCTCTTTGGCCTGTTCACATTTGTTGGTTTGTGTTGCTTTCCAAGTGGGGTGCAACCTTGTGGCCCTCATCCTGATATTTTTCTCTTCTCTGTTCCTCAACTGCCAGGGCAGAGCAAGTGAACACCACCTCTGGGTGATCTCAGGAAAAGATGACCCTGCTTACCCTCTCATTGGTAAGACCTCTCTCATTTTACTAAAATGTGAGCACCACAGGAACAAGTGATAAATTATACTGGTGTGTATGGCAGAGAAACGCCTCAAATATTGCACTCTTCCCTTAAAAAATCCACGGTATGGGGATTGTTGGTGTTGTGAGATGAGGCATCAGGCTGATGTCACTTGGCTTTTATGGTCTCAGGAGCTATCTTTAATCAGTATATAGTGACAAAGACCATGTTGTCATAGGAAGACTCATTTTGGGGCCCTAAAGGGGTCTGCACTTGTGGGATCTGTTGGATGTGGCTGTTTCCTCCTGCCAGGTCTGGAGTTGTTTTCACACAGCTCTGCGTCTTTACTTGCTCTTTACACAACCCTTTACTCAACAGGGCACGAGCATCCTTTCAGTATCGCATTGAACTGTCTCCGGGACTCTGCTGACCAGCAGCAAGGAACCAACAATAACACGCTCCTGGCTGATGGGACAGAGGCTTCCTTCCTTGACCATCTCCCAAAGGAAAAGCAGTGTCAGTTTGTCCTGAAGCCCAGGCTCCAAGTTCCAGTGCAGCTGAGGAGAGGTAGGGGCTGCAGGAGCACATTACACCCAGGCAGAGGTTTTGCTGCTCTCTGTGGCAGTGCCAAACTCTTCCTGTCATCACAGACCTATCCCAGAATACCTCTCATAGATGGATGGGTGTGTGCACAGCGGAGGAGGTCGCAGAGGGGCTAAATTTGTCAGTGCAACCGTTCAGAGTCAGCTTTCAGTCCTTTGATGAGCCTTTGCTTGCCGGCCACTGCATCGCACAGAGAGCAGGGACTGAGTTTTGATGATGGTGGGGAGATGAACAAGTGAACCATCTAAATACGTCATGGCAGAAAGTCCTTGCTCTGCTGTAGATCACTCTCTGGCCAGCAGGAAGAACACAAAGGTGTAACAAAGGTCTGTCTTCCTTCAGAGCCACTGCAGAAGCACACCAAGAGGAAGAAATCATTGATTGACTGGGCCCTGCGCCGCAGCACCAGCACCCCTGCAGGCAGCCCCCCGTCACAGTCCCCCACCACTCCACGGAAGCTCTTTGGCCTGTCACTGTCCTCTGTCTGTCCTGATGGGATCCTTCCCAAGCCAATCATGGTAAGGAGCAGCCTGTACTGTTCATCCTTGACATGGACTTTTATGTTTAGCCCAGGGTTTAAAGCCACTTGTGGTATTTATCAGGACTGGATGGACAAGACCACTCCAATTCAGACCTAGCTCAGTAGCCAGGGTGAGCACATCCCTCTCCTGTGTAACCCATATCACTTCACACATAGCTGTCCATCCTGATTCCATGGGCATCTCCATCCAGATCACCACGAGCTGACAAGGGGCACTGTCAGAGGACTGTGCTGTGCTGCACAGCCGAGACCCCCTCCCTGCAGGAGTCTGCTGGGCTGACACTTGACACAGGATAAGTTTCCCCACATGAACTGCACCTGTAGCTTTGCTCACTGGCTATGTCCCTGCTCAAGTCTTGATAAATCTCTTGCATATCTTTCCTCTTCCCAGTATTGACTAGGTCTGACGCTGATTATGTTACAATAGGTGAGGTTTAATACACAAAACCAACAGGATAAAGTATTTGGCTCAACTAATCTTTCTCTTAGGATATGCTGCTGCTGCTGTACCATGAAGGTCCCTCTACTAGGGGCATTTTCAGACGTTCTGCCAATGCCAAGACTTGCAAGGAGCTGAAGGAGAAGCTGAACTCTGGAGATGATGTCCAGGTGGATGGAGAGTCAGTCTTTGTGGCTGCAGCTGTCATCACGGTATGTCTGGCCAAGTGACTGGGCTTTCTGGGCTAATGGTGCCTTACTTCAAGGAAGCAACAGGACTCTGTGGATAGGGAAGATCTGGGAGGGAACACAAAACATTTTGCAGAAAGACACATTCTCACCTGATGGCTTGATCCATCTCTGTGCACAAAGGCACCTGCCTGACCCAGTGGTGCTTGTTTCCACACACACAGACCTGTGCCGTGGCCTTCCAGACAATACTTCACTTTGAACCTCCCTGTACAAAACAGCCTCCAGCAGGTGACAGGAGTGGTTACTTCCAAAATAACCCTGGTGTCAATGCAGAAGTTATCTCACAGTGATTAGTTCAGAGCAGTTCAGATGCTGCACTGACTTGGGCATGAAGCTCTGTGGTGGCAGCAGCACAGCTGCTCTTTGCCCTTCCTGGACACACAGAGGAGACTGTGGGAAGTACGGGAGGACTCGTGCCATTTAAGTACAACTGCTCTGCATCCCCTACAGAGAGGCCATGCTTCAAGGAGCTGGCCTGTACCATCTCGCTAGTCAGCCAGCAGCAAAAGGGAGAACATCAGCCAAGTCCAAGCAGAGAGGATGGGGTGTGCAGCTTTCACTAAGACCCAAGTTATAATAATAATAATCATCATCATCATCATCATAAATCTGTCCTTTTCACTGGCAATTAAATTTGGTCAGATCAGTTCAGGCTCCTGAAGTATAAAAAACCGTCTCTTGCTCTTTTTGGTCTGATACAACAAACAGCTGACTGGGAGGAGATTCAGGCACTTTCCAGTGCTAGACTTAGAAGCTGTTAAGGTCAGAAAAAACAGCAGTTCTCCCAGCTGGCAGGGGGTTCATCAGCACTGTGCAGAGCCCTGGGTACAGGTCCTTTGCCTGCTGCAGCAGAGCTGAGCCCTGCTGTGGAGCAGGGCAGGGCAGGGCTGTCTGCTCCTGTGGCAGCTCCTGGGGAGAGGCTGGGGGAGCCCCAGGAGAGTGGGGTGGAGGTGGGCAGGGGGGGGAGAAACCTGTTTGTGTTGTGTCTTGTTTTATCTTGTGCTTAATGTGAATAAACAAAGACTGTATGTATCATGAAACCAAAACAAGGAATTCAAAACTGACCAGACTGCTTTGCATATATATATTTAATTCAGGATTTTCTACGAAATATACCTGACAGTGTTCTATCCTCAGACATGCACGGACTGTGGATGGAAGCTGTGGACACGGAAAATCGAGCACATAAGATTGAAGCTATCAAAAGGTTTGTAAAAGCTTTTGGAAAAGCTTCTTTTGGTGGGATAAGAGGCAGAACACAGCCCTAAGCATAGACTGCTGCTTCTGGGTGACTCCTGGCACTGCTCCAGTCCACAGCAGAGCTACTGCTGGTTGCCAGTGTCACTGGTCTGAACGTTTTCCTTTTCAATGGTGTTTTATGAACATTGTTAACATTTCTGACTCCAACAAATGTCATTAGAGAATTCTTTTCTGATGACCGCTTCACATTGCCAGAGCCAGCGAACTGAAAAAGTTTGACGATTCAGCCACCAGGAGTACATCAAATGTTAGTGGAATCAGAGCAATGGTACCTTTTTTCTTATGTGCACAACATAAAGCTGGTCATCTTATTGGCGGCTGCAAAAGAAATGGCCCTGCAGAGGTGGTGATGGGGACATTGGAAAGGGCTTCACTGCCTCAAAGCTGCTGCCCTGAGCAAGACTGGTCCGTCAGCACCCCGTGGGAGATGCAGGATATCAGACCTCCTCTTGCCCATGGCTCCTCTCAGTTTTGGCTCTCACATAGGCTGATGGAGGGGAGTGGCTCAGTGTTACTTCATTGTCACATGTGAATGTCTCAAACTGGTTGCAGAAGGGGGCAAAAGCTTTGGGAAGCAACTTCTGATATTTGAAGAGCAGATTTTTATGACATTACTGCTTTCCTTTGTTCTCACTCCCCAAACAGTCTTGTCAACCAACTCCCAGAGGCCAATCTCATCCTACTCAGGCACCTCTTTGGAGTTCTCCATCACATTGAGCAGAATTCTGGTATCAATCAGATGAATGCCTTTAACCTGGCTCTTTGCATAGCACCCAACATGCTCTGGCTACCAAGCCCCACTGGGCCTGAAGAGGAAAGCAGGTCTACAAAAAAGGTAATGTTTTATGGATTTGACCTAATACTTGCCTTCTCCTTTTACTGCTTTTTATGGGCACTGAAGGAAGGCAGAGGACCAGAGGCTTCTGGGCTGCGTCTTCTCTCCCCTGCTGTGCCTGTGCTGTAAGGGAACCCAGCCACTCAGTTTATCCAGGGTGGAAAGGAAAGCTGTGGTTGCTTTACCAGATGGGTTTCCTACATGGGAAAAGAAGCACAGGAAAGCTGGAGTTAAGACACTGCTACTTCATCAGAGTCTGAAGCCACCTTGCAGAGACAAAGTAAGCAGTGGAGATGACAGTGCTTCAGAGGGGAGGAATGCTTGCTTGTAGCTTGTGAGGTGTTATCAATAGGAAGGAGAATGCTAGAATGCTGCACTTGGCTCACTGTACCAGGTTATGTAGCTCACATTCTTGCTCCAGGTGTAGTTAATACAGACACATGGCCATGTTCTAAAGAGCTTCTTCAGCAAAAGGTTCTGTAGGAAACCCCACCTTTTGACAGGAAAAGGAACATTCTGGGAGTGATCTGACTTGCTTTATAAAGCCGGCTGTATTTTCATCAAACTGACTCTGTCAATTCATGCCTTTGCCAGGTGGCCTTGTTAGTGCAGTTCCTGATTGAAAACTCAGGAGAGATTTTTGGAGGTGACATTGCTTCCTTGTTTCAAAGACCAGACAAAAAGAAGTCCAAAAACTCAGAGGAATCCCTGGGTAAGTTGGTGCTACTGTATCCTCCAAAAATGTGTGAAATCTTTTAATAGGTGAACTCCTCATGGGGAATAGTTTGCTTTCCCTTCAGGTCTCTTCCAAGGAAAAAAATTGAAAAAACAGTTGGGTTTGATTTTCCTTGTGCCTGTCTGGTACGGGCAGGAAGCAGGGGCTGAGACTCATCCCTTCAGGTGTGTCCAAGCATGAGTGTCTTTCTCTGTGGCTGCTGTCTGATCCATTCCAGCAATCACAAGTATTTAGTATATCTGTAGCAGTGCCATGTCTCAGCCATCTTTTCTTGCAGATTAGTTCTGTAGAGCTAAACCAAGTGGTTGAATAGAGGGAGATCAAGTTGTCTCCATTAACTATCCTATGATTACAGGCCAGTGGTGAAAGCTCAGGTCATCAAGCCAGAATTTTTTGTGTCATTCCCAGTCCTGGTCTGGTCCCTAGGAAAGTAATAGATCATCTTTTTGTTCCCGTGGACTTGATAATATTTCCATACCTTGGTTTTAGGGAACTATATGGGGTTAGGAGACAAAGACAACAAATTAATTTGCATTCTCTATGCCCGGGCATAGGCTTGGCTCAGCATGATTATTCCTCTGATGAGATGGAGTTTTCTGCTTGTGACCCAGAAGGACCAAAGCACCACCTGGTACCTGACACAGATGCCATTTTTGAACCATCCAGCTTCTTCCTTGGTGAGGATCAGGAAGACTGGGACTTGTTCAGCGAGATCACAGCCTGCTACCAAAGCAAAGCCCAGAAGAACACCAGTGCAGACAGCTACGAGCTCCTGGAAGAGGAAGGCTCCTTCTGCTCCATCGGCTCAATTCGCTCGCTCAGCCCGGGCCGGGACCGGTGCTCCTCGGAGCCCAGTGTCTGCCTCAGCTCCCAGCTCCCTGCTCAGAGCCATGGGACAGTGGCCCGCCAGTCCAGCTGTGATGCCACCATCATATGCAGCCACACAGACTGCATCCACAGGCTGCAGCAGCTGCAGCTGGAGAGCCAGAAGCTGACTGATGAAAGCCTAGGCCCTGGGGTTAATAAGGTCAGGCAGAACTTGTGGCAGTCGCCTCAGACCAGCTCTCGGTTGAAGAAGTTCAGCCTTCAGAAGTCCAGCCCGTCCAACAGGTCCAGCTTCTCTAGCCTGTCCTCTACCACCACCTCCCCATCTGCCTCCTCTCTCAGCTCCTTAGACAGTGCTTTCTCCTACTGCTCAGAGTCATCAGCCATTAGTCCCACAGACATCTCATCCCTGCCCTTCATGTTCAGCACATCTGCCAGGCTTCACGCTGTGTCCCCCAAGATTGCCAAGAGGTCCCCAAAAGAGTGGCACAAGTCCTTCACTCCTCCAGTGCCTTCACACAAGTGCGACCTGGACAGTTTCCATGAGCATGAGCCTCAGGCTGTAGAGAACAGTCATTGCTGTGGAGAGAGGAGAGGCTTTCTATCTGACACTGACCAGGAGGAAGAGGAGAGGAGAGATCTGAGATCTCGGGGGGACCCTTGCCCAGAGCTCAGGAGTTCAGGTTATACCAAAGAGCTTGAACAAACCCCTGAGCTCCACAGTATCAGCCCAGCCAGTGAGAAATCCCCACGGATCAGCCACAAGCAGCACCAGGAGAAAGTCATGAAGAGCATAGAAACCAAAAGCATCGATGCTTCCCCTCCAAGCCAGGGAAGCCTGAAGCGCACCAAGATAACTTTTTATGTGACCTCCAATAAAGCAAGCTCCTGGGGGTCTCCAGTGGAAGAGGATGAGGAGAAATCCCTGGCAGACACCAGCAGCAGCACGGAGCAGAGCCTGCCCAAAAGCTTGCAGACTATGAGCGTCCATATCCCCCAGACAGTTTTCTATGGGCAGAACACACCCCTTGTCCTGCAGTCCATCTCCAGGCACTACCATCACAAACCAATGGCCTTGTTCCCAGAGGCAGAGTACAGAGAAAGTCCCCAAAGTGCCTCCTCTCCAGAGGAGCTAGGAGATGAGCCAGTGGAAATGGTGCAGGCGCCAGCCCACAGCAAGGGCTTCAACACGCTCAGCCACACCATCCAGATCATCCTCCCTGCCTCCATCCGCAGCACTGTCAGGGAGTATTTCAAGCAGGATGAAACCAAGGCTTGTCCCACATCCGAGATGGAGGCAGTGGAGAAGGAACTGCTGCGGAGCAGGGCAGGGTGGCTGAGGAGCCAGCCACGGGCAGGGCTGGCCATAGAGGAGCCCGACACAGCAGCCTGTGCCCAAGAGACGTTTGTCTAGGGAGAAGTGTGTGTGTGTGTGTGTGTGTGTGTGTGTGCACGCAGCAGAAAAAATCGTGTAAGATACGATCAGGGTGTGAAGAATCTATCAGGCTGCGTGGGGCTGTAAGTGTAAAGTATTGCTAATGTGTATGTAATGTTGGGGTTAAACATTCATTTTTCAGGAGCGGGGGGATGGGTTTGTTTTTTCTTTCCACCCTTTTTCTACAGAAGACACTTCACTGGCTAGGCATCTGGAGGGCTGAATGCCACCAGGCTCTGTCTGTGAATTAGCTGACCTCTACAGGGTCTGACTCCATTTCTTTTTAGAGTGAGCAAGGAGACACTCTGCTTTATTTTCTCCAGTCAGCTGCTGGAGATGTGTGTGTGGCTGACTGGAGAAGCGGAACAGCTAATGCTCCATCAGAATTAGTTTAAAATCTTCAAGCTTGCACAGAATCCTTCACTATTCACTGTTCATCCAAAGGAAAATCCTTCACCCCCACCTCAAAGACATCACTGCTCCTTCTCTGCTCAGCATTTGTCCCCTGGTGATCTAGCTCACCATCTGTGTTGATCACTGTTTGAAGTTGGGCTCCAGAGACACCGAGTGGACCCAAAAGTTCACATTTCAGCTTCCACTGACAGCACATGTAATATTTTAACCCCAAGATTGCTCCCCTCCCCCTTACTTATGCATTGATTTTCTTTTCTCAGACACACACCCCCCCAAACCCTCAAAAGCTAGCATGTGACAAAGCCACAGTCGCTATAAAGGATTTTAGCTCCGCCATTTTGGCAGGGCTGTGACCACTTGCCTTATACAATGTCCTCTGGGAGCAGCAGGTCCTTTTAGTCCCAGTACAAGGTGACATTATACTTCCATTCATTACGGTGACATTTCAGAAGGCCCTTTCCAGAGCCAGTGTGGATGAGGCAACTAATCAAATTCCTAGTCACACTGAGAGGGGTAGGATTTGGCATTAGCTTGAGATCAAGGAGTTGTGGAAGTTATCAGGAATGTTGTTGAGTGCATGCTGAAGCAAAGCCCCAGCTGGTCAGAAAGTTGTCAGACAGTCCATAAGCCGAGACTCTTCAGGCACTGACACCGTCTCAGAGAAACAGCAAGTTCCCACTCAGCAAAGTACATGGCATAGAGTGCTCCAGTAGAGTGAATCCTGGAGATGTGCCAGGCAGGGATGGGGTTAGAAGGCTGCTTGTGTTGCTCTACTAAAGAAATACACCCAGTGGACTCTTGGAGCATCCCTGTAATTCTACCTTGAATCATGCAAGCATCGTCACCATAATGGAGCTTGTCCAGAGGGTTGTGCTACTGCCTGCTGGTCTCTTGAAAGAAGCCAAGATCACCATGTTAGTTTGACAGGCATTAAGAAAACAGTGAGAAAAGTCTCAAGGGTTCAGGATGTTTCATTTGAAGGTTACAGGAGAGTTTTCTAAGGTCGTTTCTCTCAGAGACACTCCATTTACTCAATTAACAGTGAATGGGTGAAGGACAAGAGAAATACATGAGTCCTAATGATGAAGAAGTAGTTCTTGTGGAGTAAGTGCCCCCTGCAAGTTGCTGAGTGTCTGCAAGTAGCTGTACCTGGAGCTGCTGGACCCCTGCCATGATTCAGTCCTCACACAGAGGGGGAAATCACCCCTGCAAAATGATCCAGGGGGGTGTCAGATGCCTCCACTCATCTCCCATCTGCCTGTGATAGTGCCTGGAGGCTGGCCCAGCATGCCAGGTTAATACCACTCAATATCAGGGCAGGGGAGGGAAGCCCAGAGTCCACTTCCCACAGTGTGAAGAGTTTGATTTGTTATATGCAGGGTGTTTAACTCTGAAATGTGGCACTGTCTGTCCCAGATCCCCTTGGTGCCCCTGGTATTACAAAAAGTGTATATAATTGTAATAAAAACCGCCCCGCCATCCTTTCGCTCGCACAGGAACATTCACAAGGCACTCACAGTCCTTTTTTCCAGAGCTACAGTTGTAACTATTTAAATAAAAGACACACAACTTTGTTTGTCATTGTGGTGTGTTGATTGCCTTTCATTCCCTTGCTCTGACTTCCCCCTGGCGGCATTTGCAAAGAATGGTGCTGGTAGGAGTCCTCCTCAGCAGCTCAACTCAGGCATCATTCTTCCTGTGTCTTCTCAGGAAGAAGAGTACTAAATATTATAAGAAAATTCTGTCTATACTTGGAAAAGAGATTATTCTGTATTCTAAACACGCTAATGGCTTGTAAACTTTCTTTGTGTCTGGGCTGGTCTCAAACAAGGGGGAACTTTGAGATGCAGAGGAAGAGCTCCCACTCTATGTCACCTAAAATACTTACAAGCAAGTTGAAAAGAGATTAGTTTAGAGAAACAGTGGGAGAGTCAGGGAAAAACACATTCTCCTCTTCTCACCTTAGGCTGCTTAATATGGGCACTTTTCCCTGGATAATTGCTCTAACCCAGCTATCTTAATTTTTCTTCACTTAAAACAATACACTCCAAAATTTATCAGAAGATTTCAGCTGGCTGCATGGCAGAGGTAGGGTGCTCCATGAGACTTTGCCCCACACCAAAGGCACAAAAACCTTGCTTACCTGCTCTCTCTCATGCATGCATCCCACCTCTAAACTTCCTAGATCTTGTTCTGCTGAACAATAAATAATGCCAAACTGCTGCTTTTAATTCCAGGAAACTCAAGACCACGAGTATAAATAGGAATTATGACCTAATTCTGAGAGCAACTTGCTTTCCTGTCAGTGCATGGCAGGAGGCATCCAGCAGTGGGTCACCATGTCACCCAGGGCACGATGGAGCTGCCCCCTCCTGCTCCACCCTGTGTGTCTGAGCAGCTGCAGGATCACCAAGGGCTCCAACTGGTGCAGAGGAGATTTTACACTAGTTCATTCTATTCCAACCACATTCATATTACTGGGAAAGTGAATATCCTATGTCTAAAAGCTTGATTTTTATAATTTTATTTTATGTTTTTGGTAGTACAGCAATGGGAAAAATTAATACTTGGAGGAAGTGGCAGATCATGGTACAAAACAATTCGGTGACATATAACATGCCAAATTCATAAAAAGTGGTTCCCTCTTACAGCAAATGTCAGCATTCAAGTGGTTATCAAGATGCTCTTGCTAACTTAACTCAGCCTGTATACTTAGGCCAATCAGCACACTGTCTGGTATTTGGAACAACTCTCTTCTTAAGCTTCCCAAATTGGGAAAAATCTGCTCTACAGTTAAAGAGCCAAGCCTTGTAAAATTCCTAGCAGTTACTTAGAATAGCAGAATTCCTTCGATTTCAAAGGAGAGGGTGAGTCACACACAGATGTTTACTGTCACCCACCCAGGGAAATGTAAAGCCATACACTTAAGCCCAGTTTTGTTCAGCAGAGTACTTAAGCACTTGAAACATGTACCAAAGGCCTTACCATTAGCCTTGGTTTAAAGAAGAGATTTGCACAACAGACATTTATACTGAACCAGACCTCTGCAGTCTGCTGTGAGCCAGCCAAAAAAAGCAAGTGTTAACCAAAAGCTAAGTACCCAGCCACACCTAAAACAGGTATCAGACCTGTACCATAACCATTCCCAGTTACTGTTTGCTTTGCTTTCCAACCTCGAGCTGCTTCCTGATGTCCGATACATCCATGGGGACCCGCACAGTCACACCATCCATTGACTTCTTAACACACACCTGGCAGCCAAGGCGAGATCTGGGAAGAAAACTTTAGTTGAGGTTCATCTGTTTCCACAGTAAAGGAAAAAATTCCTCCCCTATACTGGGATGTCTGGTCCAGGCTGGGTTTTCACTAAAGTTCCTCTTAAAGATCTCCTCTGCCCCAAGAGAAAGCAGCTCTAGAGGCACAACCCTATCACAGAACAAGTGTCACAAGCCTGCCTCAGAGGCTTGAGAATCTACCATGGTCAGCAGGGAGGCTTACGTCTCAGTGAGGCCATACGCCAAGTCCAGCATGTCCAGCTCTTCATCTGAGATGGCACCCAGCTTTTGGAAGGTGTCTTTCTCAAAGATGAGGTGACAGGTGGAGCAGGCTAATGTCCCTTCACATGCACCTAGTGAAGAAACCAGCAAATCAGAAAAAACAAGGGGGTGAGAGAGAACATCTCCAGGAACAGAGGAAATGTCCTTTTACAGATCTGGAGCAGTCAAGAGAGATGCCAGAAAACAGTACTTTCAGTCAACTTTTTGTCTGGGAGGGTCAAGCTGACATCTCAGTGTGGCAAGCCAGCCCAGCAAGCAGCTGTTGGGGAAGCTTGTTCCGTGGGCTCACGAGAACACAGTAGCACGTGTACAGCTGCACAATTCCTAGGTACCCAGCAGACACACATAGATCCTAAGAGCACATACCCTTGTGCAACACCTACCAAACCCATCAATGGCCAAGTTTTGATTGACTACCACTTGCAGCAAACTCTCCCCTTCTTTGGCTGTGGCTGTAAGTCGCTCTCCATCCCGATTTATAAAATGCACTGTCACCTGGTCTGCAGAGCTGTAAGACAAGTTTGCAAAAAATCAGATGAGCCCACCCTCTCCCCTGAGGTCTTTTGTCTGAGCACCAGAGACATGGAACTGGGAGGGAGACATGCATACAAGTGCTTTCTAGAGAAAGATCATACCACCCATGTCAGAAAAGATTGAGGTTATCAGTTCTCAGTGGCAGTCAAATCTGAGCTGGCCCAAAATATTCCTCACTTTATCAAGCATCCCTGCTCCTGAGCAAGAGCAGAACAAGGAAAGCAGCATCCAGCTTCTACCAGTAAAATGCTGTTTGTATGAAGTCAATAATATTCAGCAACAGAAACATGAAGCACAACAATCTACAAGGACCAGGTCTAAACAATTTCTTTAGCTCTTCTCTTAACTCACAAGAGGCAGAGGTGGAGTATGGAGGATACAACCAACTGAATAGGGGACAGGAAATAATTCCTGTAAAAACCTAATGGAAAAAGGGGAAGAAATGTTCTCCTCTTTCAAGTTTGCAGGTCTTGTCCATTCCACTTCACAGAAGTCACAATCACCATCTAGATCTAAGCCCATTTATCTGCTGAAAATCATCAAAATAGCTCTCTCAGTGACTAAGGATGCTATTTCTTAAAATGTTGTCACATGGACTTCATCAGCAAGACTTCAGGAGCAGAACATTCCAAACAATTATCTCTTTGGAAAGCCAATCCCCATACTCTATCAGAATTTGAAAGTGCAGAAAAAAGGTGAAACTACTTTTTGCTCTCTTAACTCTTTTTTTTTTTTTCAGTTGTGTCTGCTAGAAGCAGAGCACAGGGGCAGCTGCACCTTCACCTGAGGAGGCCAGCTTCCTGTTTTTCAGAGCTGGAGCAGAAAACAGTGCCTGGGCCATTAGTCTGCAACAGGGTCCCCTCCTTAAGAAAACAGATGCAAAGTTAGCACTGAGACCATGCTCCAGAAGGAAGAAATTACTCCCTTAAAACCAAACCAAACAAACAAACAAAACCCCCTCAAGCTTTTTGTGACTTAAAGAACTAATGAAAGGGGATTCAAGAAGGTTCTTCTCCCTGATGGTATCTTTCCCTAAAAGATACTTTCCAAGGCCATACAAAACAGCAAGATGCCCGAAGTATTTCCAGAGATAGCTTCAAAAGCAACAAACCAATTAGAAAGAAACCCTGTTGCTACCAAACCTTCATAAATCCTGATAATCAGGGTTATCACCGCAGCTTTTGTCTAAGATCAGCTAGCACAATGCCATGTTTATTTTCTGTGAGGTTAGTTGGGTCTTTCTCCCAGTATCTAGCAGATTGCAATCTACCCAGACTGTACTAGACTGAGAGATCTACAGATTCCCTTTATTTTTCTCAGAGGAATGCAACCTCTCTCTGAATTATCCCTAAGGAACAGACAGCCTGCAGTGGCTGCTGCTGCCAAACTGCAGATGAGGGCTCTGTACCAGGCAGCCCCATCCTCTCAGCACACAGCACAATCTGCTCCTATGCTTTTACAATTTCCTTCTTCAGGAATGTCCAGCCCTCCAGGACTCCTCTGTCCCCAGGTCTGCCTCTCAGGGGACTTTGCCAACCAGACCCCTACAGAGGCCCAAGTCTGCCCTTTGGGATGACCAGCTGGCAGTGCTCCACCATGGCAGGGACCAAGTGTATGTAGAGGCGTTCCCAAGCACCTTCCTGACCAGAGCTCTGCATTCTACCCACCTCAACTCCCCATGAGCATCCTGGAGCTTGTTGGTGGAGCTGAAGCCTCTTTCCCACCGCTGCTGAGCTGATGCACAATGCTGCTCAGTCTCCCCACAGAGATAAACAAAGCGGATCTTGCTCAGGTTCAGTCCACCTCGCAAGAGACGCAGGAGCCCCGCCATGCCTTGAGCCATCAATGCTGCTTCGGGTCCTGCTCCGTGTCTCCTGGGCTGTCCTTTGCTGCAAGGCCAGTCAGATCAAGAGTTATGGGTACAGATGAGAGGGAAAGAAAGAAAGAAGTAGGGGAGGTGGGGGGAGTGAAGGAAAAAACTAGGACAGCCTTCTGGGGGGTGGAGGCAGGGAAGAGGAGGGAAAGATGAACAGAAGGATTGTCCTTGGAGTTTGGTGATATCCAACCCGTCAGCGCATGGGAACTGGGTGAGGCAATATGAGCACCACCTCCACATACCAGTTCATGGGCAATGCTCACCTTGTTTTGCCTTGCAGAATCCCCTTTGAGGAACCAGTTTCAGGAGCAGCATTCATTGCAATGTCTGATGATACAAGGGGTCACAAGCTGAGGTGACAGACAGCTGGGCAGGAGCACTGACAGCTGCTGCCTCAGGAATAGGAGCACGACAATTCTCATTGCAGTCCAGAAACACCATTGCCTTCCCCAGTACTGCAGGATCCTAACTCTAAAATGCAAATATTCACTTATTTCACACGATGGTGGTGAGGAGCAGCTATACTTTGCACATTTGCTAAATTCTCTACTGTAAAGTGCCATAAAGGCACAGATAAGTGTCATTCCTTTCATGCTCAGAGACATTCCACACCAGTGAGACTACTGTAGAAGAAAACAAATTTATTCCCAGAAATACTGTCACTAGCTTAGTTTACCCTCCTTTCCAAGGTAAATAAATTTCCCCCTGAGGACAAAAAAATACAACAGTGGAGACAGTTTTGCTTCCTGTTTTTTTGTGGAGTATGAGAACAGCTCTTATCTCAGGATTCTGAATTGTCACTAATATTAAATTAACACTACACCATTTGGTGGGATGTTTGCTTTAAGTTTTTTAATGCACTGATGTATTAGTAGCTGGTATACACAAAACCCTTTGAAACTGGACTCTATCTGTACAGGGGAGAGAAACTACAGCATAAGAATGAGAACTGGCTGGAAGCATACACATGAAACGGCTTTATAGTTTTGAAGATAACTGGAAAGTTTTGGCTTTTCATCCCAGAATGAAAATTTTCCACTCAAAGCTTTCAGGTTGGAAGAGGCATGAAGTACAAGTTATTGTACAAGAGGCATGGAGTACAAGTATTTTCCATAAGGGAGGATGGGGATCCTATTTTTCAGTCCAATGAGGTTTTAGAGTCAAATTTCCAATTATTTGATCAGACCAGTGAGATAGCTGCAGTGGAGATCTTGTAGCATCATGCTGGCCCCTACTCATCCCACAAATACATTATTTTCTGCTGCAGGATTTGCCCCTGAGGTTTTGTCCAGGCCAGCAGCTCCAGACAGTGTCCCCACCCTATAGCCCCTCACTCCCTCCTTTTCCAGTTGGTTTGTTCTCTCCTACAAGATGCCCTGAATACCTCAGCCTTCAAACCCAAATTCCAGGGCTGCAGCTCACCCCTAAATTTAAAAGCCTTCTGTGCAGCCCCTGCAGCTGAGAGACTCTTGCCAGCCCTACCTTGGCTTTTCAGGTGCTAAACGGATGCAGCAGGCAGCCCAGTTCTGTCTCTGTCATTTCCATGGAAGGAAAGCCAGGCTGGCCATGAGAGACGTAAGGGAAGGGGCCGCAGCACATCCAAACAAACCACGAAGTATCTTATCTCTCCAGCAAACCTTGAGTTGAGAGATACACTAGATATATACGCAGCAGTTTTCATAGCAAGGACACTGTGTGTTTGCCTGGCACTGACCTCTCTCTCCCTTGCCAGGCACTCAGAGCACAGCAAGTGACAGGTCAATGCCACCCTGCAGGAGACAGAGGCCAACACACAGGGAAGAGCATCACACCCAGTCCTGCAGGGAGGGGAGAAGCAGTGAGGGGGACAACTGCTCCCTGGTGTAATTTGGAACAACATTGCTGCGAAGGGTTCTGGGTAGAAGACACTCTGTGCAACCAGCTCTCACCAGAAGAGCTTTCCTGTCAACTTTGAGGCTCTCAAAACACCCTAGATGGAAGTTTTAAAAGTACCATATTAAGTCTACTGCCTCTCTGAAAGCAGATGAAAACTGCCATGCAATTCTGTAGTTAATAATATACACATTAACATAGTTTTAGTGATGCTGCAGTTCTGGGGTTGTGAGACTAACTCTACTAACATTGGAATCAAGATTTAATAAATTAAGGGAGGAAAAAGTTACTCTGCAAAGGAGCAGGAAGAATCAGGAGCATCAGCTTGTCCTGCAACAGAGGGAAGAGACAGAAATCACACTGAAGTCAGAAACTAGCTGGCCTAATGCATGAGTGAGCTGAAACATTTACAGGAAGGTGTCAACCAAGTGAGCAAACTGACACTTGTCTGCTTCAGTACTGGGGCATTTTATCAAATCAAGGGTGAATAAGTCTCAGATGCTGCATCCTTGAGACTGGAGTCTCAGGGGTAAGACTCAAATGTGCCTCAGTTTCTACATCTCTCAAACAAGACTGTTTGCCTGCTCTGCCCTCTCTCTAGATGTTTGGCAACCTTCTGAGAATCACTACCAACAAAAGGAGCTGAAGCCAAATTTTCACCACTGGAAGCAAGAGGGCAGTAATACAAATGTCAGACATAGGCTAACACTGCAACACAGAAACAAGATGAACTCACAACAAACCTCCTTGACAGAAGCACCTCTGGCAAAGCAGCTGCTGCCTGCCTGAGTGAAGGCCACTAAGATGTTACAGTGCCCCAGCCACAGCCTTCCCTTGCAGCTGCTTCTCCTTCAGTCAGTCAAGGATGCTTCAAAGATGGATGGGAGAGCAGTACTATTGCACGTGGGATATGGACAGCCCTCGGCCTAACCTCCCAGCTCAAGAGCAGTATGTTCCACATCCCCTTGACTCTTCAGTCAGTCTTGATGATTGAAGACCAGCTCAGGCTTGTATTTCTTTAAAAGATTATGCACAACCAGAGGCAACAGCAATCACAGGTGCTTGCAAATTTTCCAACTAGCTATGCTCACCAGAAAAGCTAGGCCACTAGCTGTGGGCACACAGGCAGAGACAGTCTCAGCAAGCTGGCAAAACACTTGGGTTGAAATCCCCAGTACAGGGTCAGGCAGGACAGACTCAGCAGGATGTTGAGTGCAAGTAGCAGCATCGATCCACCCTCTGCACACTGACATGCTCGTGGGTCAGCATGTCACCACCTCAGGCACCACCAGGGGAGAGTTCCAACAGCAGCTCTACTTCCTCCTCATTTTGCACATTCAACACGGTACAAACTTGTTCTGAGTTTCTCCACAAAAACATGTGAATTCCAGTGCCAGCTCCAGTCAGACAGCTGGGAGGGCTGAAGAGGAGGAAAGGGATGCTATTCAAGCAGCTGCTTTCCAGGATGCAAGCAAGATCTCCTTATGTGCAAGAGTGCTACAGGGCTTACCTCTCAGGAGTTGAGGCAGATCAGTTTAGCTTGGAGAGACAGCACAAGTCTCAAAGCAAGCCTTAAGTAACCAGGCAGACACCATCAGCTGAATTTCTCTGAACTTTATTGGCACTTTAGGAAGGACAAGGTATGGATTTTAACAACTCCTCCAAACAGGAAAAAAAAAAAAGCCTTAATCCAGGTTTTCTCTGCAGATAAGTACATGGACCCATGAATTTCTCCACAATCTTATGGAAATGATGTTCTATTATAATCCAGTAAAAAGACTGGTCAAAAACCTCAACATAATTTACAGCAACGAAAAATAAAACAAGAAAAAAACAAGCCAGGCAAACATTTTATAAAGTACTTCCCTCCCCAGAGGAGTAGTTATCCAATTGAACTGGAACATGGAGAGGAAGAACAACAATTCACTATATCCTAACAAATAAAAAACATGTCTACAAATCTCACTGTAATACTGAAAGCTTCTTACATTAGTTTTCTTGCAAAATATCATTTCTTTACAATACAGTATACATTTCCAAGGGAAGGAGGACCATAAACACATCCACCATCCCATGACTAATATTTTCTAATTGTGCATAGCTAGAAGTATTGAAATCAAATATCATTAGATACCACTGGAATATAATACTGGTTAAGAAGAAGGCAGGGCTGAAACAACTACAAAGAGCTGGGTAGACTCACTGGCACAAGCCGTTCCATTCCTATATTGGACCATTTGGAATTAGAACGATAAAAAAACCCCTAGAAACAGAAGTCATGCCAGCATCACAATACATGAGTTCAGCAGTGTTGTGTGACCCATCAACGCAGAAAAGGCTTACGTGGTTTATTAGTTGAACAGATATTCCAGGCACCATACATCAGCTTGTTAGGAAATTGTTGAAGTGTAATAAGGGCTGTTCTCCCCCAAAATGCATCACTAGTTGCCACAGTCAGAGCAGAAGTGCTGAGAACCAGCTTTAAAGCACCAAAACAGAAGTGTAAAGGCTGTCTGTTGCCTCAGTAACGAGGCTCATGTGGAGCCAGTGCCAAGAACCCTTCAATACAGAAATATGCAAATCAGTCCTGACCAATTTAATTGTAATCTTTCATTTGTGACTTTCGAAAAGACTGAGGTGTGTGGGTTTGGCCAACAAAGAGCTCACCATGTTGTGTCCCCCAGAAGCATGCTGTGTCCAGGGGAGAAAAGGGGACCCACATGACTTATCTGTATGTTCAGAAGCAGCACACTAAGCTATGCTCCTAACAGAGGTTGGATGGTACTTGTGTGGATCTCCACACAGACTCATTGCTTAAAAAAAAAAAAAAAAAAATTAAAAAATACAGCACTGGTAAGGTTGTTTCCAGCAACCCAAGGAATTCTTGGGGAAATACTGCAAGTTGTTAACACTATCACACACATTGATTTTTGGCACAGTCCCCCTTTACCTATTTCATCAAGCAGGGAGATGAAAATGCTCTAGTATTCAGATGGTTTCCTTCTACCACCATTAACATGATACCATTCAAAGGGGGAATCCACAAAACTGAGCAAGTCACAAGGTTTAGGATCACACTAAGCAAGAAAATAAGTCACAGGCTAGCCTGATGACTTCCTGTAGGGACAGGCTAATCCAAGGAGGGCAAAGCAGAGGACTCCATTGCAGGCGGAATCCATTTTTAAAAGGCTATTTGAATTAGCTTTTGATGCTAATGTTTCCTTCTCTGAAAGATCAAGGCAAAATCCCATTCAACCCTGAGCACATATGGCTGTTTCCTCCCAAGAAATAGCAAGAAGGAGCCTGGGTAGCTACAGCATGGGTAGCTTGGAAGCCAGGAGGCGATGGTTATTACAACAACTGGTACAAACCGCCCTCAGGACCAGCCTCATAACTGCAACTGCCCCATTTGTAAGAGACAGAGCTCTGTGTTCTTTAAGCTACAAAGGGGCAAAGCATCCTTCTGGGGGAGGAAAAGCAGATGAGCCAGGGATCTGGCAGAATGCTACTGAGGATTAAGGCAGCAACTGGACAAATCTCTAATGATCCTCTCCCCTTAAAGGCTGGTTGAAGCAAGGAAGACAGATGAAGTCTTGTACATGACCCAGATACAAGAGCAGTTTTTGGTCCCCAGATGCTGACCACTTTTTAATGATTGCATCTAGTATAAAGACATCTGAGCTACAGTAGATCTGTACAGTCATAAGGCACCAATGACCATGTGCTAAAAAGGCCTCTTATAGAAAAACCTGAAATCATATTCATAGAACTAGAAATATACTGGTTCAGGAAGGGAAGGTACAGCTCCAGGAATTTTTAGTCTTTCAACATTTCTACTTTCCCCTCTAGGTTTCCATTGGAAAAACCAAAAAAGGAAGGCAGTGTTCTTTAGCTATCTCTGCATCACTGCTTACATTCAAGTCAGACCACTGACAGCAAACAAAACCAGAGACAAAACTGAAAAGAGGGGAATTTGAGGCTCCAAACCACTCTGCATCAGTAGGAAGATTCCCAAGGCCTCTGCATGATTAGGAAATTCAGTTTTATCATTAAACAACAAAAGGTTAAACCAGCAGGAACGCCACAGAATCTTGTTTGGTTTGCTTATGTTTGAAGGAAAAAAGCTTTGGTCTTTTAGAAATAAAAGCCCATATTCTACCTCCAACCCTTGCTCTAAGCTCCAGCCTCCGTTTCTCAACTACCTGATTCAGAAATTCAGATTCCGGCTACTAAGCTTAATACTGAAGCTTGTACAAATTAGTAGGAAGGCACAGTGTCAAACTGTTAGCACTTTACATAATTCAGTAGAAGTATCTGCTAGCATCCCCACCCAATAGGAGAGGACAGCAACACAGCCACTTCAGTAAGCAACACAAAACTAAACACAGTGAGACTTTACCCAAAGCCAAGCAATTTCAGATTTGCCCCAATTCATACTTGCTTTCCCAAGCCACCCCAGGAAAACGTAAGTACTATTCTTTCTTCTGTTGCTTAACTCCGGCATTTGCCCAAAATTTGATAAATAAGACCATGGTCACTCTTCTGTAGTGGTTCCAGCGTAGCACGATTATGAGTGAATTGATGGGAGAGGATGGGAAAGAGGGGAGAAGAGAGTGCAGGGTAGCAGGTGCAGGGAGTTTACATGGACTCAAACTCATCAATGCGCTGTTTGGTGTTGCCCTGCCGGATCTGACGGAGGGTCTTGTACTTGTCTCGGCCTAGACGCATGTTCTCAGCATGGATCATGTCGTTGGCGGTCTTCTTGGTTTCATCCCGAGCATTTGCCAGCTCTGAGGAAAGAGCCTTCAGAGAAGGTGAAACAGATGGCAATGGGTTAGCACATCAGACTCAGAGCTGGACAAGGATCAGCTCCTTGCTGGGCCTCCTAAAGATTCAATCTTTATGGCAACAAGAAACAGGTAAGCCTGAACATTTACTGTTCTGGGGAACCTGCTCTAGCTGACCCTGAGAGAGCAAGGAGGTGGGACTAGATGATCTCCCAAGTCCCTTCCAACCTGAACAATTTTGTGATTCTGTGGAAGTTATTAGTATTTTTCCCCCAACACCTGAAGGCAGAAAACAGACAGTCTGTCACCCTATTCACCTTTGTCTAGCAGAGTAAGAAAGACTGTCCATGATGGGCTTTTAGAAGTACAGTCACATGGATGGAGGGATCCCTAAAGACAACAGGAGTATCTCACAGAATTTGAGCAATTACTAAGCTCCTGCCACAAAAAAGAAACAAAACACAAAAAAACAACCAACAAAACAAACTTGCTGCAGAAGATAAAGTGCACATATCACTCTGCCTGTGCATAACCACCACAGCATGATGCAGAACAAGCAAAGCCTGCTGCCAGCTAGGCAGTGGAACAAAATCCTTGGAAAGAGCCAACACCAAAAACTGAAGTTTCTTATGAGAAGGTGGTGCAGCACTGTGCCATCTCTGCCAGTCCCTAATGGGCTGTTCTCAGGGTTTTCTAATGCAACCCAGTCAGACAAGACAGTTAAAGCTGTTTGACAGAAATGGGACCAAGCTCTCCGATTTACTGAAGCCAGGACTATGAACAGCTGTCAGATGGCTGGCAAGACTTAGATAAGACTGCTATGACTGACAGATGCTGTTTTTTTGCAGCCTTTGAAAATATTTCACCTCTCCCAGTGAAATGGAAGTCAAGTGCCATGAGACAAGACCCGAGTCTCTACTCAGCAGATAAGCAGCTGTCAAAATCAGGCTCCTCCCTTTCCCCCTCCCCTTTTTTTAAATATGAAGTAATACCTCCCAGCTGCAATTAGTTGCAAGAAGAACAGAAGTAGCACCCAGACACACACTCTCTCTGCTGTCAACTTCTTACCTTCAAGTGTTTCTGGACCCGTTCATTCTTCTCAGCTTCAGTGGTGCGCTCCTCCTCGCTGCGGTCCTTGATGGTGGCCTCTGACCGCAGCTCGGCACTGGCTTCAGCTGCGTTCTCATCCTGCTCATCATCATGCTCGTTCTCAGAGTGCATGGGCTCGGTGACATGAGGGGTGCTCATAGCAGTCTTTAACTCCTCTTTGGTCTTTTCTAGGTCCTCCTGCACCATCTGTGCCTGCAGAAGAGCACACCATAGTCAGATACTCCAAACAATCCCAGGCGCAAGAGACTTCTCACTCATTACAGGACACCTTGCACCTCTTGCACACTGAAGGGGTATGTTCCAAAGCTACTCAGCCACAAGCATTTACAAAACATTCTTCAAATCTCTGAAGTGTTAGCCAGCAGAATGTTTAAATTCATGGAAAAAGGGCAATAGGCCTACTTAGTAAAGATACTTCTACCTGGAGTTAGCATACAGCACTCATCCCATCAAGAAAAGCAAAACTAGGCATTTACAACAGCCTCAAGCTGGCAGACACTCAGTCTAGTATGGTATCTAGTGCATTATTTTAGGTCACAACACAGAATGCAAAGAAACTCCACAAGGTGTATTGCCACTGGCTCCGATTCTGCTTTACCTTCTGTTGCCACTCCTGGGCCTCACTCTCTTTCTTCTGCCTGGCCATCTCCAGCTGTGTGATCCTAGCTGTGAGTTCTGCCATCTCAGCAGCCTGCAAAAGAAAGGCTTTTGAGCAGAGACAAAACCAAAGTGCTTCTTAAATAAAGCATTTAGTCCAAATCCTGAATAAAAACAGTATCTCTAACATCTTTCAGTAAGGAGAAAGCCTTCCTATAAACTTCAGCCCCACCAATTTCTTCATGACACAAGTAAAAAGGAAGTCAGAAAAGGTTTTAGGTTCCCTTGTGGGTTTGTTTTGTTTTGGTTTTCTTCTCCTACAAACAGATCTACAGGACACAATTCTTTGAATCCAAACTAGCAAAAACAATTAGTAAGCTCTACTCTGTGTTCCCAGCATCACAAAAAAGAAATACAAACAAACAAAAAAAAAAAACAATGACAAAAAGCACAGCAATCCAGATCTACTGTACGCTTGCTTTTAGGTACGAGTTCATCTGCAAACGTGGAACCAAACTATGTTTCTTCACTGTATTTGGAGCCTGGTTTGCTTCAAGATATCTACCCTGTCACTATGTTCCCTACCTGATTTCCAGCTCACCCACTTACCAGCTGTTCCTGGGTCTTCTGTTGATCATGAGATGCTTTCAATAGGGCTTCCTTTGCCTCTTCTGCTTCTCTACGTTCTTTAGCCAGTTTCTCTGCTTCCTCCTGAGCTCGTTTTCTCTCCTGTTCCAGCTCCATAGCTCTGCGGGTCTGTTCTTCCAGTTCTGGAAGAATAGGGGAGCATATTTGAAGAGATATGAAGTAAAGAATGGCAGAAGAGGAAAGTGCCCTTACACCTAAATTCTGGATGAGAGTTTTCCTTCAGAGGAACAGGTAAAGGAGAGATGCCAACAACTGCCCCCTTTCCTCTTTTTCATACTGTATCTGGAGCTGGAAGACTAAGAGTCAGGCCTGTTCCAAACCAACAGATTACTTGCCCGATTGACTTATGGGGAAGTACCCATCCCAAAATTACATCCTTTAATGCAGAGAGGTATACAGCACCTGGCTTGGGCAACACCACACTATGAAACTGGCCAAGCAGTTAGATAGTAATCATACCAGTGCACTGGCTGGTGTGGCACCTGCTACAATTTTTGACTCCTTCTTCTACAGATGTGCTGGGATAAAGCTTTCAGCCAGCACAGGAGCAATTGCAAGGTACTTTTGCTGCCAGAGAGGCATCTTGGCTAGTACCCACATCTTTAATTCAGGTCCTGTTTCAGGAACTGCATATGGAGGGTTTACATTCAGCTTCAAAAGGCAAAACCAGGCCCCTAACACCAGTTGGCATGAAATCCTGGGGAATCAAACAGCTCACAGATGCCCACAGCTTCACTGCTTGTACCCTTCTCACTCAGACTGTACAGCTAAGGAAATACTGAAATACTTCATATCACCTTGCTGAGCTTTCTTGGTTTGCTCCTCAATTTGCTTGAGTCTCTCCATCAGCTCCTCCTTTTCACGCTCTATCTTCTCCTTCTCCTTTTCTGCCAACTCCCTCTTCTTCTTCTCATTCTCCAACAGCGCTCTGATGAGGGGGAAGTCATAATGCAATTTCAAGTTAACAGCTACTCAAACTCTTCCCAGTGAAACCATGAGCATACAAGATGTGCACTACAGCACCCAACTGATGAATTTTACTCCAGATGTGCCCCTTTATCTCAATGGCAAGTTCAAAATAGCAACATTATAAAGGAAATCTCCCTATATCAAGATCTGCATTAGTCCAATCAAAGGGACAGACAGAACATTAACTACAGAAAAGTTGTGCTGGGTCATATTTGTGATGAGTGCCATTTCTATCATCCCATTAGATCTAGTGAAGGTCAAGCATATAAAGGTGTTGCCACCAATTCATCCAACACACGATGCTGCTGTGCAGGGATCAACCAAAGCCCAGGTTATTCAGAACCCTACCAACCTCTCCATCTGTTTCTGATGCTTCTCTTCCCGAGCCTGTGCTTTCATCTGCTGCACCTCAATGGTATCTGGTTTACGCCTGCGCATGTAGAGCTCGTGGTTCCCCATGCAAAGTGCCAGGATTCGTTTGTTAATCCGCAACCGAGGGGCATAGAATACAAAGTCCTTGGGAGAAGAAGAAAGCATCATTAGACATGTTCCTTCAGCATAAAAAGCACCCTGCATATGCGACCTGTTCCAAGATGCCAAACCTTTCTAGAATTGTTAGCCAGCTTTTCTTAATGGCATCTAAACCATCAGCAGGAGTTAGACACCTTACTCTGAGGAATGAATTTCAGCCTACAAACACACACAGGGCTGACAAGCCCAACCTGCTGTTACAGTGTGTGGGGTTTCATGGCACAGTACAGGGTGCACACAGCAGATCAGCCTCTCTGCTACATTACAAACACCACCAGGGGCTGGCTCTCCAGACACACCCAGACTGTGACTTCTCCCACTTAGTTATTTAATGCAACAGCCTGGCCATCCACATCAACTGCAATGTTCTGATTATGCCAGAAATGGTGTTAAGCGTTAAGGATCATGCAGCTAAGAAGCCATGAGTTTAAACTGAATGTTGCTTCTTACTGGTGCTTTCTTGTCAATAGGCTTGATAACGAATTTCTTGTCATTGAATGAGATATTTCTGATCTCACTCCAAGGGAATCCAATTTTTGGCGTTAGCCTGCAGAAATGGAAAACAAAGAAATAAGAGACCCAAGTAATTCCAGATTCTTGCCTTAAAATGTAAAGCTCAACATTCTACTAAATCTGCCCACATGTTTAAGTACTCTTACACTGACTGGAATCAGCAAACAAAATTAGCCATGCAAATGAAACAAACAGAAGAAGCAGTTTTTCAGTCACGCTTTTCTTTTTTTAAGAGAAACGGAACTAGAGAATCTATGTGTGGCAGGAAGACTAGGGATACAAGTAAAACTAGCTTGAAAAGACTTGCTAGTTTCAGTTTTTGGTCCAAAGTAGCACCTCTTATGGATTGCTGGATTGCTCTGGCAGTGTTAAAAAAAAAAAAAAAAAAAAAAAGAAAAAAAAAAAAAGAAAAACCCAGCCAAGAATTATATAGAAATTTTAGTATAGTTAAAGACTTTTCCAGAAAATATTAATTTAGGTTTATTACCTGTCATTCTGCTCATAAATGTTGAGTCCAAGAGCATCTACACCTAGCCACAGTTCAGAGCCCTTCTTGTTCTTAATGCTGAAGTAGTTCACACCATACATTTCCAGATCCTGTGCGATTTTCAGGTACTCCAAGACTGCATCTTCTCTGCAGCATGAACAAAAAAAAAAGCAGATATTCCTTTTTGAGTCTATAAGCCATTAGAGCAAGAAGGTGCTGCCTTCATACGTGGGCAGAGCAGCAAGAAGCTGGCAAAGGCTACAAGCATCACCCAAGTCGAGAGATACAAGTGCTGCAAATTCAGAATAACCTGAAGAACTCTAACTCATCCTGAGTAGCAGGCTACAGATTTTTGTATGCAGGCACATATTACACTCTAGCAAGTATCTCATTACTTGAAATACAGCAGTTTCACGCTGCATCAGTTACCTAATCATTCCTCGATGTTCCTCATGCCACACTTGGATCCTCTCCTCCCATTGGTCCTTGTTAAGCTTGTGCTGCTCCAGAACTCTAGAAAGCATATACAGGATGTTTGAAACTAGCCACCACATTTATGCACAGTCACATCACTCTTGAACAATATTTCATGAAGTACTCAAGTAGGGCATCACAATGCCCCTACAAAAATGTTCCAGGTAATATCATTTAATTATAAGGCTAGTTAGAGACACTGTGGTCAGTATTCAGACTGCTGACAAATGGCAAGTTATATTCAGTTATGTTTTGCCTTGTAGCATTTATTTCTTTTTTCTGCTTTGTTTTGGAGCTTCTCTCACTACTTCTGATTAAGAGTTTCTTCAGTAGCAATAGCATGTTTAAGATTAAAGCTCTTAATTAAACAAACACATCACGATCCTCAGAGATACACCCAGCTACATCTTATTCTAAACACTCCAATCAAGACACCTTCCCCCCAAAAATTCCAGACCCTTTGAGGCAAAGAAGGCCTAAGACTACCCAGGTCCACTTACCTCTGTGGGAGAAGTTTGTCACTAGCAAGGTAGCCAGTCTTGTGCACCTCTTTGTTGAAGTCTCCATATTTTGACTGGACTGCGTAAGAAGCCAGAAGGACAGCTGTTTCTGGGGGGCAATAAATGTCATCATTCAAAATTGCTTCCTTCACTTGGAGGAAGAAAAGGCGCTGGGTGATGTCCTGGATCAGCTCTTCTGCCACATCCTCTGGGTAGAACTTGGCACGGAATTTGAAAAGCAGGGGACTTTCTTTGCGTACATCCTGTGCTGTTACCTGCAACAGAGTTACCAGATTTTATAGCCTACATACCAAGCAAGGGGAGCAGGATCATGAACAGGAAGATGCATTACAAAAAAAAAATCCTCTCCTTTCCGGTGCAGAAGTGAGTGAGCAGAAAAGCAGTAATTTTCAGTTCCTTACTGCTAAATACCTCATCACCTCTCCCCACAGGACTTATGACAACCCACTACTTATGATCAGTGCTAGGTTAAGTTACTTTCCAGGCTTCACTCCAACCAAGGTGCTCACACAAGCACCACCTCAGCATCTTACTGGAAAGATAGATTCTGATAACAGATCTTCCTGGACAACAAACAGAACTGGGTGCAGGAGGACCAGGTTTGACACCATGACTCCTTGGGGAGGGGTGTGCAGACTGAACAGAAGGCAAGGCAAACTGTTTATCTTGCAGTACTTCAGGTGTGTGGAGGGGCAAGAACAGATCCCTGACAGAAGTACAGTGAGTGAATTTGCCCCTGCCCTCCATGAGAAAGGAACCCAGAATAAATGAAAGCTTGGAGCAAGCATACCTTTTTGTTCAGTTTCAGCCATGTTGAGAAGCCTTTGGTGTCCTGATACTGAAGTCCAAAAAACCACACCTCTCTCAGACCAATTGTCTTGACGACCTAGAAGAAAGATGATGACCAAGAGCCCCAGCCAGCCAGACTGATATCACTGGTGGCAGAGACTGTGTCAGAGGCAAGTTCAGGTGTACATGAAGATGACCAGTGCCTTAGCCTTCTGCCTCCCCTGCACAACACACATGCAAAGATGACAGGGCATCTGAGTGGTCTTAAGTGGGAGATGTATTGTAGTCATCCCTCTCCCTCATATCTTTAAGGCCTGTTGCTATTTATAAACAACAGCTGGGACACCTTTCTTCAGCTACATATAAGCCTACATGTATAGCCACAATGCAACAGGTCTGACAGGTGTCATAGCTGCCAGGAGTCAACAATGTAGCTCCACTTTCAGGTACACCCTCACTTATCATGCAAATGCACTCCTGAGCAACCCTGCTGGCTTGTCCCCTACTCAGCTGTGCTAGTATTTGTGTTCTACTCCACCAAAAGATATGCACAGGCTTTTCATGCAGCTCTTCAATGAGTGGCACCGTACAGTGGGTAAATCGATATGCTGCCCCTTGTGCCAGGACAAAAAACACCACAGAAATTAACTACATTGCTAAATAAAGTTCTCTCCTTAGTGTTTTCCCCAGCCCATGAGGGGTGTTATGTAAATAAGCCTTAATAAGGCTTTACAGACATTCTGTAACAAGAGATAAGAGCCTCATGGTGGGGCAAGACTACTGCAGGATAATGCTACTGTTGGTAAAAAGGAAGGGGAAGTTTCTTGGTAAAGCCTGCTCACTAGCACCAGGGCACACCACAGGGTGCAGGAATTCTGGAAACTGAAGTTCCCTCCATCTCTCTCATCACCCTCAGGAGTTGTTCTGACCTGCAAACAAGACACTTGATTGTCACCTCCATTACTGGATAAGGAGGTGGAAGGGAAGAGACCCTAATCTTAAGGTGGATGTGTCCACACACACCCCACCCTCGGGCTTGCTTGAAGCTTCCCTGCTTCAGCAGATGATGAGTCTTACTCACCATGGGAATACCAGCTGCCTGGTCATGGTGTCCCCCAGCCAGGTAAACAGGGGTAATCTGGTACTGTCTCGTCCCATGTTTTACAATTTCTCTCTCAATGCTTAATTCCTTTTAAATTACCTCCTTGCTGATCCTAAGGATGCAGCCTATTCCCTTCTGATGTCCTCTCTAGCTTTGGCAAGACACAACACCAAGACAAAGGTGTAGGCGGCAGGTGCCGGGACCTGCCGAGTGATGAGCTCGGTCGGTGCTCGGCACCTGCCGCCTACACAAAGGTTTCTCCCATGCACACTACTTATTAGATTCTTTAGGGCTTGGATCAGACAATTTATTCTGGCCTTATAAAAGTAGCATTAGGATCCTTGTTCCTCTCAGGCCCAAGACCCAAAGGCAGCTCTCAGCAGAAGCATGCTGTTATTTGCGCACACAGAGACAAAACCTAAAAGAGGTAGTGTAGCCTGTGCACAGCACCCAATTGGAGTCCATAAAATTACTCAGCCCACACTTGGCATGAATATAAACTGGAGAATTGGCTAAAGCCTGCAGTGAACACTGGGGAAGAGAGGGCAGATTTGTGCACGCCACCTGGTAGGATGCACACAGCTAAGGAGACTTCCGGAGAAGCACCGAAGTTTGCTGCACACATTGAAATCCTGTAGGTGCAGGGAGAAGAAGAAAGGCTGCCCCAGAGCCCAGGGAGAGCTCTGTTCTGACCAGCATTAACATCTTAAATAGGGTGGGAGGTCCCTCTCCGTGTCCGCATGCCTCTCTTCCATTTGTCAGCAGCTTATGCCTGGGAATTAAACAAACTGGGCTGCCAGGGAGGAACTGAAAGGCACCACACTGAGGCCCTGCACAAAAGGACTTTTATTCCACAGCAGAAGCCTGCACAGCAATCGCAGTAACAACAGACTGGACAGAGGAAAGGGGGAGACAGTACACAGCATCACCTCCCCAGACTGCTACTGAACCCAACTGAAATGCAGCACAGTTCCTGCCACAGGAACTTCACGAGCTGCACGACCACGCATGCCAAGGCTTGTTGGCCAGAGCATAGATCTGGCCCATTTTTCAGCCTCCAACATGCAACTGCAGCCTCTGACAAACCATGTGGGAGGAAACAGCCCTCTGCCCCTCTTCCCACCTCAGCTTTAGCAGCTTATTTAGTACCACCTAGCAAAGGAAAAGTATAAAGAAGGAATTGCTTCCTACAGCTTCAAGGATTCTGGGTGGCAGTTAGCCACCCAGCTATGTCTGGGGAGCTAGCTCAGCATCCAGAGCCCTGATGAACTGTGAGATGGTTCCAAAAACAGTTACTGGCAATGGGTAAGGATGGAGAAGGGCTGACAAGCAAGACAGAGAATACAGAGTAGTGTTTAACACAGACCATGGTACCCAAATTTAACACAGACCCAAATACCCAAATTTCACACTCCTGGCTGGAGAGCGACATCTTTCCTTCACACCAGGGAGAACGTTAAGTCTGCCCCTGGGTAGTTTTCAAAGCTTGGTCGACAACCAGCAACAGATTACAACAGCCTAAAGATACAGCTGTCCCACAGTAAGTGACATTGCTGGTGACCCTCACCTCACCTTCTGGGGACAGCCTAAGCACACAGTGGTAGATTTATTTTTTATTTTTTTTTTAACATCTGTTGAGAGAAGAAACACGAAGTAATCTCCAGGTAATCTTTCCTTTCACTTCTTCTTACTCCACTTTTTCCAGGTCTGCATGACTCCTTCTCTCCTCCACCTGCACACTCGCCCATCACTCAAATACAAATTTTAGCATAAAAATTGAAGACTTCCCTCATTCTCAGCCCAGGAAATACACAACCACACTGGCAAACAAGTGCAGATCCTCCATAAAAGGACCATCTACATGGGCAAGACCAAAGCATGCAAGCAGAGAAAAAGACATTCCACTCAGACCAAGTTCCAGTGCTGAAGGCAAAAGCATCCTAGGCTATAGTGCAGCACAACTCTGTCTTGAATTTCACCTAGTTAAAAGCAAAAAAGTATGCCTCTCTCCCTTTCTGTGACAGACAACTCAAGTACTTCTGAGAGGAAGTACACACCTGCAGTTTCACACGCCATAGTCAAAACCATCTTAGAACATGTTCTTCCAGGTACTCTCATCTAACTTCCAGGACGGGGTCCATCTACAGCCAGAAGTATTCAACTGCTCCCTTTTAATTTGTCAGACTCTTCCAGGATATGAATATAGTTCTTTGAAAATGAAAGTTAGAAATAAACTGCCAAAGTGATAAATGACAGGATCTTTGAGGTTTTAAGCTTAGTAGAGTTTGCCACTGACCTCCTTATTAACAAGCAGTCCCTTTTTAGTTGGACTACTGCTTTTTTAAAAGCCAGCAAGTTTCCACATGCTCCCATGAAATCTGAAACCCATATCCATACCAGTGAACAAGTCCTCATTTTGCACAAACAAGGCTTCTTTGGGGTTTGTGGGAGGAACCAACTACTGTCCCGAGACTTGTGGCCTTCTACCACAGAATTGCTATGGTGAGTTTTTGGGTCAGTGCTTTCATGTACCTGATCAAGTGCTCAAAAACAGTTAAACTGTACTTTAAAAACTACTTAAACTGTACTAGATAGGACATTGTCAAGGCTTAAAGGGTTGACAGTCTCTCTCCTCAGAAAACTGAATTTGCAGACCAGGAGAGACCAGCCATGGTTATTCCAAACACAGCTCAACTCAGCTGGAGTTGCTCAAAAGTCAAGAGGGATTTGGTCAGCCTGTAAGCTCTAGAAACCACAAAAGAAGAGACTGACAAACTGATACTCTACAAAATCATTAAATTCACTGCAGCAGGTAAGTAAGCAAGCCAGGACAGGGCACATGAACAAAGAATCTTAAGTGCTTTGTCTCTTAATGAACTCTTTAGGGTCTTTAAGAACTAAACAAAACAAAAACAAAACAAAACAAAAAAAAACCAAAAAAACCCACCAAACAAACAAAAAAACAAAATCCCCCCCAAAAAATACCAAATAAACCCCCAAACCCCATGAAAATCCAAAACCAACCCCACACTCCATTGCATATTAGGCTCACCAGTGACCAGGCTTAGAGTGCGCAGAGATGCTTATTGTTAGAATTTTAACCCATAACCTAGGGGATGGGATAAGAAGATGCATATATATGATGTCACTGCACTGTATATCAGCTCAATATTTCTACAGCCAGCTGCTTCAGGGCAGAAGATAATTTCCAACAAAGCAACAAGGCATCTGCATTGCTCTATCACTGTAAAAATTCAGTTTGAATTTTAACCAAACAGTAAAGAGAGAGACAGGACCTTTTCTACCTAAAGCCCATTTACCTATTATTACAATGGAACTTTAGACTCAAACTGTTCCTCCTCGTGAAGCTACTACCTAGATAAAAGCTTTCCAAAATTCTTCTGAATCCTATTCAGGTAAGAATTATGGGTGGCATAAGGAATATACTTATTCTACCTTTAGATACGACAGATGGAAACAAATACTGCCTAAATGTTACTGAACAAAGCCACTGAGATAATCATTGCAGCTAAAAACTTTGGTAATACTTTGCAGTTTCCTTTTTGCTTAGTTCAGAACTGATAAGTAGAAGTGAAAGGGCACTCTAGAGCAAAAACATGCAGAATATCTCAAAATTTTTCTGTAAAAAGAAGTAAAAAAAAAATAAATCAGGTTTCACAGAAGGTCAGTGTGTGGCAACAGCAAAACTGTAAGTTTCCTTTGTTGAACCTCACTTTCCTCCAAAAAAGGATTTATGAAATCGGATCCTTATTCAGAACCAGAACTGGGCAGAAAATACCAGATTTGCTATTCCAGCAGCACAACGTAGTTTAAGGGAGTTAGAAAATAAGCAGACATAACTTTGGTCTCACACACCCCATCACGGGACCTGGAACAACCTTGGGACAGAAAAGGAAACAAAGGGAACAGATTACCAGCCAGAGCACAGTCCCCCTTAACAGCTCTGGACAGGAATAACCTACACAAGCAGCTCAGCCATTTGAAACACAATGGATACATGCCTGCTGACAATATATGCAAATCCCTTTCTCCATACTAAAGGGAGCAAGTTTAGTATTTACTCTAAGCTCACCCAAGGCTCTCAAGTTTTGGTCTGGTATTCAGTTAGCTCATCATACAAAGATCAGTAATCTTTTTGAGCATATCCCTACACAAGTACTTGATTCCCTTTATGTGCAAGTCTGACAATAATGTCTGTTTTGATACAGAAAAGTCTGACATTTTCCGTAAGATAAAACAAAGCAAACAAAAGACCTACTGAGTATCTGCATTCAGAGACCAAGTTTAAATGTTTCCCATTGTGGCAGAAGCTGAATAGCTACCTCCTTTTCAATTTCCTTAATTGTAATGAGCCAATGAATAGATTGCAAGGTATCAAGAGAAGCTGGGTCTAAGCTCCTCAACCACTCACAGAGCAGTAACTTCCCAAACTCTTTATTCATGCTAGAGATGGAAGACTTTTGACATCCCCATGTCTACTGCCAACTCCCTGCTTTATGATTTGCAACATTCTCAAGCCTTGGCATAGGGTTAGTCCTTCTACCACCACTGTGGTGGTATCACCAACATTATCAAGCACTGTTGTATCAAAGTATGGACATCTGCTACTGATGAGGCTCTAGCACACTTCTATCAGGAGCAAATATCACCACCTCCACAAGGAAGTCTCGTCTGCTAGGCAGTTTCATCCTTATTTTAGCGAGTGCAATATATGGACAGTATCAAGAGATGGTGCCCACCAGACCCTTCAGAAATAGCAAATGTGTAATGGCTAGCTGCACTTTTTCCCCACTGTATTTCCTCTTCTAACTCCACCTACAATCAAATTTAGCTGAAGTAACACTGCCTTATTTACATTAGCAACATAGAAACTTGGTTCTGCAACAGTATTTGTTTTCTCCCTTGCAAAGTGTTTGCTATGGAAAAAACAACCCAAAACTTGTGTTCAGACAGGTGCTGTGTGAAACACATTGCAGGGAGGAGAACTTACAGCCGTTTGAAAAAATGACACAAAGCAGTGAAATCAATTACATGAGGAGTTACATGAGGAGTTCTCATACTAGAAGCATGATCAGATGTTTCTCAAAAGCAGACAAGCTGCCAAAGCTGAAGTCTGCCACAACTTCAGTTTATAACTAAAGCTGTGGATGCTCTAGAGCTGAAAAAATCCTGTGCAGATTAAAAATACAATGGGACTTGAGTGGTGTCACTTTTTAGCACCTGCTGCTTTGCTGGGATAATGTCAGAAACCAGATAGAGAAAAAAACTACAGTGCAACTCAGAACTTTCCAGAAAGCCTTTCTGTTTTTCCCATTATGTGAAAGAATATTGTTTTAGTAAAGCCTAGGATCTAACTCTATTGCCTCAGTTTCAAAGCTGGGATTCAAAGAGCAATATAATATTTAGCATTCAATCATCCAGCAAGAGTTGAAAGAAAGTAGCAGTTTGTGGTTATACGTGTAAAAAAAAAAAAAAAAAAAAAATTAGGTTTGCTGGCCCCCAAATGAAAAGGCTGCCTTCTATGAGTGGGTCAGCCCTCCAGCTTCTCTCCATTACCATAGGTACAGTGTAGAGCTGGCCCCAGAACCCTACTGAACCACACCCATATCTGACATATCTGGCCTGGCAGTTCCTTCACTTCACTTCACTTTTCTTTAAGCTATGAAATCATTGTTCAGAGTCTCCTCCAACTAGCAAATCTGTGGCTTTCAGGATTATAGCAGAGAAACTTTGTGGAGCCTGTTAAGATTTCAGCCACTGCAATTGGTAGTGTCTGTCTTCAGCTGCTCCAGCTTTGTGCTGCACTTGCCTCCCTGCTTCTATCTGGGCCAAAGCAAGAGGCAGGTTGCCAAGCCAGCCAACACAGATGAAGGTTGAAGCACCCAGACAATGACAGGCCAGTACAGCACAAAACTTCTCTCAAGATTTCCCTCAGGGCCTGACAGAGAGTATAGATTATCAATTCAGCTGCACACTTAAAGGTTGTAGCAACAGCTGGAAGCCAGGTAAGCTTCTCAACCTTGATAGACAAACTATCAAGATTAGATCTTCTGCAGCTCCATCACCTACCTGATCAAAGAGTTGTTTCCCTGTAGTGTTGGGCTGGATGGCAAACTCCAGCTCAGCATCCATGGTGGTAACTCGCACACTGATCTGGAAGACAGAAAATGCATTGTTACATGTGCTCTAGGGGACTCCAGCTCTCAAGCCTGCAGGAACTCCACTGCCAGCAGTTACCATGTCATCAGCCCTGCCAGCACAGTGTTTGCAGCTCCCCTGTAGCACAGAACTGCTTTCCAGTGCTTCTGGGGAGGTGAAAGAACTCCAGAGCAGAAACGGTTAAAGCATAATTTAATACTGCAGTCGAGATTTCATGGCAATGTTAACCTTAGACTTCAGAAAGTAGGACCATGAATGGCCCTCCAGAAGAAATACTGTGATGTACTCTATCTTGACAGAAAAATCTCACCACCATCACATTTTCACATGTGAAACGCAAGTGGTAAGGGACTTCAGCAAGAAAGTTTGAAGTTTCATTCCAACAGAAGCAGGAAGACACCTGTACACCTTTCACCAATAGTTCTCATGAAGCAAGCTAAATGGCAGAGGCATTTCACCTCAAAGATAAGTGGAAAAAAACTGATTCCATTCACAATTACTGGTCGTTACTGAAGGGAAAAAAGAAACTGCACAGATTTGTAGAGGCAGACAGGAATACACCTGCCAGAATGCAGATACCTTAACTTCTGACCAGGCAAAGTAAGACCTCCAAGTACCCCTGAGAATTAATTTCTATGTCCATACCTATCAACTGAAAAAGAAGATACTTTATGGTTTGGGCACAAAAGATGCAGACATTTTAAGATCAAACTGTTTTGATGCTTTTCCACCAAAGCAAAGGTTCAGAACTTTAAGTTGTACAGACAAGGTATTCACAGTGCATCAACCCTCCTCATACAGGCCTTGCATTCATAGTTCTCTTTCTTGCAAAAAGCTATCTAACCCACATCAACAAATTCTAATTTATTTGCTCTTTGGTGCAATAAATCCTCTTAGCACATGCTACCAGCCTTCCAGGGGTGAGGGGTTGGGGGGAATTAAACTGTGAACAGTTTTAGTAAGAGTAACTCAAACTCGCATTTAGACTATAAGCTAACCACATGACACTAGAGACCAAAAAAAAAGCTAGAGAAAGCAGAGAAATATTCAAGGAACCACACAATACACATATGATCACAGCCAGTTCTGATCCCTGTATTTCTACCCTGTATATGAACAGATTTCATATCTCATTTAATAAGAAAGCAGCAGCAGACTGTAAAAGAGAAAAAACCAGGTGTTTTTCCATAAGCAAGAAGCAAAACTGGTCAAGAAGAGTTTCAGTTCTAACCAACTGTTGCATGCATAAGGAATGCCAGGTGGACATTATCGGAGCAAAGATACCATGAACAAGGAGACCAGGATTAAGTTTGGTTTGAAACCCTGTGACCCTTCTGACACAATAAAGCCAAACTGAGAAAAACACATTCCATAGTAGTAGCAAAGAAAAAGCAAACAACCTAAACTTGTAAGCGGTCAAGATCTGTTTAAAATTAGCAGCTTTCAACACCTTGATGTTTCCTTATGTTCTCCTGCTGTAACTTCCCACAATTACCAGAAAGAGAGAGTGCTGGCTTGCAATCCTGGCTTACCCAGCACTCCTACCAGCAAGAGCAAAGATGTCCAAGAGCCATGTCTAAGAAAAGTTACATAAGCCATTAAGTAACAAGTTGCTTTTTGTTTGCTTTTAAGTCTAAGTCCTTCTTGTTCACCTACAAACACTAACATGCCAGCTGCCATGGAATTAAAACAGACTTCATGCTCCACTGTTTGTGGATAAAACTCAGTAGTTACTCTTCTCTAATGTCATCTGCTTGGGTGGTTGAATGTTGAAGTATCTGAGGGCAAAATATTCTGAGCCCCAGAAAACAGAACTGAAACATGTGTTGCAGCTCTCTGCAACCTGTGCCAGAAGTGTTTTTAAGCTTTTTAGGGCAAATCAGACCTTAACGTTTAATATAAAGCTTCTTCAGTAAGTATCCTCAACTCATGCAGAATACTTATTTGTAAGACTTGCATCTTTGTTAACACAGTAAAACAAGAATCCACGCTGGAACCAGCAAAATTCCTTCTTTTTCATTCACTGAAATGCACTTAGGTTATCTGACCAGTGATCACCCTTCAGTTAGCACATTCAATAGCAAAACATACACCTTTTCCCCCTAGTATAGCCCCGCCGCCAGCCCACCCTGCCCGCCCGCCCGCCCGCCCGCCCCCCCCTCTCCCGTGCTCAAGACAAGCATCAATCTAATGTTTAGGAGCAGCAAAGTCCTGCATGGGGTCTGTCCTCACAGCTTCAGGCTCTGCTATTTCAGCAGAGGGCATGAGCTGGAACACCACAGGAAACGGTTGTGCTCTGGGGAACCACACCCCAGCATTGCTTCCCGCATCCTGGCACAGCTTTAACACCTTCAACTGCACGCTGCCGGCTGGAGGCACCTCCTGGGCTGGGCTGCTCACATGTTAACCACCAGTTTTGTATTAATTTAGTACTTGGCTGAGAAGTCAGTTTGATGTAAAACTGAGCTTTGCTAAGCCTCGCTGGTGTAGAAACAATATGCAAAGAACTTTTTGCCACCTGGTAACATGCCAGGTTTCCTTGAGCCCGTTGTCATGAACCTAAACACCACAATGAGGTTTCCACCACTCCAGGTGGTGGTGGGCACTGCTCTCCATCCCCAGTGAGCAGGTCAGAGGCCTGACAGTACTTCGGAGCAGATGCAGCTTTGCCAGTGCCTTGTGTCACTGCAAGAGCCTGCGTGACGGGTCAGAAATACCACTGGGCTCCCCTAGCATGTAAAATGCTGAAAATCCAAGCACCAAGGGAATTTCATTCTCAAAGTCACCCAGGGGCACCTCACTATCAGCAAGCCAGTGTCACCGATCATAATTTGCTCTGCCTGCAGCTCAAACTATGAGACCTACAGACTGTTGTAATCTCCACCTGACAAGCACCAGGCACCGCATGCTTGCCTGCCTCCTCCTCATTCATTTTAAATCTTACTTTTCGTAAAATCACTTTACTGAGGGCATTCACAGCCAAGTACTGCCCAACACAGGCACAAGGGTTATGCAACAGAAGTGCTATATAAGAAAGCCAGCATGACGGGGTCTCATCATAATTTTGATTCTGCTTGTCTTGTCCCTTAAGGATTATCGTGTAAATGGAATAAAATGCTCCTCAGTAAAACAGCCAACATAAACGTTTCACATATAAAAATCATTTCTTTCAGTCCAGACAGGCGAGGGGCACACTGATGAGATGTAAAGAACAGGAGTAAAAACAGGAAGGGAAAAAAGACATTGCCCACCAGCGATCAGATCACAGGATCCAGTGACAGAACTCAGCCCCAAGTACACTACACCACTTTTCCAAAATCTACTCCTAAGCAAACTTTTGTCTCAAGTTTTTGACACTTGGAAGGGTTTTTTAGAGGACTTGCTGGATTTCACTGTCAACAGATTTACAAAAAATACTATCCTAATGCAGTAATTTATACTCAAATTCCATTTAAACCAACTCACTGTTTTTTTTTTCATCATGGCATTTACAATGCACCCATTGTTGCATCCAAGTGAGTCTGCAGCCCTCTAAGCTCTGCTTAGATCTTAAACTAGCATAAGTTTTACCCCAGAAGGATGCTTCTAAACAGCCTTCCTTTTGTCTTCCCATCACCAGTTAATATTTTTGCATACAACAGCTAGCAACACATTGTGAAAAGCTTCCAAAAGAGGACATTTTGCACATTACAAGAAAGAACAAGTACCACATTTCAACAGGCAAATTTACACTCACCAAGCTAAAAAATACTCAAGGATAAAACCCCATATTTAACTGATTCATTTCATAATGGCTACAGGAAAAAGATGGAAGCCTAGCAACTCTTCCTTTTCTCTATTTGAGGAATTACCATTGTTCTACCAGCCTAAGCACTGCTGAAGAGAGCCACTACCAAAGCATATTAAAGAGCTTCCTGCTGCCAAGGACAGTGCTGCAGTGAGGGCAAGACCACCTGCACAGACAAAAACTCTTGCATGGAGGACACTGTTCCAGCCCCTAGAGCAGCTACAACCAGAAAGCTCCTTCTGACAGGCAAAAAATTCCAGAAGCTAGAGGACACCACCCCCCTCCTCCCATGGTGTTTAGCATACTATAGGAGGCAGATTTAATACAGTGCACCTATCTGTCAAATCTTTTCAGAAATGTTAACTCTGCCCACATATCTTCAAGTCTCACTCTCTGACCCACTCAAGATTCCCAGTAAGTTTTACTACCAGCAATGATTATCAGCTATCTTCCATGTGTCTGAATGAGCCCTAGTAATAACCTGCTGTACCTCCTTCCCAAGATGAAAACACATAGCTGCACTCAGCAGGACAAACAGGAAAGACTGACACCATCACACCAAATAACGGATGTGTTGCTTGTACTTATGCCCCAGCACTGTGAGCAAGAGGTAGAACAGACAATTCTGCTTGTCAGAAGCTGAAACAGGAACAAAGCACTAGGAAATTCATGTCAGAATAATAGGTATAGTCAGCACAAGAGAGTATCAACCCATACAAAACCCGGACCCTGAGCTAAAGCTTCTTTCCTCGCTGGATTTCCTGAATGCTAGGAAGCTGTTATACCCTGATGGTCTGCAGGCTCCAAGAATCAGATATTTATGCTTCCTGGGTTCAAGCTGCCAAGTGGACTCTTTCTGGAGAAAACGGCATAGGGAAAGTCATAATGTGTTACTCATCTGACCGCTACAGAAGCAAGTTTAGATAAAAAGAAACTCCAGGCTGTTATTTACAGACCCTCCATGCTGTAGAGCACCAGTTCACCCAGCAGTAACTGCAGCTAAAGATACTGAACTGACACAATGCATCAGATCCAGCCGCTCTGGCCAGAGAAGCACACCTAACCCAGCTGGAGTTGCACAAACTCAGGATCTCATAAGGAACCCTAATAGTCCAGAAACCTTCCCAGCTTTGGCTTTCAGCAAGATTAGCAACAGTATAGTAAATATGAGAACTGCTCCCTTGCATCCCAGGAATGTTTCCCCAAAGTGCTCCCCAAAGCTTCACAGTGCTTCCCACCCTGTAGACCACCCAGAACAGCCCCCAGTGAGACCAGGGCCAGCCCAGGGCATGAGCAGAGCCCAGAGGGGGGACCCCAGCCCACAGCACCCAAGTACTCACAGACATCTGGCTCTACCCCAAACACCAGCACTGCCGAAAGTGCCCCGGCTGCTGTTCGGTGGGGTGAGGCTGGACGTCATGTGAAAGTGCTTGCCATTTCTAAAGGGATTACACTTACTTAAGCCAAGCCCCCTTCCAGTAGTCTTAAAGGGCCTTTTCATACCCCTAAGCTCATCAGGGAACAGAAGGCACACCCCAGGCACCAGCCCTGGCCCTGCAGCCCCCAGAGAGAGCATTACCCTCCTGAGGACTCGAGGACTTCCCAGCCCTCTCCACCACCCTCCTTCCTGCTTAACAGGGAACACACAGGGGCCACTGAGACCAAGGAAGGTGACCCATCCTACTCTGCTTTGGCAGTTTCAGTCATCTTCATCTGAAACTAAAAGTGGACACAAAGACCATTATCTGAAAATTTTTCACTAGATATACAAGATACCACCATCGTTGTTGTACAAGAAAAAAAAAAAAAAAAAAAATCATTTTCACCACCCACCCCTTGCTCTCCTTGCACATTTGACAGCACAAGACCTAAGATCTTTTTGCAGAAGTCAGTTATTCAGTTGGGGTTATTTGTTATGTCATTTCTGACAAAGCCAGACAGATAGGGAGTTCCTGTACCTGTCAGCATTACACTGGTTATAAACACATCCCAACTGTCTGTACCTGCTGTGTATTAAGATATTAACACAGGCCTGTCAGCTACAGATGGCTGATCAAATCACTGAAGGTACCAAGATGCCCAAGGATCTTACAGCTTACCACCTTTCTTACTTACTAACTTACTTAGTATGCTTAGTTACTAAGTATGCATCTAACCACAATTTAAAACTCACTACTGCAAGCTTCAGACTACTGTATGTGAACAAGACACACAGCTGATATCGAATCACAAAGAATGCCACCTGTAACAGTCAGACTCTGCAAGACATAGTAGGTTTACATGAAGTTTACAGTAAAATTTCATCCAATTATGCTGAATTCCACAGCTCAGTATCATCTACTGAGGGACATATCAGTTCATACCAATAATACAAGTAAATTAAAAGCCACCTGCAGAGGAAGGACAGGCCTCTGTAAGCAGCCAGTGACAAAAGCAACAAGGGACTAATCCAGTCTCAGTTAATGGGTTCAACCACTGCTTGAGGTCAGCTTGGCAGAGATGGCAAGAATTGTAACCTGAAAGCACAGAAGGAAGCTCCACCTACTAGCTCCATGACAAACTTTTTTCTGGCCTGTTCCCTTTTCCCCACCATTACTCTCCTTGCAGAAGGATGGAGGAGATCATACATCCAGTGTGCTATGAAATACACATCACTGGGTTTAAGACCAAAACATGAGGAACTGGCAGCATGCTCCAGATTCCACTGGAAAGTGCATATTGCTGCTGAGTGACCCAGAGATATGTGATCCAAGCCCTTCTCAAGAGAAGCCCATCACCACCACGGTTATGTGCAGAGCCCTGGATACACTCAAGCTATATACCACTCTACCCTAAGTATATCACATGTATTAACAAGTTCACATAAAAACAAAAGAAAACAAAACTTCCTTCATTTAACATCAAGTGGCAGATGGAGCTCATACTTAGGTCAGCATTTGAAGCAAAAATGACAGAAGAGTCCATCAACTAGTGATCCAATTTGGTCAGACAACTTTCAGGAATAAGAATTCTACATTTTAAGATTACTACAAAGTTATTCATTCAAAATAATAAAAGCAGACAGGGAATTCCCCTACCCCCTACATAGCATGGCTTCCAAAATCATCAATAACATGTTTCCAAGTTAAAGCTCCTCAAATATAATTCTTTCCTTTTCAACCAAGCAGACAACAGGAACTCGCTTACTTCTAATGGTATTTCCACACCACAGCTGCTAGGAGCTTGCCACCCTGTCCAAGGGCAAACAAGTTTCAGCTTGACAAAATGAGTTTCAAGGTGAGCATACTAATACAGTAAAAGAAGCAAGGGGTGGATCCTCACACTTATAGTCAAATCCAGATATTGTATGCCACTGATTACACAACTTGCTCAACCTTGTGCAATGGATCAATTCCTCTATTTTTGCCATTTCCGTTCTCATAAATAGATTCCTCATGCACCTCCCTTTTCTTTCCTGTAGCTGGTCCAAGCAATTAATGTTGCCATTTTCTATTTCTTTAGAGCTAGTCTGAAGAGGCCCTTAGAATAACTATTTTTGTACCTCTTGTTTGAACAACTTCGAGAGAACATCCTTTACTACTCAAAACCCAGAAGATAAAAAAAACATGGGGAAAGCCCCTTACCCCTTTTCTACAACATCTGCAAAAGGAGGCAAAACTCAAAGCAAAAATCAAGCTATATGCAGTTGCCATCATTCAACTTCTACAGGCCAGATAGCTTTGGGTTCCATTTTGGTTTGATTTTGTTTTGTGAACAAGCATTCATTTTGTGCCTGTTAGAAGGTGCCACTCTCTGGAGAAATAGCATATGCCTGTTGTGGCCTCTGCACACTCTTAGTAGGGTTGGCAGTTGTACTTTGCATGCCTGAGCTTAGCCGCATCCCTTCCAAAAACTCTTCAACTTAAAGGCAGTCAGCAGGACAGTGAGTATGTTTAAATTCACCATCAGTGGTTATGGTGAAATCCTCACAGCTATTGTGGGCCCCTCCTGGGCAGTCATGCTTACAGATTCCAACAAGTATTTTGTGCATGTGTCCCAAGTTGTACACCACTCACCAGTGTTATGATCCTGGCTGCTAGTCCTTAAGTGAAACAGCAAAACTGTTGCAGCACTCCCTACCACCAGAAGCATTGCAGATTTTCTGAGATGACTCTTAGAGGGCAGCTTTTTCCCTACCCCTAAATTTTTTTTCATCTAGTTCTTCCCTCCAAGGGCAGAGGACTTCCTTATACCCTTTCTTTATCAGCTGCAGAGACCCAGTTCAAGGGGCTAAGCAGACAAGGCTGTCTGCACATGTCTTGGCTACCAGGCAATAAGCTTTCCAAATGTAGCATCCAGTGGATGCCTGCCAAAATTACAAGTGGCTATTTTGCTGGAAGGAGCTCAAAACAAGATCAAGTCAAGATGCTAACAAGGCAAGTGTGTGCTGCAAAGGCACACCACATGTACAGTAAGTACTTGATGTTCATGACCTCACAGACTAAATACTCATTCCCTAAGAAAAGGTCTCAAAATTCATCTGCAACTACATACTGTTTTAGAGGTAACTTGGAATTGAGGGCAAATAAAAAACAAAAATTAAAAAACCCAAAACCCTATGCTCACGTACCCCACGCACCATTCAAGAGGCTATCTATAGGAAGGAGAGCACAAAGATCACTGCTGTGACTGAGCTCTGCTTTCCAAAGGATTCTCATGCCTGGAACACTCCAGAAGTGTGTTTATCCATTTCACATGCTCCTCTGTTCTTCAACCAACAGACACCTTGCATTTCAGCTCACTGGTAAGAGAGGGGCAGCTGAACACAGGGCTGCCTGTTTCAGACATCCAAAGCTCTGCCTGGGTGTGGCACAGAAACTTCTTGGCCAGCTCACAGCCCTCACTGAATATCTGAACAATAGCCAGACTTCTAGGAGCTAGAACACAGCCTTACTGTGTGATCTGACTGCCCAGACTATGAGCCATCCCTCCAAATTTAACTGCAGGCACAATCAAGTGTGAGGTAAGGCTGTTTCATCATCCTGTGATTTTCAGTTTTATCGTTTCCAGCGAGCTAGACAAATCCTGCAACTTCCTTTCAGTACAGGGTCTCATTTAGGGTGGCTGCCTTTTTATATCTATTTAGGTCATGGTTCCATAAAGCACAGGGTTTCCCTGAAACTACTCAGTTCTACACTTTTTCATATTCAGTTTCCCCACCCACATCTGCTTCCCTTGGCACCAACCTGTTTTAGATTTTAAATAGCTCTGCTGGGACTGTACATATTTTATAAAAGACCAGCCTGTGGTTGCTGAAGTACCTTTTGTTATTTTAGGCTCCATCTAGTTCAAGCACTTTAGCTCTCCTAATACAGAGGAGAGCAGCTACACCATCAGGATACCCAAAATGCTCCAAAGGGACATGAGCCCAGTGGTGCCAGCACAGGCTGGGTGTGGTCCCACTATGGTCAACCATCCCAAATGCCTGCACCCTCCTGCCACCAGCTTTCATGGGCTTTAGCGCTACACGGCTACAGACAGAGAATGAACTAGGCTGAGAATAACTCATATGATATTTTTTTCCAGCAGAACCATTTCCTCAGTCCTATTCACCACCCTTATGCAGGGGCACTGTTCCGGGCAGAGACAACAGGAAGAGGGAAGGGTACAACAGCTTTCTGGGGAACAGTGGGACAAGATAGGCCAAGCTATTGAACCACTTCTTATTCCTTGCTCCCACACATTTCTGCTTTATTCTTTGCAGTAGTTCTGATACACAACCCCTTAGTGACATTTACCCCTTGTCAAGCCACATGCCAGCAATCCAGTTTTCTACTACGGAGTCAATTTGCCACAGGGCTGCACGTTCTGAAGCAGTGCTGCAAGCATTGGTAGGCAGCAATGCATCTGCAACATGCAGACTCTGACATGACTCTGACACGACAGACAGACTGTCACAACTGACAGCTTATCATCATCTTCTGGCCTATGCTAGCTTTGTGTGGGAAAGTGTATTTAGAATCCTGCCTGGATTCTAAAAGACACCTTGCACAGATCAACTGTACCAGCAGGCAACAGACAAGACTGCTGCACTCACAAGTAACTGGGCTTTTAGGGTTTGCTTTTGCTAAGTTTTTAAAAATTTTACTTGACTAGCTCTTTTACTTTCACCATCCCTCTGCATACCAGATGAGGTTAAGAACCTCCAGCTAAGCAACACTTCACAAGTTCCAATGTATGCTGTGGAAGGTTGATTTTTGCTATGTTTTCAGGTATTTTCCCCCATATACTAAGGAAAAGCAGCATCAAATCTGCAGACATCAGTTCAACTTTGATGGAAGCCTGGGGCTCCTTCAACATTCATTCATGCAAATACCTCACATTTCCAGGACACTAGGAACAGTAAGAGCAACTTCCTCTTACTCAGGCTTGTTATGAAAACCTAGATCCACACTAACGCATGTAACCACCCATATTTCTCTAAGGGAATGGCAGACCAATGAAATCACTTGGTTTACAAGACAGCTTGAATCCTCTCAGATCCAAATTATTTTCAAATCCTTCCAAACACTGCCAAATGAAAGCTGTCAGTAGAATACTGTAAAAGATTTCACTGGGAAGTCCTCTGTGCTAGCCTTTACTGATAGCAGAGCATTTGCACAGTCATTCACAAAGAGATAACAAAAAAGTTGAAAGAATAATGCAGTACACAGATCCAAGATACAAAGGAGTCACACAGCAAGCACCAGAGTTACTAAAGACAGACACTACAGTGATATGTTCTTACAGATGAAAGATGGTGACATGCATCCTCATTCTGAGAAAGATCTTCTACCCTATTCTGTAGGGTATGTATTCAAAATGAGCATAATACCTTGCATTGCAGCTTGCAGTCAACCTCCAACTTGAGATGTTAGTAACAAACCACAGAGCAAGATAAGTAATAAGAAAAACAAACAAAAAAACATTAAAAAAAAACCCAAAACCAAAAGAAAACCCAAAAAAAACACCCATCACCAAAAAAAACTTGAGGGTTTTTGAGCTTGAACTGGCTTTTGCCTGTATGGCTGTCACCACAACACCCCAGCTGTACATTGCATCCATCAGTGCAGAAGGCATTGCTGTCTATAGATTTCACATAGCCTAAAACACTTGCAGTAGCACGTCATCAAAAGAAGAGTAAGAATATTCCCAGTCTTCAGGAACTTAACACTAGAACATACTGCTCCTCAGTTTGCCATGACTGGGTCTGAATACCATCATTTTGAGGTGCAGTTTAGTGCTTTAAGACAGAAAAAGACTATATTTTCTTGGTTAGGGATAGTGGGATTTTTATCCTGCTGAGTAAGAACACTCAAAACCCACCACTTTCCCAACCCCAGACTCAGAGATTTCTGGTATTATAAGCAATGCCAGCCTTTTCAGACTCCCATTATTCAAGCTACTAGTAACCCTACAGTTTTTGAGGCAGTTCACAAAATGAGCAGAAATGTGTAACAGTTCATCCATACAGAAGATTCTGGCTCTCTAGGAGACCGTGGATATGTGAACATAATCATTTCACTGCTCTCAGCTTCCTGCATTTCACTAATACAAAGAAATAAATGAGTTGAGAGCTTCTTGGTAAAAAAATTCAGGTTCCACGTTGGTCACACAGCACCTTTACAGGAATAGAAAAAAAGGTTTCTCAGCTTGAGGTAAGCTCAGATCCTGATTTTTCAATAAAGAGAGCCATAGCCATAAAGCACAGAATTCAACTGGAATCTGTCAGAAGTGGAACTGCCTTACTTTCCTACAGAATCCCTTTAGAACCACTTACTGCCATTCTGCAAATCCTGTAGATTATGACTGAAAAGATATTTAGTGCATTGTGGAAATATTTCAGAGTAGCATATTCAGAGGGTGAGAAAAATCATACCTTATCATTCTGAAAAACATAATGAACAAAAAGCCACAGCTCCAGCAGGTGAGGGATGTGGAAAGTTGTGACACCTCACCTTTATAATTTGTTGCTTTTTTGCACTGTAACTGAGCACAGAATTAATACCAGAGTCAGGTTTAGTACAGTTTCAAAGCTACAACAAGGAAAGATTTAGCCCAGAGTTCTATGATTTATTAGCCTGCATTACATAAAACCAAATATATTTATTACATGGGGATAGTAAATGATCGATCAGACTGCAATAGCAGGGTTTTCCTGTACTTAAGTCACTTTTCCACCACAATTGGGTCTCCCAATGGCTGCTGGCAAAAGGAGTCTGTCTCTTCCCCGGGCTGCACCATCATCCCATTCTTGCCTAATTGCATGTTTCTCTACAAAGCTGATCAGATTTGGAGCTTTTCGTTCATTCCTCCTTCAGGGACACCCCTGTACCTTTTTCTGTAGCTATTCCTCAACCAGCATTGGCCAAAGGGAGAGAAACCCAGCATGGCCAAAGCATTTTGCAGGAGTCATACCATCAAAAACCTTGTGTATTCTCCTCATTAAATACAAGTTCAGCAAGTTGCTATACAAAGGCCAGGCACTTGTGACTGCCCCAGTACTGCTCTGTATCACACCAGAAGATACCCTCTCACAGCTACACAGGGGGGAAGCAGCACTAGATCACCCAGTTGCTGCAGCCGTAATGGTCTCCTGCCAATCTAAGGCCCAAACCTCCACAATTTCATGTTTTAAACTTCCAAACAGTTACAGCCGATATTGTGTTTTTACAGCCACCGAGCCTGCCAGTGACCATCTCTTCCTACATCCCTGTCACATATTTGATACACAATCTCTTAAAAATTACAGAAAGAGTCAGCACTAGCCACTGGAGTCAGAAGGGATGAAGTTTATGCCCACAACTTCCAAAACACTTCAATGCTCCACTTAGGAACAGCCACAGAAATGTAACAGAGGTCTGCCCAAAAGAGCAGACTTCCATGAATCTAGACTTCAGACTCCTCTAGAAGTTTCAGATGGGACAAAACCAAACTCCTTTGATGTAGTAGTATTTGCTGCACTATGCAAATTCCTGCTGTTCCCAAAAACCCCTAGGGAAAAGTAAGCAATTAACTGGCTGCTTACTAGTGCTGTTAATTTGCATCAGTTAATTGTCCTGGATTATTCCTGGGCAGGGAGGGATTTCCTCTTTTCCAATAGACTCCTCCTAGAATGATGCTGATTTTTGTACAATCATTTAGCAGACAGTCAAGCAGGACAAGGGGAGGCTGGGGGGCACCCGAACTAGTTTTCAAGCAGACCCCATTGTAGCCCTTAGGACAGTGATTAAGCACAGATAACATTATTGTGCAAATTCAGGGACGACCTCTCACTGCACAGAAAAGAGAGGAGAGGAAAAAAAAAAAAAACAGCCAAATAAGGCTGCTTAAGCCGCACCAAGCCAGGAAGGAGTCCAGGAGATGACGTAGCTAGAGGAAGCTTTTAGTCAGTTTCCTTTATAACCTGGACCAGGGCCAGGACTACCTCTTCCAGAGGAGTTTCTCTGAGAAGTGTCATTGCTCGGCAGGGACAGGCAGAGCCCAGCACCTCAGGAGGGGTCCTGACTCCCCAGGCACCCAGCTGCACAAGGAGCAAAGACAGGAGGCATTTGAATCACTTGGTTTCAGTTCATCAGCTGTCTTTCCTGTAGCTGCCTAGGGACCTGAGCAAGCTCTCTGCAGAGGATTTCACTTCAGACCAGCCATCACACATGCAACAACTGAAACAAGTTTCCTCTAGAGGCAGTGATGCCATTTCCTGTCAAAGAAAGGAGTCCATATTAAGACATCTTATGATCTGTCCTCACAAGAAAAGCAAGAATTGTAATTAACCTCCAGGGGTGGTTAATCAGATGAGGGAGAGTACCCCAAAGAAAGTGCCACAACCTATTGCAGGCCCAAAAAAGGCCCTGCCTATAAATGTTAGGGGGACAGGATATTTGCAAGGAGTGATTGATGACCAACCCCTGATATTAGCCACCCTGGAGGATTCTCACTGCAGAAGCAGCAGATCTAAAGCTTTCCTCAAGTTTCTTTTGTTATGTCCACCTCACCAACCTGTTTCTTGCTCATCTGCTTCAAGCAACAAATCAAGAGGTCAAAAATTAAAGAATTTGAATAACACATTTAATCTTTTTTTAATCTCTGGTATGATAGGCACTCTTAGGCCTAACACAATTGCATTAAAGTTGTAAGAACAGGATCATAACTACCAATTGAGATCGGGCACTCAGAGTAGTTTTTGCTCACTACAGCCCAAAGCCACTCTAACTGATATTTTCTGCACAACACTACTGGTTAGGAGCAAGGCTTTCCGTAAGAAGGGGAAGCATGATTTTACAAATACATAAAAACAAACTGAAGGATAAGTTTGTCAAAGATATTCTTTAAACTGCCTATTTAACTGCAACACAGAAGTCCCTGCTCACTATCAGGCTCAACTGCTTCAGCTGCACAAGAAGTAAAACCTTGCTGACCTTGCAGAATCTGGGAACCAAGCTGATTAACATAATACAAGGGTGTAAAGGCCTTTCCTGATTTGTAAAATCCCAGGACAGGTATAAAGCTACAGGTAGGTACCTCATGGTACCAGTAGTTTACCTGGTTCCACTGTACACTCAGCATGCTTAAACTATTGTTTCTGAAGTAAAAAGTGACCTGAAACTCTCCAACGGGGTGTACACAGATTTCTGTGTAAAGCAAGGTATTTGGGAGCTCTCCTACACCTTTTTACAGCAACTCCATGTATCTGAGGGCATTAGAAGAAAGGTACAAAGGACTGAGTTTTTCTAACAAGCTAGCACCAATGCCACACCAAAGCCTCACACTTTCATCAGGGCTGCCAAGCTTCTCAAGTTATACTGAGTGAGGGAGATGGAGATGTAACACCAAAGGGCTGGTCCTCAGATAAGACAGAAAACACCTGGATGGCTTCTAGTGCTCTGTCATAGCACAACATGATCCAAACCCAAGCCATCAAAATGAAACCCAAAATGATCATTCAAACAAGCTGAGCACAGGGCTGACAGCTGCCATCTTGTTGCACACATTGTTAGCAAGCAGCTACCCATCAAGAAACTAAGTACCCAGAGGACTGTCCTAACACCTACCACAGTCCCTCAGTTACCTGTCTTTTAACCAGACCTTTTAACCAGAGGGAGATAAGCTTCAACTGGGAATTAAGACCACCAATTTAATCTTCAGAGAGGGTCCCTGAACGCTCTAATAGCTACTGCCACACTGGGGTTTAGAAAGTCTAAAGAAAAAAAGACAAACAGAAGAAAAGACTTAAAAAAAAAGTAAATTAAATAGCACCAGAGCTGAAACCTATGAATCCCACTAGTCTTTTGTGCTGAAGACTTCACGCTTGTCCAAGTTAATTTTCTCTGCAGTAACACTTTGCCCTAGAAACCTGGGGACTTACATTCTGAACATTCAAAGAAACACTTAGTTCTGCTAATACAATAAGAGGAGTCCAATCTTCATTATACCTTAGTTTGAAGCTTTCTGTATTCAAAAATCAAGTCTGATTAAACCCATTTCTCTACAGCAAGTAAAGACTACATCACATAAAAACAAAACTGCTCAAGTCCTTGTGATACTACAGTTGAACACATGCTTCATACACAACAGATGTTCACATTTTAAGTTCTCATTGGTCTATTCATTCATGTAGGCACAAAGTTAAGTACATTCATAGCAAAACAGTTACTGAATCCTGATACAGAAACGTTGCTTTTTCTAACATCTAAAAATATAGTGAAGTATCCCCCCACCAAAATGGACATAAGTGGTACTAAAAGGTTGCTTTCTCTCCCACTCCTCCAACCAAGATGGTTTTGTAATACTAAAGTTCAAGTGACTAACTATGGGGCTTGGACTACTCATCAACATGACAGTTCATTCACATCTATCAGAACTTGGAACAGAGTGTGACTTCCAGCTCTGCCCAGCCTGAAATGACTCAGAGACCAGAGCACTAGACAGTAAGCATGAGATCAGAGCCTACTCATGGCCAACAGACTTCTCACAACTAGGGGAGACACAGGAGAGCTTGACAGTTGCTCACAAGAGGCATTTTAGCACTCAACTGCTTCCACATGTCTGCAATACAAAGTGCTGGGGACAGTTATTACCCCCCAAGCATACAGGCAGGTGCTTTAACTGTTTACATCTTGCAAACTTTTCAGAACAAAAAAATACAAACCAGAGCTGGTTACTTATCTGGTGTGATCTTACAGTTAAAACACTGAAGCCTTCCTACGGAGAGCAGGGCAGGATCACCAGTCTGATCCATGATGGACTTTCTGTGTAGGAACCAAACCCCCCAGCTGTGCAGACATTACACTTCTCAAGAGCAAATCATGTGCCACTAGTTCAAAGGTTACCAGAGTTAATCCTGGATTCCTATTAATAGTGCACCAAAGCATGGTGCCACTTGTAGCAAACATCATGAAACAAAACGACAATCTCTAGCTAGATGTGTTAACATTTAGCCTAGCTTAATGAGGAGTAGGGACTCCGAACTCAACAGGTTTTGCTGCTCCAGCCACACAGTGTTCTGTAAGCTTGGTGAGATGAATGATAAGAGCTACCAAACACTTTAGAGGCAAATGTTTTTCCTGCCCAGCCAATGTTCCCTGGAACATTTCCTCCATCTGTCTTCTTCACAATGGATTTATTTTTGTGATAAAGCCCACATATAGCGACATCTAACTGCTGAGTTTCACCCACATTTGACCTTGATTGAGGAGAGTCACTTGCCTTTTACTGTTTCGTTAATTAAGTAGCTATTAACAAATCCTAAGCTAGCACACTATTTGTCATGGTTCTTTCACATGAAGTCGTGATTACACAGTTACACCAGCATAACCTGCACATGCATAGCTCAAGAAATAATGTTTAAAATATTATTTCAGTTGTGTCCACAACTAGGGTGGATGGGGCAGGAAAACAACGGCTGATACAGCAGAAGCTCCAAACCTCATCTGAAGCACTTTCTGCTGTGTGCAATGCACCAGGTCACAGCAAAGCACTGGTATTTCTTCACCTATTCCAGTTTTCAAAAGCTCTGAAAGCAGAACTGCTCCATCAGAAGCAGAAGACAGCAGACTGAGAATGTGAATTCAGTCTAGGGTGTGTCAGCAGATGGGGAGCCTGCCATGAGCACTTCACTGAGTAGCCAAATGCCTGAATTCAGCCTGTTAGAGGGAGCCTGCCCCAAAACCATGTGCAACTACAAGTAGTCACTCATCACAGCTGTAAACTCCCAGGCTAAAAGGTCTTCACAGCATTCAACACAGAACTCCCCTAACCTCAGCTACTTCTGCTAACAGTAATTAACTCATTGTCTGTATTTTTTTGGACATAAAGCTCTACTAGTTATTGTAGATGTTTCAATAAAGGCCTTTCCAAAGCTTTAGAAAATACTATCTTAACCTTCAAGTGGCTTGAGATTGATATTCTTGAAAATGTTGATGTTTAAAAAAATAGTCCAGCTATTGTTTCAAATAGCTGACATTTAAGGCAGCAGGAAAAGCAGGCACCCGGTATCTATTTTAAAATAAGAAAATTAAACTATATGTAAAATAAATAATAATAATAGTAATAATAATAATTATAGCTAGGGTGTATTCAATTTCGACTTCCACTTGCATAACGTTGGGTTTTTGTTTAGGTTTTGGTCGGGTTTTTTTTCCCTTTTATGTAAATCACAGTCTCTTAGCCTAAACCTTACATGTTCATAGACCCTTTCCGATCACTCCTAGTGAGGAAACATCCAGAGGCTTCCAGCCTGCTCTTTCCTGTTTCATCAATGAAGGGCTAGGACCAATTCTTTTACTCCAACCACGAGAAATTAAATGGAAAAAACCCACGCTCCTCATTAGTCACCGCACTCCTGCTGCGCCCAGGAAAGTCAAGTACAGACTTGACCGGTCTTACTGAAGTACCAAGACCTCTCCAGCCAAGAAATACTTCAAGTCAAGCTGGGACAAGGCTCCCTAGCAACTCAAGCTGACTAATTACAAGTTGTGTAAACCCAGCTTCTCTTTATGGAGCACACGAGACGTGGCCATAGAGTTCATTAGCTCCCCAAAAGCTTCCGGCAGCCTCCCGGAGCCGCAGGCGGGGCGGCGGGCACCGCTTCCCCGACCCTTGGAGGGACCTGGGCCGGGCGACGAGCACCGCGGCCCAGGCGGGGTCCAACCCGGCCCCTCGGGCGGGGCGCGGCGGCGGAGCTGAGAGCGGAGAACAAGATGGAGGGGCGGGCGGCTCCGCTCCCGCGCTCCCCAGGACGCCCTTCTCCCTTCTCCCTCCCTTCAGGGCGCCCGCCGGCGCCTCCCGGGCCCCACCGTCATCCGCGTCCGCTCCGGGAGGGGTGCGGGCGGGAGGAGCCCCCCCCCCCCCCCCTCCGGCAGCAGTCGGCGCGGGCAGGGCCGCCTCGGGCCGGGGCCGACCACGCCCGCCCAGCTCCCTCGGCCACCGCCGCGAGCCGCCCCCGCGGTGAGGTCCCCGCTCCGCACCCACCGTTTTCGGCATCTTCTCGGCGGACTGTGCACGGCAGCTCCTTCCTCCTGCGCCGCTGGGGCTCTCCGCGAGCTCCGCGCCGTTTCTAACGGGACTCCGCGCCGCGCCTCTCCGCCCGCCCGCCCCGGCGCAAGGCCCGCCCCGCCCGGCCCCGCCTTAGGTCGGGGCTGGGGCCGCACCGCCCCCGGCCCGGAGCCCGCCCGGCCATGCGGCGGAGAGAGGCCTGGATCCGGGGAGGGCGAAGCGCTGCGGACCTCCCCCGCCGGAGCGGCCCGGAGGGAGCGGCCTCGGCGGCAACGACCCAGCCGGGCAGAAGGCGGGGGCTCCAGTGCCCCCAGGACTGGGTGCTCAGAAAGCCCTGAACGCCGGTGGTTCTTTGCATATCAGGTGCTACTGGGACTTCTGGACTATTGCTAAAAGGATTTTTGAAAAAGTATTGCTATTTTATGGGCCATGGAGATGGCAGCACTGACAGGTGATAGAATCCCAGAATCTCAGACTGGTAAATTGGTGTGACTTTTCTACCCAAAAAGTCAGAATCCCTCAGAGCCTATTTTACAAAGCTTTATTCCTTCTCCTTACATTTAGACTTTCTTAGACTAGGTCAAACCAGACTGCCCCCTGAAAGGGTTCTACTTGTTTCCTACAGCAATGGATATTGACACAAGAGATCCAGAATAACAAGGGCACTTTATTGCTTGCTGGTGATTTTTGCCAGGTTTGGATACAGGAATGCTGTGTGTGAGCACTCACTTCACACTGAACTGAAGTGGTTTTGTGCAGGTTTCTGCAGTACCATGCTAAAAACATCATACATGATGGGGAGAGCCTGATTCTGCTTCTATTCCGACATTCCATCACAAGACTGAGGTAACTGTTTGGAGAATTTAATAATTCTTTTTCACTGAGATGATAAATCTTCAGATGATAAAAGCTATATCCTTGCCAAATTTAAGGAGCCATTGTTCAGCATGCAGAGAACTAACATTTTCTTCATAGTGCCAATGGCCAACACTGTGATGCAAATTAAGCCGATGCCAGTGAAACAATCGGATCTGATGCAACTGCAGTCCCACTCACCATGTGCCAGGCACTGTCCATGTGCTCAGAAAGTCATGAAGTGTATATCAGTCTGCAGTCTGAAGGGGTGAGGCAAAACAAAGTCAAGTCTACAGTGTGAGAGACACTTCTTTCTCACCCCAACCACTTCTCTTGCCCTTCTCCATTACTTGTAGCAACAGTCAAAGTATCCTTTGTGCCACTTTGAAAGACAAGGGTTCTCTGTGACCGGTACATGAGTCTCTACTCTTTACCTCATCTCCTACTTCTTTTCCTCTTTACCCTCCCTGTTGACGGGGAGGACAAGACATCTGAAACATTTGAACTGCACAGAGCTTCAGCCACAGCTGCATGAGGAATTCCTGCTGTGGAGGTGCTGCATCAAGATCTTGCGTCCCCCACAGAGCTCTGCCAGCTGCTGAGGAGGAATGGAGGTATCTGCAGCTGGTCCTCTGAGCCCTCCGTGCCTGGCCATGTGTGAGAACAAGCACATCAGTGGATTCCTCAGGAGCCACAGGCAAGGGTTATCTCTCCTCCCTGACTGCAGGATGAGATTCCAAGGGGTAAAAGTGCCGGGTGACCAAAGATTCTCCCTGCAAGAGCTGTAGAGATGAGTAACATTACCCAGGGCCTCAAAAATGCTGTTATTTCCAGACTGCTCAGAGCCCAAATAATATTAAAGCATTTCAGAATTAGATTAGACTAGGATGACATTAAGCATCCTCCTGGGAGAAGGTCTGATATTTCACTGGTGATTTATTGTCTTGGTTTAATTGACATCAAACCTTTTGTAGTACCTTATTTTAAGCAGGAAAGGCACGTAAATTATGTGCTCTGAAATACCAGAATTATTTAGCAGGATGACTTAAATAAGGGGCCATTTTGTCAGCATATAGTTTTTTTTTTAATAATGCTGGGTAACTTGAACTGCCCTTTGCATAGGTTTGTCAGAAGATAGATGCCTTATTCCATCCAGCTTGCCACAACATAATTAAAAAAAAGGGGGGGGGGAGGGGACAACAACAACAAAAAAACCCTGTTTGTCTCTGTTCCATATGGGAGCAAATGCTCATGTGTTGTGTGCTTTCTACAGCTTGTGCTGCTTGCAGCCATGTGGGGGACAAAGGGAAATGTAATGGATATTCTGGGACCTCACTCCAAATATTTACAGCCTAAATAACTGATAACAACTAGCAAGGAAAAAAATAGCAAGGAAGAAATATTGCTAGTTTGGTTGAAAGGTACTGATGTAGAAATGCTCTGAAATCTATGCAGAATGGGAACAATACAAGCTTTGGAGACTGCCACTGGCATCTTCTCAGGTCAATGAGGTGAGATAAGTCCTACTGGTCTGTTCTGTCTCAGACTAGTGAAGAGAAATTATTCCTGTGGATGATGGGAGGAGTCAAGCTAGGGGTCTCAGTTTTAGAAAAAATATCTAATCTAACAGGTAGCTATGGTGGTGTTTATTCTGGCAGGTTTGACGGTGTGACATGTATCCAAAAGGAAACATGCTTACTTGTAGGTATTTCTCAGAGTTCATTAAGGATTTAAACATACTGGAAGCAGGAAGCCAGAGGCAAATACTATGTTACCCACTGCATTTTAACTCCTGAGACATTCCACAAAGCCTGCAGGACATCCACCTGAGATGTTTAAACCAGCAAAGCCTCACATAAACAAACCATAACAGAAAAAAAAAAAAAAAATGAAATCCCCAAAATCTAACAAAACCTGTCACTCTCCTCTCCATCTACCTTAATTTCTTACCAGGACAATCCAAAGCTATGTCGACATGAAATCTAGCAAATCTTTTATTCAATAGGGCTCAGATGAGCAAGAGTTTACATGCAACAGTTAAAGGTTTTGCTGCAGATAGAAAGGTGACCTGGAGTCATCAGGAAAGATCTTTACAGTTTCAGTGCCCCAAAGAAAGAGGCTTTCTGGGAGCCTTCTCTTCCTCCCTCCCTCCGTCCCTCCCTCCTCAGATGGCTGGTGTGGAGCCAAGATGATGGTACCAGTGTGATGACCATGTAGGGCCAATGCCTTTCTGACTCAGAGATTGGGAACTTGGAGATTGTAATGAAGGCCATCAGGCGTTTCCTTCCATGCCTGCCAGAGAATGTGAGTGCCCAGTCCAACATCCAGGGCTGAGTACCAGGCTCCAGATTGCAACGATGTAGGTGACCACTGGATAGGACTCTCTCAGGAACACATGTACTTATCATTGAGGTTTTCTGAAGGCTCCAACATGTGATAATCAGGGGCAACTGTATACAGAGTCAGTTGCAAGATAGTGAAAAAAGGCCATAGAAGGACCATGGAGAAGCTAGTTCTGAGAGGGATTTTCAGGTCAATGTGGCTTGGCTATTTAAAATTAAACCCCTCCCAATGGCATGTGGATCACCAACACCCTTAATGAGATGCCAGAGCAAGAGTTTCTATAAATAAATGTTTCCATATATTATATAATTTTAAAATTTTAAAGAACTGTTCCTTGGATATTTTTCTTAAGATGACAGTGAAAAGAGTTTATTTTTAAAGTCTTTTGAAGTTTTACAGCTCAAGTACTTCAGAGCACTGCTAACAGCAAGAACCAGAGGAGCAAATGGTAGGACAACAGCTGTTTTTTCTTGTCCAGTCCCTGTGATACATAAAAAGGGAAAAACTGCACAAATCTGATCCAAATCCCACCAGATGCAAATTTTTACAATTGCATATGATTATTGAGTTGAACTCTCCACACCTTAATACTTTGTGCTGTCTGACACAATCTAAAATATGCCCTTTTACTTGGAAAGTGTCCCTGTGCTCATGTTGCATAGGTGTCAAGAAGTGCTGGAAAGTCAGGGTCATGTTTCCAACCCATTCACTCTGCATGGGCATAAATACACCTGTACCACTGCACAACAGACTTTGAACAGCTCAACATTACAGCACATCCACTTGTGCATCTTGACCTTCCAAGAAAGTGGGTGGTGCAGCCTGTTGGCATAAAAACTTCCTTGCTTACTTGTGAGTTTTAAAACTAAATCTGAGTAAGACAGCACCAGATCCTGGCATTTCTCCAGCCTGAGCAGGACAGAAGGATACAGCCCCTGTGCTGTGCAGTTGTGCACCTGTGGGCAAGAGAACCAACCAGGGCCAGAGGAGGAGCTTTCTTTGGCCAGAGCCACAGCCTCTACAGACTGTTCAATAATCTGCTGCTATATCATCATCAGCTTTCAGCCCAAAGCTGCAAGTTGGTGAAGGTTTGGTCTATGTTAAACTCAGTTAAAAACAGCTTTGACAGCTCTCCCTGCCCTCTTTTTTCTTTAGATCCAGAGCACTTAGTGCCCTGGGGCAGCGGCACGTAGTCTCTTGCATGCCCAGTCTGCACTGTGACCCTATTTCCTGTCCACATGGCCCAGGCAAAAGTCCCATCACTCCCCACTCTACTGAAACTCAGTCAAGTGAATCAATGCACTAGAACATAGGGCTCAGACAGCCATAAAAAGGGAAAATAAAACTGGCTTGTGTTTCCAGATAGTGGCGTGTAATGTGGAAGATGATCTTCTAATCATTTCAGATAAAAGACCCTTTACTAGTTCTTTCCATCTAAGTCTTGGCTCCATTCATTTTTCCTGGAACTTAGATCTATTCTTGGAAAACTTAAAAATACACCATCATTTGTATTCCAGAGTGGGAGCATTATATACTGAAGACATTACTCCTGGCTCCTGCTCAGATGGCAGTTTTTTCCCAGGTGAACACCAAATCCGGACCCATGACAATGTAGTCTAGGTAAATGTTTCAGCTGTTTCTGGGCTAGGACATGAAGCAAACTCAAAAAAACCCCAGGATTTTATGGTATGGGAAATGCCTAGAGCAGGAGTATAATCTGGGAATGTTCATGGTACCTCTCCCACCCAGCTGATTCACTCACAAGTGAAGGGAATTCCCTCCCACCCTGTTAACATTAACCCTGTTAATATGTTAACACACACACTGTGTGAAATGCTGTCCGGGCTGCATGAGTGTGAGAGACATGCACCCCTGGGCAACTCCAGCTCCCCCACATGCTCTGCATCCAATTCTTCTTTTCCCCACAGCAAGACACATTGATGCACCACACAGCACACACTGCCCCACCCAGTCAGACACAGGCATGACTGATTGCATCATTTATTTTTCTTAGTTTTTTACTAAAGACATAGCATCTCTGATCCTGAAGTGCAGAGAATTAAAGTGTTTAGGATATTTGTACCAGCAGAGTAGACTATAAAAAAGAGGAATAGATAGGTGTGTAGGTAGGTACATATATAGACCTATACACATGCATTGTGTTCTTAGCTGTTGTCTGTCCCGAAAGTGGTGGTCTTCAGCAACAGACACAGAGAAGCAGACGCTCAGCTGCAATTATGTCTATTCTGTTTCAGAACTCCTCTCTCTTCATAGGCAACATGGACTGACACCTTTAAAACACAGCCATAACTTTTTTCTTTTTTTTTTGTTTTTTTGTTTTGTTTTTTTTTTCTTTTTTTTTTCTTTTTTTTTGCTTTGCTTTGCTGCATTTTCTTGCAGTTTCCATTTTACATTATTTAGAGGAAGTAAACAACAAAACAAATACAGTATTTATTTATTTTTAGAGTATTTCCTTTCTCACAGGCTGTGTTTCTGTGAGCACTAATACTGCATCCACACACTTCTGGGTTGCTGACAGTAAACCTTTCATCTGGACTAGGCAAGGACATTTCTGGCTGATTAGCTAGGTCATTTTGAGTTTTGCTGACTCCATGTTTCAATGTTAGCACACTTGAGCAGAGATGAAATCTTATCTGCATAAATCTATAGGGGCACAGGCAGGTGATGTTTGGTCTGTCTTCCTGGGACAAACAAGTTCAGCAATGTTTTTTTAATAAATTTGAATCAGAAGAAAGAGCCACCTCTGGACTGATCCCTTGTATCACCAGGCCTATGCTTCTGCTCTGATACTTAGAGTTTTAAACCTGGATTTACTGCCCTGTTGAATGGCTACTCTTCCAGATTCTCTTCCACTTCATTTTTGCCTAGCTTTCCACTGTAAATGGAGTAAAAACTTTCCAGGATGATTCACCCTGGCTATAAGCAGAGATAATCCCATACAAATTTTTATCCCTGTGCCATTTTGATCATTGTCATATCCAGGAAACATGGCATCACATCATGCCATAAGACCAAAATGAGGAATCATTAGCAGCAAAGGCCAGCAGTGTCAAAAATCCTGTGACACTGCCCTGCCCTGCAGAGAAGCGAAGGAGCCTGCGGCATGTGTGCAGAATGTGAAGAGCACTCCCATGTAGGCAAGCCACTCCTGTGCTGTGAGAGAGAAGTGAGAGAAGCTCAGCACAGGACCCAGACTTTCTCCTGCACAAGCAGGGGTCAACATCCTAGAAACACAGATCCAAGACACCATCTTAGATGAACTTTCGCACCACACAGAACCCCACAAGTACCATCCCCCAGGACGGCAACTGCACATCTATCGCCAGGCACTCAGCCCTGCTGCTGTCTCCCTACCATTTAACAGGCCATGTGTTTCATATCAATCAGCAAAAATCCCAGAGATGGAATAACCACACGCTAAATCCCGCAAATTCAGTGCTAAGAAGAAGGAATTGCATTCCATTGCCAAGTCCACTCAATACCTCAGCACTCTGATGAGATACAGAGTAACAGAACATAATTTGGGGCTGTGACACCCAGCAGCTATCACAGTGGTATCCGAGGTATTTACTCTCCTGGCGCTCACAGGAGAGCTGAGGTGTAGGTTCCCAATGATGTACATCAGAACCTATCCCTTCATCTCATTGGATGCAGGGCCCTGACATAATTGTGCATATATTTAAGTTTGCTTCAGTTCCCAGTGCATGGGAATGAAGAGCAAACTATTTAACAAGTGCTAGTCATTGTGTATATATATCTTTGGTGAGTAATTGAATGGCTTGGTTCTCCTATCCAAAAATAATTCATGGGGGACACCCCACCTTTCTACTCCAGCAACCCCAGGAGGCTACTAACAGCAAAACTTACAGCATTGTTATTGTTTATCTAGTAAACTGCAAGACTATTCTGTTCTTTTTTAATGTCAGTCTCAAACATGCTTTATTTACTAGACTTGCTAGTATGATGCTTCTCTAGACTGACTTTAGTCAGACTTCAGGTCTACCTTATGGTAAGATGGTATACGGTATAGATGGTTTATGGTTTAGAAAGAATTTCTTTACTGAGAGGGTGATCAAGCATTGGAATGGGCTGCCCCGGGAAGTGGTGGATTCTCCGTCCCTGGAGATATTTAAAAAGAGCCTGGATGTGGCACTGAGTGCCATGGTCTGGTAACTGCAGCGACAGTGAATCAAGGGTTGGACTTGATGATCTCTGAGGTCCCTTCCAACCCAGCCAATTCTATGATTCTATGATCCTAAGACAAATTCATTTTGTGATACTGTTTGGAGGTACAGGATTGGTTTGAGCCCACATTAAGAGACAACATTCTATTCAATGAGGTAGTGATTAATTTAATCTCAGTGCCTCCATTTCCTTACATACAACATGAAAACACTAATTCATCCTGTTTCAAGAACAAAAAGTTACACTATGATTACCAATGCTTGCCAAGCAGTTGGAAGGTGTGCAAAGGAGGGTATGAGTCCAAATTACTAGAAATACAGCACTGTATATATGAAGTTTGCTACCCTGCTTGGAAAAACAAACAAATAAACAAATTTTGCAGCTATCCCACCGTGGTCTATCTGAAAGGCTGCCCACAGAAACTGTAAGTGAAGGGTGTGGTGTGGAATCAGCCTTGTTATCCCTTTCAGAAAAGCTGAGAGCCCATCTCTTGGAAAACCTCATTCTGTTCTTCCTCACAGTGGTGCAGACTGAGTGCAGTGATTCAGGATAAACTGTAACTGGGACACAAATCGGGCCTGTTGGGTCAAATTCTAGGATACTCACTTCCTGGGTAAATGTCTTTATTGATTCAACACCTAGGAAAGGAGGAAGAACATTTCCCTGGCAATCTCATCTATAGTGAGGGCTAGATCCACCTTTTAGAATTATAAAATTAATTCCATACCAGACTGTTTTATATCATCCAAAACTTTTGACCTAACTACCTTGTTTGTAGAGGGATTTGAAATAAAAGTGGGTGCTATATCTGGGAATGATGAACTGACATGATTTTGGTGAGGGGCTCCCTGGTGCTTGTCCTCAGCTGAGAGCATTTCTTGTATTTAATCTCTGCTTCTAAAGTAACCATGGCTAATGACATCAATATTTCATCAGGCATAAAGTGGTCTCCTTTAGGAAAATTAAAAGCCTTTTTCCCTGTTTGTGAAATTTCCATTCTGCCAAGAACAAGAAAGCTTTCAAAACTCTATCGTTGTTGCTTGAAGAGCTTCACTGCCTTATAGGGTCTGAATCCCCTGGATTCACACTGGGGGCGGGCTGGGAATGCTTCCTTTTCCTCCTTCTGGGTGATTCTGGGAGGCCCACAAATGATGTCATGGTGTATTTTAGGCTACAATAACAGGAAATCACCAAGTGTTTACACTGGCAGACTGGGCTGTGATGTGATTTTCCTCCTCTCCGCCCCTCCCCCCCCCTCTCGCCCCTGCCATTGACTTCCTTGATGTATCTGCTTCCTCTGATGAAAAATACTACAAGGTGGCAACACTGAAGGAGGAAAAAGGAAAGTGGGGGAGGGAGGCAGAAAGGCGGCATATTTTAGAAGGATGATTCCCCTCGTATCACTCACACAGAACACATTTCCCCCCACCAGCGCCACACATGCTGTGCTAGTGCAGGGCCCAGACACGAGTCAGAAACTTGGCCTCCTGAGGCACCAGAGGATGTACCTCTCCCAGCTGCAGAAATGAAAAAAGAAACTGTCCCCTCCCAGCACAGATGAGTCACTGAAGAGAACTGCAAAGTTTTATATCTGAATTTCTCTGTGGCTGAGGAAAGTGTGCCACACAGGCATATCTGAAAATACATTGCACAGGCTGGCAGGCTCCAAGGGGGAGCTTGGTCAGAGGAAGAATGTGAGTGAAATTTACCTAAAGGCTGTGCCACAGTTTGAGGCTAACATCAGGTTTCAGTCAGAGGTGAGTGAAGGTGCTGGGGTTGGGATGGGTTTCAGGCATTGCTTGGACCACAGGTGCACAGCACAAACATTAGATATTCTGTCCTTATCAGCTTGCTAATATGGAGAGAAGGAGGAGAAAAATATAAGGAAGTATCCAGAAGACAAGGGATTCCAATGAGTCAAAAACAGGAGCACTGCTACACTGACTGGCCGTGAGGCAGTTGGTGTTTCCCAGCAGAGAAGGATGCAGCATGACTCTCTCCTTCCTGTTCATTGCTGCTGGGCTGGGCCAGCAGAGATCACACCAGCAGCTGAGAGTTGAGGGATGCTAGGGAGAAGCTAGGGGGGTGGGTAACTCTGGAGCTGATATTGGGATTGCTGGAGCTGAATGAGGATGCATGAAGAGACAGCAATGTGGGAGAAAGTCTGCAGTAAGAAAAACTAAAATATTAGAGAAGTTCTCTGTAAATGATCATGCATAAAAGAAGCAGACCTCAAGATAAGCTGTGGTCTCCTTTCTATGCTCTGTCACAAGACAAGGTATCTGATGAAATTGAAAAGGCAATTCACTTCAAGGATATTATTTTAGCAATGTGTGTTATTAACTTGACATACAATATAACCTGTCTCTTGTATGCAAACTTAACCTGCTGAAGGAAATAGAGAGACCACAGTAGCCATGTCACTGTTCCTTGAGTTCTCTTCCCCTTGGTTTTGCATGGCACATAACGTGTCTTACATGTAGCCATCCTTGTGGAGCAAGGTATTTTCTATCACATTCAGCAGCTTTGATAGACTCGTGAAGAGTGGGCTTTCTGCTCTAAAATCCTTATTTTATATGTATGTTTTTTTAGTGTGTACTGGCCATGAGCTCCTCTGACTACAGCCACAAAAAAAGTGGAAAAGGTACTCCCTGAAACCTGATCAGTGCCCTCTCCCTGAAATGCTCCAGTAGTGCATAACAGTGCTTCCCAGAAACAGGCCTTAGAGATGTCATTCAGTGGGATATTATTCCTTTTGCAGACAGGAAGGACACTGCATTCTGATTGAGGAAAACATGACTCCAACAAGGGAGACATCCTTCTCCCACCCTTTGCCCAGTGAGAGGGTTCACCATCCTGACCTTGGCATGAATCTTCCTCAGCCCAGATGATACTTCTTTGGAGCTTAAAAATTACTGGATAATAAAGTAGTGTGTTCACTTATCCTTTCTGAGGCTCTTCTCAATGAACCCTCAGGCACAGCTCATAGAAACAAAAAGCAGAGAAGGCAGCAATTTGAAAGGAAAGAATGAGTGCTCTGTCACAAGATTTTTAACAGACAAAAAGCAACAGCTTAAGACCACAGCCTGGTCTGTGCTGTGGAACTGTACTGACTGCCAAGAGCCACGTAAAGAGATGTGGATGTGATTCTTAACACTAACAGAGAGGGCACAGGGGATCAGCTCTGTGCACGGCTGGAGTGAGGGAAGGATATTCCCCTCACATTTTGCTCCCAAATCAATGGTGGGATACAGATTTGTTTCAAGGGAACCCAAGCAAGCTGTGCTACAGTCATCACGGAACTGCTCCACAAACTGCGTTGGTGATGGGTAACACCAGCAGGCAGCAGTGCTTTTCCCTGGGCACGCACTAAGGCACAGCTCCTCGCAGCGCTTCTCCTGCTTGGGAAATCCGCAGCGAAGAGAGTCCTCGAGAGACAGAGTGGCCCGGAGTAGGGTGGGGAGTCCCCGCTGCATTGCCAAAGCCGTCCCATGGACGGGCCCCTTTCCCCGCCACCGCGGCGCTGCCTGCAGTGGCCTGTGACCCGCAGTGCCCCTTCCTGCCACACAGTGCAGCGCCGGCTCCAGGGCAGGGGGGCCGGGCCTACCGGTCCCACAGACCGCGCAGCGGCGGGAGAGCGGGGGGGTAACGGGGGAGGGGATCAGCAGGGGGAGGCAACGGGGGGGCGGACAGCGGGGTCGGGTCCTGTCCTGTCCAGTCCGGCCCTGCTGATTCTACTCGAGGAAGTGGGCTGAGACTTTATCGTGCACAAACCCACCAGATGGTCTCGAGAGCAAGTGGGACCCCTGCTGATTATATAGTGGGCCCTTTCCCATCCTGGGGAAGATTTGAGGACAGGCCTGGTAAGTCTATGGTAAACGGCTGCAATTAATACTAATTTCCAAGTAGGTGATATATGAATATTTTGATCTAATTAAGAAAAATTCCTATGAACGAGCACACATGGCTTCACCCTGCTCCCTCCCACCATGCCGTGCACAGCAAAGGTGAGTGAAGGAAAACTAGACCTTCCTTCCAGTGCCAGGGTGTCTCCAGCTTCTCATGTTTTGTGCCTGGAATGTTTGCAGTGTTTTTTGTTTTTACACAAAATCCAATTCATTGTAATTGCACTGGAAAAGAGGGCAGTTATCTGATGTTTCAATAAAAATAAAGCCTTAAAACGCCATCCTGAACAGAAAATCATAGTGAGAGACAACTGTAGCAGACGAACCTTTCTTGGGGCACGGCACTTCGAAGTCAAACAGGTGTTCTTGCCAAGGTGCACAAACAGTGCTCTGATCTTGCTGCCTTTAGACTTGGCTGACCTTGTTCGGTGCTTCTGCTCCGGACTCAGCAAACCTCCTCCTCTCGCTGCTCCAGAGTGAGCTGAGCATGCATTCGGAAGCTCACCTTTTATTGGCCCCCAGTCCTGCTCATGTGCAGCTGGGATCAGCCCTAATTGGGCACAGCTGGGCTTAACACAAGCTCACGCCTCCCACCTCGTAATTAGCAACACCTGATTGCCTCATTTCACTACAGACAACCCTTATTTAAAATTGCAATTAAAGGAGCCTTCGTGAAATATACGTTATTGTATACAGAAAATTTTACTTACTAAACAAAACAATCTTAGCACACCATCCTGCTATATAAATGATGGAATGTGGGGCTTTTTTTCATACTTCAACAGTATTTGTTATTTCAAAATTAAACATAGGTAACAGTTAAAATTGTTATCTAGTTGGAAGATACGTATTCCTAGTTTACACCTATGCCTTACTTAAGAAAGTAAATTACAGCAAAATCATATTGAGTATATTAGGTTCTTTCTTTTCAACAGCAAAAACATTATAGAGATTTTGATTAATAGCTCAGTGACTTTGTAATGTAAAAATGAAGAACTGTTGAAACGTGTTGATCCACTGGAAGTGTCTGATGAAATTTTGATCTCACAGACATCAAGGAAAGGTTGCCATTGACTTCAGCAAAGCCAAAAAGGATTTGCTGTTGGAGGGCTTCCTTGCTGCTACCCAAATGTCACAGCAATTCCTGTGAGCCCGCAAAGCAAGTTATCAAACAGTGCTGTCTGTCAGGCTTACAGACTCACTTCAGAGTGTTCCCCTCTTTACATCAACATGTGAGCACAGCAAATCAGATGTGATGTCTTGTTAAGGTAAAATAGGGAAACAGAACAGCGTTTTAAAAAAAATATCCATGCTTCGTCCTTGCAGTGGAAGCAGAACCATGCACAAATCTTTCCCAGCACGCAAAATCAGACTAAAATGAGGCAAGCGATGCAGGGCTGTAAGCCAGCTGAGGGATTATGGTGCGTCCCCAAGTCATGGAAGTGGGCTGTGTGGTGCACATCTAGGCTATAATGCACCATCACAGCCTGCCTCTGAACAGTGAGAGGAGACAAAGTGTGACATGTAAAAGAGCAGGAGCTGAAGTGCAATATGGGAAAGACCCATATGGGATTCAACAGGTTTCATCAGTTGTGTATCAAGTACTGCAACCTGCAGTAAGAAATGCACTCCTTTCCCACCAAAGGAAATAAACCATGCTGAAGCTTTATTGCTAAAGGCAGAGGGAGTAGTGGTTCTGGAGTGCTAATGTTTCTTGCTCCTTTTGAGCTTCTGTTTGAAGATAGCAATGTCATAATAGCTTTTAAATTTCACCAGGAAAATGGGTATTGGGATGGTAATAGTTAACATGCCAAATACAGCAGCTAAGGCTGCTGTCACTTGGCCAGCTGTGGTAACAGGAATAATATCTCCATAGCCCACTGTAGTGAGTGTGATCAAAGCCCACCAGAAGCAAACAAGAATGTCAGTGAAGTGCAGCTCTCCTGTGTAGGAGGGATGGATACCCAGCAACTCCCCATAGAAAAAGAGAGAGCCAAAGAAGAGGGTCTCAAAGGCCAAAATCATCAGCAAGATGCAAATCTCTCTAAGGATAGACTTGAGGGTGTAGACTAGAACCCTTAGGATAAGTGGTGTTTCTATCAGCTTGGATATCTTCAGGAGTTTGAGGAGATAGACAACGCGAAGAAGGCCCAACCAAAGCCCCAGGCTTGGCATTCTCTGAATATGCCAGGTCACAAAGAATTCAATGTAAACTGGGAAGAGGGAGAGGAAATCAATCACATTCAGAGGATTTTGGAAGAACAACTTTTTGTCTGGGCAGAAACAAAATCGCACAGAGAACTCAAAAGTAAACCAGAGGACACAGAAAAGCTCCAGATGAAGCAAGTAGGCAGCCTGGTGGTAATAGGGTTCACGTTTGTCGTGAAAGACTTCAGAAAAGCCAGCAGATGTGAAGTTAGCAGTAAAGAACTCAAATTGTGCCTTGGTCTCCTCACAGAATATGATGACAATTCCCACGATGAACAGCAGAGAAACAAAAGCCAAGCACTGCAGAGGGAGGAAAGGGCACATGTGCCATTAGTCCACATAACCTCACTGCCCCACCCACAATCCCCTCCACAGAGTACAATCCCAGACTAATCTTTCTCAAATCACCACTGTTCTACTCGCATGGAGCGCACTTTCTCCTTTCAGATTTGAATCATAGCAAGAGAAGATCAGCTTAAAGAAACCAAAATATCTGAACTCCTACATCGGAGTTCATAAGGGAGAAATGTCTGGCAGCAGGAGCAGTGTGGAAAGGCTCACACTAAGGGCCTCTTCAGCACTATATGTTCACTCCAGAAATACCAGCAGTGCAAAAAACATGCCCTGAAGCCTCAGAACTGTTTTTTTTATTCTGCATGCCTGATGTTTTAAAAAGGCAGAGGGCAAGCATTTTGGACAGAGAACAGGGACAGGAGGAGGAGATAAGATGGAGATGTCCGATAATGAGATTTTTTTTTCTTTTTTAATCTGCGACTAAAAAAACATGCTTATCAAAGCTATGAACACATTAGCAATTTTATGGATGCATTACAGAAACCCCAAAGGACACAGACTGTGTCCATCTCCACATGCAACATTACCTTAGCACTGAAAGAGGAGAAGGGTTTTTCAAATATAGACCAAATCTTTGGCTGCCACCTGGTTCGCCAGTTGGAATCACTTGTTTCTGCCTGGATGATAAGGCAATGGTCATCAGTTTGTTCATTTTCATCCCAAATGTTAACCTCCTCTGGCTGCACCTCTTTTTTATTCAGCTTCAGCCAGCAGCAGGATGCTAGCTGTGTCTCATTTATTTCCCAGAAAGCCAGTTCTTCTTCTAAGACTGACCTGCAAGTATTAATGGGGCAGTGGAAGTGTTTGGTCCTATAGTAGTTCAACACATAGGTGAAGACCTCAGCACTTCTATCAAAAAAGAACTCGTTGGTGGTGGGATCATAGTCATACACGTTTGGGGCATGAGGCTCTGTTAGGCTGCACAACTTGGTCCCTGGAAAAGTCCGGAGGGTGCTGCTGTATGTCTCATATCTGACTCCCCCAATATTCAGGATGACTTTTTCCTTGGAGTCTTCCATCTGGGAGGGACAAGGGAGGTGCATGTCCTCATAGGCTCTTGTTTACCTTCAGTTAAAAAGAGAAGAACAAAAGTTAAAAGAAGTAGAGAAAGTTATGGAGCTGGAAGGTTTTTCCAGGGTACTCCATTCTACTTCTTTCAATGCACATTTTGAGCCCGAAAACACTTCTGCCATTATGAATCATGTTCTTTTCCTGTTCCTAGACTGCTCCATGGCCATATTGTTTGAGCACTTCTCAGGAGATGCATCAAACTAAATGAGAAACATCTGGTTTGCACTGTGGTTCTCTCTTTCAGCTTCTTCCCATGGGGACAGAGCACATAATCCAGAGCTTATTTCACCACATTTCTTCATATACTGTAGATAATCATTGCAATAAACTTGCTTGAGATAAAATTCTCATTCCCAAGACATTCCTTCCACTAATTCTCCCTTTGTCTAGTTCTTCCATCTCTGCACCCAATCTCTTTCTCCACAAGCAGTTTCTCATGGAGAACTCCATGTGCCAAAGAGGCAAAACATTATTCAACAGCTTATTTGCTTAGGCAAGTCTTTAAGCATAATCTTGTGTTGAGCCTGGCGTAACACGTCACAAGAGACCCTGCTGCCTGGTGGGAACATTTAGGTTGGCTGAGTTGTGATTTTTCATTAAGTTGTCTCTGTCCCACAGAGCAAAATCATCTTTCCCTCTGCAAGAAGCTGCTCCTTACCTGGAATCTATATGCAGGACTTCTGCACTAGACAGGTATGTGTAACAACATACTGCCTTTTCCTTCAGAGCTGGCTGCTGTCTCAGAATAGCACCAGAACCTGCTGCCTGCACATTCAGTTGCCCCTGTAACACGCCCCCTGTTTTGCTCTTTAAAATCTGGCATACCTGGGAGAAACTCAAGCCCTGCTTTATGAATATTATTCTAAGAGGGAAGGAAAACCAAGGATCACTGTAGCCTCGGAAGCATGTAGAAGACATGCAAGAACAGAGACAGGATGCTCTTGAGAAGGTGACTAGAGCTGTATTCACCCAGACGTATCTGATTGTCTGTACCTACAAATTTCCATCCAGTCCTTCTCTCTGCCTTCCATTTCTAGTTCTGGTCCTTCTTGTAACAGAGCAATCCTGTTTATCTTTCCTGCTTGGACTACTACCCAGAGATGGCTGGTCAGTAAGCTGAGACCATGTGCACAGAAATTACAGTTGTCCCTCCTCCCTTTTTTTTGCATAAAGATGTTGAGCATGGGAATCACAGGATACTTCTAACCCAGGACCATAAGAGAAACAAGCCCTGCACAACGGAAGACTCACAGAAGTGAAGAACTACACACAGCACCTCATTCATCTTTATCAGAAAAGGCTGGAAGCTGCAGCTTGGTCACACATTCATGTCATAAGAAAATTACTGCCTACCTGCTGTCGTTGACAATCCCAATATATTTGAAGCTTGATGACCTTCACCTAAAATTTGTACTAACTTCAATAAGAGCAAGACCCAGCACAAGGACTAAAAACATGCAGGCATTGCTTTGCAGAAATCCAGCCAGAGTGATTCTAAGCAGGTCAGGTTAATTTAGCACTCAGCAAATCTGGAGTTACATTACTGGTCTCTGTTGCCTAGTACTGTAAAGAGAACACTGATTTTTGAGATGCCAGCTAAATTTGCCTTTATCTGCTTAGAATGTTAGATACCTCCTGCTCGAACATAACAATCCCCATGCAAGAAATGAGCCAAGAAGTGGCATTTTGTGTCCTTACCTTGGTGTTATTGCAGCAACTCTGCAAACAGAAGAAAGAAGAAGAGACTGGGAAGAACAGAAACAAACTTGGTGGAAACAGGATGTTCAGTGGCTGGTCTCCAAAGCTCAAGTCTTACAGATGCCAGAAAACAAAACCAGCCAATAGCACTGAAAAGATGCAGAGGCCCCTCTCCCTTGTTCTCTGCCCTATCAGCAGTCACTCTCTCCAGTCCAGGGAATAACACTCAACCAAAAAGGCAACAACTGCCAGGCCAGCTTTGCTCTGACTACTCTGCCACCCACAGCTGCAATCTCAAAGGGCCATGGTGTTTGGGAAACACATGGAATTCAAGTGTTTTAGGACCAGTTAGAGATTATCAAGCCACAGAAAGGCAGACAGAATACAGTTCTTTCTTGGCTGTGCCTTATTCAAATTTAACTAAAAAAAATAATATAGAAAATAACAGGAGCAAACAAATAAACAAAAAAATACCTGACTTCCCATCTTCTTGTCACTCTCCCTTTTTGGTTTACAGGACTTTTTCTTCATTTCTGCATGATCCAAAGCTTAATCTTTTGCACCTACTGATTTTAAATGCATTTTTTGTCACTGATTACTCCAGGAAGAAGGTTGGCACATAGCTGACAATCCCAGTCAAGAATGGCATGCTGCTTGTGATGTTTCCCTTCAGCTGATATTCCAAAGCCATTTCTAGGAATTGCCTGTGCTTACTTCAAACTCTATAGAAAGAAAATAGGAAAAGGAATTTCCTTATTCCCAGCAAGAGCAAGACTATTCAGGAAGGCTTGAAGGGACTTCCTTTTCAAATACAAATGAAAAGCAGCTTCTTGTATTTTTTGAGGAAGTATTTCCACAGTTGACCTGAGGAATTTTTCATTTTGATTTACTACCTGTATTACCCTGTCACACTGAAATCTCTCTTCTTTTAGAAAGCAGATTTTCCACTTAGGCCTTTTAGCTACATAGCAGCCTGTCTCTTTGCTCCTGTATGGAGCAACCTCATAGCCAGACATCACAAGCAGAGCAACACCACCCATGGGTCTGGACTCTAAAAGCACATGAAGAATGTGAAATCTATGCTAGTCCTGTACTTCTTCCCTTCCATCTCTATAACAATAGTCTTCACATCTTTCTCCCTCTCCACAGAGAATAAAAATGAAACATACTCCTTTTAATTTAATTTCTAGCTTGTCTCTGAGGTTCTGAACACAAGTGATTTCATCAAGTTTGATTAGTCCTATCTATTCCACAGCACTGCACTACTTGCCTTTACAACTTTTACACTGCTGTTGATTTCTGAAAACCAGAAATAATCTGGCAACCAAAATGACACATGGTGTTCCTATACTCCGAATAAGAGCTTTTCAATGCAGTGAACAGTTTGTCCTTTCAGAACATTTTTTAAGCAGATGAAAAGTGCAACTCCATTTCCAGAGAACAGGGCCTTATTCCAAGTTCTCTCATTGCCTCATGTATTCTGAAAATTCACTTTCACTACATGAAGCGCTGCAGGAGTTTGGCAACAAAAAATCTGTTCTCTCAACCTTGCACTTTTTTTGAGTAATGAAACTCTTGTTTCAATTTGGCTTACATTTGGTGTTTATTAACACCAAAGAACGAGGTAGATTTTTTGGGGGGGTAGGGAGTCAGGCAGTGGGAATGAGATTGAAGCTGTAATGAACTGAGGCATTTTTCAAAGACTGTATTTTAACAGAACTCATTCAGCATTTATCTCCCATAATATTTAATACTTGGTGAATTTGTACAGGGCAGAATTTCTAGAATATTTTTGCATTCAGTCATATTCATATGCTCATGCTACTCAGTCTAAATTAGGGGGGTGGGACTTCATTAGCTCAAGCTACCACAGGGTCCTGGCAGCCTCAGGGGAAGACCAAGCTACTCTTTAGGCACTGCAGATAAGAACCGAGAAATTTAGCTTTTCTAGCTAGCAAAACCAGCGTTATATGGGGACTTTCACAGTGCTTTTTCCCCCATCCTATTCTCTGACTTCTAACACAAGCGTATTCCTGGGATTATGCAAACAATCAGTGAAAAGTGAAATTTTTAAAAAATGACTCCCAAAATAAGATTTTCTAATCATTTACTGATTCAGCCTGCTGACAAAACCTGTAAAGTTGCAGGTGGAAAGAGCAGCCACGGACTGAAAGGACCACCGGCAGCACAGGTTCGGTGAGCGCGGCCCCGGCCGGGGGGAGCCGCTCCCCCGCTGCCCGGGCTGCGGGGACTCAGCTCCGCACCCCGCCCTGCCCGGCCCGGCCCGGCCTCCCGCTTCCCTCGCTCTCTGACCCCAGACACATCTCACGGCCCTCCGCCACCTCGGGGGGAGGGGAGGGGGGGGGGGGGTCTCGTCTGTTCTGCAACGACCTCACGGCACCCAGCCCCTTCTGCCGCGGACCACCAGCCCTGCACCGGCCGGAGGAGAACCCCTATCCCTAGGAAACGAGAGACACCCGCCGCCCCTCGGCCACGAGGAGCTCCCCAGAACCCCGGGATCGCCACCGCCCGCCCCGGAAGCGTCCCCGCGCCTCGCGCCCCGCCCCAGGGCGAGGCCTGCAGTCGGCTCGGCTCGGCTCGGCTCGGCTCGGCTCGGCTCGGCTCGTCGCGGAATGGCGGGCCGGGGGGAGCTGGCGTGGGCCTGCAGCCGGCGGTGTTTGTCACCGGCGCGCAAAGGGCTGAAGCCGCTGCGGACGGTGGTGGCATGGAGGGGCCGGGCGGAGTGGGACCAGGTGATGGTGGGGCTGTACTGCGGTGATAGCCGCCTGCAGCAGGAAGCGCTGGACCGGGTCTCGGCCTGGAAGAGTCGGTATGGGCCGCACGCCGCGGGCGGGTAGAGCGATATGGGCCGGCGCTGCCTTGCAGGCCGTCTCTTTGGGCCCCGAGGCGGCCTTGACGGCCTTCCGCCCCGGGCTGCTCCTCACGGTCCTGCGGTAGGCTCCCAGCTCCCGGAGGCGGTGCGTGCAGACCGCCGGGCGGGCAGCTCCGCGTTGCGGGGCGCCAGCTTCATGCGGAGGCTTCGGGCGGGCAGGGGAGCCAGAAGCCCAGCGAGCTCGCCGCCTCACAGACGGTTTTCGCGATCTCGAGGCGGAGTATGCAGTGAGTGTATCCTGGTCCCCAGATCACCTTTCTGCGCTTGTGTTGCCCTGCCGCTTCCCCACACAAGAGCAGTCTAGGTTTTGCATCTTGCCTTGTGTCTGTACTTTGCATGTAAGTGCTTATTTAACGTGTAGGCTTCGGGGTAGCCATGTAATCCCTTTGCTCCGAAGAAAAGCCGCCTGGAAAGATCCTTTATTGCTTTCAGCATACCGTTTTAACAGCTGTTATGCACAAAAAGGAGCTGGAAAGCCATGCGTTTTGCAAAGGGGATGTGTTTTTGTGAGACTATTCACCTGTTTTTCCTGTATCTCTAGGTATGGTCCCAAAATGCCTCTTGCAGTGGATTGCACCGCTGAACTGATTCGTTGCAAGGTCCTGGATTCATCTGGCAAGTTGAAGTCCTATGAACTAATCCTCTCGTATGGGTTGGCTCTTGTAAGGTAGGCTCTGAAGGCATGTGGTGTGCTCTGTGAGAGACCTGAACAGACAGCTTTATTCAGCTGATTTTACTATGCACCTCTGGGACCACCATGTTGTACAGCGCTTTGGGGGGGTTGCCTCTGGGGTTCTACATTTCAACTCTTGATGGTTGTTTATCTTTCCTGTCACTTGCGTGCAGATTTGTCAACTTGATCACAGAAAGGAAACAGAAAATGGTCAGCATTCCTCTGAGACAATTAGCCAGAGAGGTAAATATTTAATAAGAGTAAATTGATAAGTTACGTATATACACAGACTATATGCATTGTCTATCAAGAATACTGGGTGAATGGAGGTGGGAGGGTGGGGGTGTCATTCTTTTGTAATCAAGAAACGGATAAAGATGCCAGTTCTTTCCAACTACAAAGCTTTGAAGAGACTTCATGTAACTAGGTCAAAAGCTTTTTTCTTTAAAGTCAAATTAGGAGTAAGAAAGGTGGATGGTGGTTAAAGAATTTTGAATCATGAGTGATCAAAAGTCTTGATTTATGTCTGAATAGGCCCACTTGACATATACCCTATGTATTTTTGTTTCTTTGCTGCTGAGAAAAAGAAAAAAGCTAAATCTGGGGTTTATAAATTCTACTCTTTAAGAAGCAAGATTATATGTAGAAAGCACTTAATCACATTTGCGTTCACTTGGTTGTTTTGACTCTAGCTTGAAGTGAGCTTGTCCATTCGTGCCTGGAGGAAGGAAGGTTCAAGGTGTAATTGTAACAGGAGGACCAACCTGAGTCCTTTTAGAGCAGCTGCACTGAGCATCATAAATGGGTCTGAATGGCAAGTTTTGAAAGTGAAGAACAGATAGGATCTGAGACTCCTACCTGAGGACCCTCTATGAAAAGGATGACTTGATTGGGGGTTTTTTCTGTTTTTAAGACAGATGCTGTGCCAGAATTTTTAAACCTGATCACTTAAAAATAGAGTCTTCTATAGTTGAAGTTAGTTGTCCTTAGGAAATCTGCAAAAAATTACATGCTTAGTGTGTATGACTTAAGTATTGTACTATTTGTATCACTGATATACAAATTGTCATCCAGATTGTTTCATTAGTTTAAATACAATTAAATTGCTTCTTAGTATCTCACTAAATTATACATAGCATCTCTGTCTAAAACAACATCTGTTGCTGCAAGTAACTTTGAAGAACTTCAACTTTTAAATCCCAAGTTTGTATGGATCCTAGGGCAGAGGAGGAGTGGGATCAGAGAGGAGGGGATGTCAGCCGTCCCTTGGGGTGAAAAGCTGTGGGACTGGGGTGCAGGAGTGGCCCAGAGGAGGCTGTCCCACCCAGGTGGAGGTTGTCTGCAGCCTTGCGGGACTGCACCAGGTTGTGGGGTTAGGTTGTGGAGACTGTGGAGTAACACCCGTGACTCTTCTTCCAGGTGGATATCCCCGTCTGGGTTGTGGATCTCCGTCATGAGCTGACCCACGGGAAGCTGCCACGGCTGGCTCTGTGCCGCAAGGGTGAGTGGTGGCGGTGGGGGCCTGGCCTGAGTCCTGGGCGGGCGCTGAGGGGGCAGCCCTCTTCCCGCCATTTTGGGGCGTGTCAGGGCAGACAGCAGCTCCTCCTGTCAGGGTGAGCAGTGGTGTGAGACACCGGGAAGGCTTGCTTGGGGGGGGGTAACCCAACTCTGTCTGGTTGCTCCAGACTGTGGTACCTCACAGGGCAGGTGTTCAGAGACTTTCTCCTTCCCCTGGTAAAAATACTGGCAGCTCTCTATGCTTTACTTCTCAGGAAGCTCAGTCTCGGGGAAAGAGGTAAATGCTTAAAGCTTACTGATGAAGCCCAAAAAGGCCTGCAAAACTGTTTAGAGACAGTTTTGAGACTTTAAACGGCAAAGGTATTTATTTTCGGATCCAGGGAAAAAATCCCATTTAGGGAAAAATGCAGTTAGGTAATGCAAGCCTGAATGCATAATGACCAGATCATGGTGTTTGAAGGAATTTCTGGGAAGTTTGGGTTAAGCATTTGTTTAGGACCTTAGATTGAGTTGGATAGTGAAGCAGTGGTGGGAGAAAACTATTTTCCTTCAGTTCTATCTAATGTATGCCTAGAGTAGTCTCTTCACAAAAAAGTGTTACTGTTAATACACACTGTGTTGATCACTGTGAATCTGAAGAACTGGCTCATTTTCTCATCAGATCACTATTGCTGGGACTATGTAAATTTGGCCTAGCTTGAGTAAGGTGCAGCACTGTAGTGGTGTCCAGTCTTTTTTGTTGCCAAAAAGACAGTGGAGTGGGTGTTAACCAGGCCTGTGATACTGGGTTGTGGGGGAGTTTGGTTTGGTTTTGTTGTGTTTTTTTGGTTTTTTTTTTTTAAATGTTGACCTTTTCATTAATGGAGTTGTGTGTGATTTCAAGGTTTGCAGCTTGTTAATACTGTTTCTTCTTACAATGCAAATTAGCAATGTGCCACCAATATTATTTTTTTTCAATAACACAGCAGTGAAGTCACTGAAGAGAGTTTTCTGTTCTTCCTTAGGCTGTGATGTTGTGCTGGACTGGCTACGAAAGACATATTGGAGCCGGCAGCTGGGCAATAACTTGTGTGAAGAAAGTGAGGATGAAGAAGAGGAGCAGGAAGGGGTGGAAGCAAATGCAGAGCTGGGCAATGATTCCTGGGAGATTCAAACTCCACAGCATGAGGCCTGTCAGAAACACAAGGAATTCCATGGTAGGTGGCCCTAGAACAATGGCAGATACGAGGATTACATGTCTCATGCTAGAGAAAACAGTTTAAGTGAGTTATATTCTAGCCCTGATAACAGTATATAAAAAGTATATAAATCAGAGGTATCTCAACCTGGACATAATCTAATGTACAAAGTGAAAAACAACAGGAAAACATTGGTAAACTGTTCCAGTGGCTGTATTTCCATTACCAGAAGCTTTTAAACCGAAATGAGCTTTTCTTGAAGTGGCTTTCTAGTTTGAATGACTTACTGAAGGAGAGGGAGTTCGGATTAGATGGCTGTTCTGGGAGTTTGAGGCATGTGAAGTATCAAATAGTACCTCAAACAGTAAAGCCAAGTAGTCATAATATTTTTCTTACAAAACATGACGTTCTTATGGGGAGTAACTCACCCACCAGACTACAGCTGGAAGCTGTAGGAGTCTTCAGAGCATTGTCTGAATCAGAATTTAAAACTTCATTTGACTGATGCCTTCCTTGAGTGTATTTAGCAGAACTAAGCAGGTTGCCCAGTTACAAAATTCTGTCATGTATAGTTGATCCATCTCCTGTTTAAGCTATAAATTAATGTTTATTTCTAGAAAAAGTCAGAGATGTGCTGATGTCCTACAAGAATGAGCAATTTCGGGTAAGTGCAGACCGATCGTTAGCACTTTTGGCTCTTCTCATTTCCTGCCTGGGGCAATACATGTTCATTTTTGTCCAAATTGAAGAACTGGTGCTCTTGGCCAGGGCTCATTTGAAATACCTGAGCTGTGATGGTTCCTTGTGTGAGCACTCTATTCATGTTTTAAGTGAGATATGCACTTTTTGGAGATCTTGTTTTCCTTGTCTGGGTGGAGTTTGTTTTCATGCAGCCTAGTGTCTCTGGAAATTGAGACCTGTCATTTGGAAGTCATTAGCCCGTGTGTCTATCATCCATCATAAATCCCTGCAGAAGCCCGGTGTCTGCAACTCTTTGCTGATGCTGCCTTTTAAATTCAGGCCTTTTCCAAGTATTGCATGACTTATATTACTTTTTAATATACCTCTAAGGAAGGGAACTTTTGTGAAGGTTTTTTTAAGAGCTGATGATGCAGTACATATGGCATGTACATGTTCTTCTCATAGCAATGTCTTTTTTGTTCTCCATTGAAGCATATTTTCTGTTAATGCTTGGATTTTTCATTCACTCAGGTTCTGCAGACTGTGCAGTCTGTTTCGAAGTCTCGAGAAATGTGGTTTGATTCCTCTTCAGAAGTGGACTGGATTTTGGCTCAGATCAAAGACCTGATGCAAGAGAACAGGTACATCTTGGATAAGGAACTGAGGTGAAAGGTACTCTGCAGAGCTGGGGCTGTAGACCTGTTGCACTACTTTTTCACTGTGTTCAGCTGATAAAGGAGAAAGCTGTCAGTTGATATCCTGGACACCTTTGAGAAGATTTGAAAAGTAACCATCCTGTCTGCAACACCACCTCTAGCTTAGAAAGAATCTGTGCAGTTGTGATGTTCTGTTAAACAGCGTCTATTAGTCCAGCAGTGCCGATATGTGAGTCTTTTCTTTTAAAAAGCTGTTACTGCGAATGAGTTCTTAAGGTGTTTCAGTGTTGTTACTGCACACAGGCTTGTGTCCTTACATGCTGGGTTAGATTTTTTCTTGTCTTTCAAAAAGATATGTTTGTGGAAACATTTTAAGATAGCTGTAGATTACAAATGAAATTAATTCCTGCACAATGTGTTGGGAATTTCACTGCTTTGCAGTCCTTTCTTTAGAAGGTAAAGTGGTGGTAAGAAAGGATTGGTTTTACATCCTTTCTTCTTCAGGTGCATGTGATAATATGGATTACTGGGCACCAATGAGTTGGTGTGCTTATGAGATATGTGATACTTACAAAACTAAAACAGTTTTCAAAGTTTGTCATTTATCCAGGAAAGTCCTAGAATTAGGTGGTACATCTCAGGAGCCTGATTTAATTTCCAACTTATGCTGTCAATTATCTGATAGAAAAGATAATCAGATAATCTAAAACTACTTTAAATCTAAAACTAATGAGATAAAACAGATAACCTAAAACTTATTTAAGAAGTGGTGTAAGTGGTGTTGATATGTAAAGGAGCAAGAGGTTAACAAGAGTCTCTGATTTCTCTAAGGGAGTTGCTGGCTGAAGCTCTTCTCAGTGATGGCTTTCTCATCCCAAAGATGGATTGTCTGAAGATGCTAAATATCAAATATGAAGGTTTGTATTCTGGGCACCGCATCAACAAAAAATAACTGGTGTTATGTCCAAGTCTGTTCTCCAGACCCCTTTATGGCCATGCTTAGCTATTGCTTTTGCCTAAATCTCTTCCTGTGGAAGGATATTGCTTCAGCAGTGGATACTGCCTGGCCAAAGCATCTTTAAGAGCTTGCATCTCTGCCCTTGTCTGCAAGTTACAGATTTTATGAACACCCATGGGTTTCTTTTCTACACCAAAGACTAAAGTAGATCTAAATGGGATTTTTTCTGAGCCTCATTCACCAGTTACATCTTAGTCCCATACTACTGCCCATACTGCATGGAACCACTTGGATTTTCTGCAAGAAAATCAGATACCTAGAGGCAGTGAAAATTAATAATTTGCCTATTTTCTTGGGACCTCTTGGAAACACCAGCTTTGGGATTTTCCAAGAAAGATCCTCAGGTTTCTGTGACTGTACTATAGTAGTAAAAACTTTAGAGCTTTTTGATTCTGTGTTGCTTTGCTCAAAGTGCCATCTTTTTGCAGTATATTTTTAGTTAGAATAACAGAATGTATTTGCAGTATATTTTTAGTTAGAATAAAAGGTAGTTTTTCCTGTGGCTTACCATGTGATTAGATCAGGCATTGTTTTTTTTACTTTAATTGAGCTGTTGTATAATGTATCAATTTGCTGGTTTTTTTACTTCCTTAGCATAAGAAAATAGAGTTCCAGGTTCAGTAAGGATCCCAGGAAATACCCTGGAACCAGTAATGTTAAAACAAACTAGTTTAGAACAAGTGTCACACCCATGATTCATGAAAAATAACAAAACAGTGATTTTTGGCTTATCGATTTATTTATTTGTTTGTTTATTTCTCTTCTCTTATTGCAGCAAATAGAGATGTATGGCAGTTCAAAATTCCTCAGACTTTTTACTGCTTCTGGCAGCCTTTGCTGACAGGCCTCCTTTCCCAAAATTTTACACAGATCTTACTGGAGAAAATGTTTATGGAGTTGAAGGAATGTTCTGACTCTTCAGAACTTCGACCTCAGTTCTTGATCGGCTGGATTTCTGAGATGCTGACTGGCATTGCCAAAGTGAATGCTGGTGAGTATGTCTGGAATTTCTGTGTGTAAAAAATGTACAAGTCTCCTCTATACTACTGTGAAAACTGAGAGGCTGGTGACACCTTCAGATGGGAAGTGCAAGAACCTAATCATTATATTTTGTCAGGTGAATGTGGAGCTTTTATTGTTGCATTTGTTACACTTTTCAACCTGCAGTTCCTGTGTGTCATACATTTCTTTGCAAAACAATGAAATTGCTACTGGCAACTTGGCTGCAGCCTCCTCATGCCAGTTTCTCGCATGAAAGATAAAGCCCTTAAAGGCTGTTTTTTCCAAATACTAGTACTTGTAGAAAATAACAGTAGAAGATAACAGCTAAAGATGTTATATGCAACCTGTTATGAGTTCCCTGTTCCCAGGTCATTCCTGACAGAACTGAAGTGTCTTTCCAAGACACTCACATAGTCTTGCGGTCTTTTTCCGATCCTACCACAGGACTTTCATGCCTTTGTAACTTACACAAAAGTAACAAGTTATATTTTCTTTTGTGTTCCTAACTCCTTAGAATTGTTTAAATTGGCAAGTTATGTGTTTCACTCCAGAGGGGGACACAGAAGAGCTTTAATTACTCAAAAGTGTGTCACAGGAATTGTGTTACCAGGAGTGATACATACACTGCTACCTGGTACATCCCTGAGGAAGCTTCCAGCTGGTTAACTCTGCCACCTTTCCTGTCCTCTCCTAGTCTGCCTCAGTTCACATCAAAATTTTGCCAGCATCTGTGTCAGTCATACGTTCCTGTCTGGTGCTTTCAGTGTGTGCTGAGCACATCTATTATGTACCAAGATCCATCAATGACAGCAGTTCCTGGCTGTTAGCTCTGCTCATGGCAGGGCTCTCTGAAATGGTCCCAGGTCTCAGAAGCAAGGTACTCCATTTATTTGGGACAATACTGTACAAATGCATCTTGTGGATTTCCTGACTGGGATCATATGAGCAGACCCAGCTTGGGATGGTCAGCATGTTGCTGCAGTCATGTCTTGTGGAGCTAACCCAGTTGTCAGTGCATTGGCAAGTCCTTTTAACAGCCTTGATGCATTTGGTCAGAACATCTGGTTTTGGACTGGGGTTGGAATGCCAGTTGAGGATGAATGTTCCAGTAAAAACACAAAGGTATTAAGGGTGTATTTTTAAAGAGTTTTGAGCACTTTGTTTTTATTGTGTTCTTTGAAGGGAAGAAAAAACAACATTGTAATAAACAGGCACCCGTGAAGGAGTTGTTCCTCCATAAAGTTCCTTTGCAGTGGATAAGACTGACTGATAATTGCTTGGAAGCTCCCTCCTGGGCAACCGCACACCTTCTTCAGCTGTAAGTTTGATCCTATGACCTAGAAAAGGATCAAAGCAAGTGGTGCTTTGTGACAGCTTTGGCCAGGTCCCTTGTGATCCCTGCATTGTAGCTGCATTCCTGTCCCTCCCTTTGCATTGTGGTGGTGCACCCAGATCCCTGCCTGTTGCTGCTTATCTCCGCATTGATTCTACAGAGAGATAAAGGAGAATTTAAAATGGAAGTGGGGGTTACGTGGGGAGGTATTAAAGAAGCAATCTGGTTAGAAGAAAAGTGACTTGGTAGCAGATATGTGACTGCTTTTACAGGTGATACCAAGAAGTAGTAACTTTTTCACATGAAAACAATGAAGCAGGAGTTCAGTTAGAAGTATCCAAGTCCTTTATTTTAATCACAAACAGGGAGTATTCCAGCATCCACCCACCAGGGAATGATCAAATTTGCCTGCTAGAGGGGATATTTGAGCAAACTGTTCTGGAGAAAACTCATGCTCAGCTAGATAAGCCTTAATCTGAAATTTTTTTTTGCTTTTCAGACTTTTACAGTGCCCTTTCCCTTTCTAGGGTCCTCACAATCATGAGACCTCGCCTGCCACGGTCTTCACGGAAGAACCTTCTCTACCTTACTTCTGTTTATACAGAAGGAGGTGGCCCTTTGCCCAGCCCTGGCCTCTCCTCAGACTGCAGTAAGCAACCAATTTACACTATCGAGAGCTTACAGTGGAGGGCCAGGCAAGAAAATCAGGTTAAAAATCAAGGGCAGACTGAAGAGAAAGAAGAAGATGAGCTGGAGAGAGATGGTGGTGTAGCGGAGGTGGAGGAAGAGGAAGAAATGGTAACTGAAGTGAATCCTTGGGAAGGACTTGCTCATTCTGGTAACATGATGGCTATTGCTGAGAAAAGGGCAGCGCTGCAAGGGTCCGCCTGGCAGATTAGTGCAGGTAAAAAATTTCTTTGTAAGACTTAGACTGTCTTCATCACTGGCAAATGTTAATGGAATTCAATTTCATGTCTCTTCAGGCCTGGCGAGAACTGAAGTGTGTTTCAAAATAATTTAAATGCCAGATCACTAAAAATTGTTTGTTGTGGATTGTTTTTTGTTTGTTTTCCAGTCTTCTGTTTATGTGCAGGAGTCATCTCAAACTCTTAGAATTCTGTGAGTGTTTTTTTCAGAATATGTTGTTACTAACTCATTAAGTTTTTTTACTAAGCTTTTCTAAACTGGTTTAAATTTAAATATATCCAATTGGTGGGGCAGCATAGATGACAGCTGTGAATGGCAAGGAAAATATGGGTATTTCTTGGACTTCTGTTTGTCAGACTTTGGGACATTTGAAATCACGTTTAGGCTGTGCTGGAAGGCACCAGTCACATGCTTTTAAGCTTTGTACTCCAGGAAAATTGCTGTTGTGATGTGGTGGCAAGCCAAAGAAAGGATCAAGCCAAGTTTTTAGAGGGAATAAATAGTATGTCCAGTATTTAGTTAGCTTTCATAAGGTAGCTGTACTTTCATGTTGGGCTGGAAGGTTCTGCAGTTGAGAAGATTTTTTTGGTGAGTGATTTGTGGAGAGACTTCTTAAAAACTGATGTGTGTAAGTCAATGTGAGTGTTTCTAATGAAAGTGTACTTAAAAGAGAAAGGTAAATGAAGGTTGCTTTAGAATACTATGGAAATTCTTTAATGGGCCGTGTCTCACAGTGGTTTGGATGAGCTACACATGATGCTATGTGGCACCGGATATCTTTCTGTTGTTACCTACTACAGTGGCTTTCTTTGGAAGAGATAGTAAGGTTGGAAACAAAATTATTAGAGATTATATTTCAAATTTATTTTTGCTGAGTACCCAAGATTGTTCCTGTTTGCTGGGTGGCTGGCTGCATTAGACCATACTTGTGGACTTGGGGGTATCTTTTTTTATTATTTTTTGAAATCTCTCTGGGGAGCTCAGGTTTCTTGCTTATGTTTTGTTTTTACCCAGATGAAGTACAATGGAAAGACTTTCCCCTTGGGAAACTCCCAGGTCAGACAGATGACCCTGATGGTCTCATGTTGGATAATTATTCCATGATGTCCCTGCTTGATCAGCCAGTGAGAGAGGACTGGAAGGCTCCCAATACAAAGTGAGTGTGGACAGGCCTTTTGAACCACATAATGCATTTCTCTCTTTGCCTTGTAGTATATGATGTGAAAAATTAAGGATGATATTTCCTTTTCACTTCCATTTCACAAAATATTTTGTCCCACATGTCTACTACTATCTCCAACATCAACTAACTGCACTTCTCATGGATTTTTCAAGAAATATCCGTGTTTGGAAGGACCTTTGCAGTGCTGGTGGAATAATGTATCAGTCTGCACTTCAGACTGCTGACCACTTGTCGTGTTTCCTGATCCTGTTAGTAAGATACAGACTGCTCCTCCTATAGAGTTAGTCTAGAAGTGCAGAATTTTAAAAACAAGCTTGTGCAGAATTTGCCTGGTGATAAACCAGGATGAATAACTTTGATGAGAACCATGGCCTTGCAATGACACTGTTCATTGCATTTTGGTTGTGTTCCAATAGGAAATAGTCCTCTGTGTCTGGAGTTTCATCGTGGTTCCTAACAACTAGAAAGCAGAACCATGAAGCAAGCAACCACTGGGTGTACCTGGTCTTGCTGCAATTTCCTTTCTCCTTCTTTTCAAACTTCCACATTTATGGCTGCTCTGGTGATGCTCAGTTGTTATGTGTTACCAAAATTACTGTGGTGATGTGAGCTTCTAAATCAACTCAGTGCTTATGTGCTTTGTTTCTCTTCCTCTCACAGATCTGCAGAATTGAATACTCCTGTGACAGGAGGATTATTTTGGACCCAGAATGACTTCCATAAAATAAAAAGTGGCCTTCAACTTTTCTAAGGCAGCAGAGTGCTCTGCAGTTTTCCTATTGGCACAAGATAGGTAGCATGGAAGAACTAGTAATGGTGGTGGGCAAATAGCCATTCTAGGATTTTTTTTTTCCTCATGAGTTTGACTGGTTTTTACCATGAAAAATCAGTATTTTTTAAAGGTGGTGTGTTTTAAGTTCCACATTAGTAACTATTGCCTTGTATAACTGCCATCATTAACTTTTAACTCTAGTTGATACTTGCCAAATAGAGTACTTCATAATCCCTCAGGGTTCCTTAATTTTTTTCATGTAATAAATACAACCAACTGAAGGCAAACCTTCTGTCTGGATCCTGTTTTTCTTTTTTCTCTCAGGTCTTCTGGAAAAGCGTCCTCTCTTGTCCTTGATAGCTGGACTATTGAGCCAGGATACAATTTGCCACGATAAGATTGTGCTACACTTTTCGTCTAGCTAGGATTTCACATGAGGCTTCATGGTTCAAAACTAGTTAGAGCATGGCTAAATGCACTGTAGTGCATAAAACCTTCTAAACCAGCAGTGCTAGTGCAAAAGAAAACTTTCTGTTTTGGGGAGTTTGTCAGGTAAGCCATTCCCTTTTCTAGTATTTTCAGAAATTTCTCCTTTTATCTAGGAATTCTGAGTGAAGAGGATTTGTTCGTCTATAACTGTATTTGGTGGAGTATAAAATAACTTAAATAATTGTATTCAGAATTATGAAACCTGGTGTTCATCTGATCTCATTAATTCATAGGAGGAACAATTTTGCAACTACTTTCCCAAGTACCTAATGACAACATTACTGTGAAAAATACATAATTAATGCGTAGGTAACATTTCAACCTGTCTAGTTCAAATTATTTAAAAAGTAAGTAAGTAAACAATTACTGCCTTTGATACTTCTGAGATCCTTTGGATGCAAACCTAGCACTTCAAAAAGGAAAGGGCCATGCTGGCAGAATACTCTGCTACATATAGGTTTTTTCCCCTTTGGTTAAAGTTTACTTGGTAACATTTGTTTTCAACATGCTAATTACTTTCTTTGCTTGAAGAATATTCTGGGTGGGTATAAGAAAGGCAGTGCTGATACAGTCTTAAATTACTTTTTTTTCCTTCACTTTAGACAGGACTCCTTTTTATTGTCTCAAAAATACATCTCCAAAGGGAAGGTATAGAAAGGGTTGGAGACAGAAGCTGAGACTATATGAAATTAATCATGCAAGCAGGAATTGCTGAAGAAGTTAAGGCCAAGATCATTGCTTCTGTGGCCTATGAACCCTTTTGGCTTTTTTCACTTTAAATTTCTTTTCAATGTAAGTACTTGGACAGAGTAGTGGAACTTTATTAGCATAATTTGTTCCTCACTATTCAGGTCTTAAGTAGTCTGTTTTCACATTCCCAAAGGTCGCTACTCTGACAAAGACTTCAGCTCTACCCAAGGGCTACAGTTTTGGGGAGAAACAGGAACAATATCCTATGGAATCTAATTAGTATCATTGAATTGCTCAGTCTGGGAAAGACTTTCAAGATAATCAAGTCTAGGCTTGTCCTAACCCTACGCTATTCCTGATGACCCACCACTAAATGTCCCTAAGCACCACTTCCAGGTGATTTCTCAGTACGTTCAGGGATGGAGACTCAACCACCTCCCTGGGGAGCCTGCTCCAGTGCTTAACAACCCTTTATGTAAAGAATTTTCTCCTTATATCCAACCTAAATCTCTCCTGATGCAACTTGAAGCCATTTCCCCTTGTCCTGTCATCAGTCACCAGTCTGTCACCAGTAAGAAGAGACCAACCCCACAGTCACTATAGCCTCCTTTCAGGTATTTGTAAAGAGTGAAAAGGTTTCCCCCCAGCCTCCATTTCCCCAGATTATATAGCCCTAACACTGTCAGTTGCTTCTGATAAGGGATGTTTTCCAGACCTTTCACCAGTTTTGTTGCCCTTCTTTAGACTTGCTCCAGCACCTCAATGTCCTTTTGTATTGAGGTGCCCAAAACTGGACACAGGTGCAGGATTACTTCCCCAGTCCTGCTGGTCACACAATTTCTGATACAAGCTAGAATGCCATTGGCCTTCTTGGCTACCTGGGCACATTGCTGGATCATATTCAGCCAACTGTCAATCAATACACCAAGGTCCTTATCTGCCAGGCAGCTGTCCAGGCACTCTTCTCCAAGGCTGTAGTGTTGCCTGGGGTTGTTGTGACCAAAACGTAGGACCTGACACTTGGCCTTACTGAATCTCATACAGATGTTCTCAGCCCAACAGTCCGGTTTGTCCAGGTCCTTATAAAGCGTTTCTGCCATCCAGCAGGTCAACACTTCCTCCCAACTTGGTGTCTTCTGCCAACTTACTGAGGGTGTCTTCAATCCCCTCCTCAAGATCATTAATAAAGATGTTAAACAGGAGTGGCCCCAGCATTGAGCCCTGGGGAACACCACTTGTGACTGCCCCCCAACTGGATTTAACTCCATTGACCACGACTTTTTAGGCGTAGCCATCCAATGTTTAACCCAGTAGAGTATGCCCATTCAAGCCATGGGCAGACAGCTTTTCTATGAGGATGTTACAGGGGACAGCGGCAAAGGCTTTAGTGGAGTCCAGGTAGACAACATCAACAGCCTTTCCCTCATCCCCCAAGCAGGTCACCTCATCATAGAAGGAGATCAGGTTTGTCAAGCAGGATCTGCCTTCCATGAACCTGTGCTGATTGGGCCTCGGTGTCTGGTTGACCTTAAACTGATCTCTAATGGCTCTTGAGATAATTATAAATTCTTGTTCTCAGGAGTGGTGTACTTGAGGATATAAATTAAGCACAAAGAGCCTGGGATTAGGAAAAAACAACTTTGTAAAACGCATATTTTATTTGGCTTGATTTGTTTCGTGTCATCTTCTGAATCACCTGGCTCCTGATCATTTTGAGTGCAAACATGGTAGCAGTGAGTTCAGGCAAATCCATATAGAAGTTATCTGTGTACAAAATTTTCCTCTTGTTGGCTTTACCCTCTCCCCCTCCCAACAAGTTAAAGCAGTTTGAGTCAAAGCAATGGTAATAAATGGGATTGGATCACAGTACTCCCCTGCACCTTCCCCACGTAGTAAGGGAAACCATTGTTCAAATAGCAGAAGAAAATTTGCATAGACAGAGATTGACAAAGGATGTTATTCTGATAAGCAAGACCTAAATAGTACTTTTTTTTCTGCTTTCTAAATAATAATAATTTAAAAAGTCTTGCTCTATTCCTCCACAGATTTTGAGCACAGCGGGACAATTTGAGCTTTATATATGATTTCAGAATCTGGGTTTCTCAGTAAATCAGCTAAAAGTATCAAGTAATAACTTGGACAGACTACAACAGTTACAGTTTTTGGGCATCTAACATTAGAGGATTACAAACAAAAAGCTATAAACAAACAATCCAATGGCTCTTAGTTTTATTAGATATTTACATATATATATATATGTATAAAGCATAAAATGTTTCATATTATTAAATAATTGTGGAAACCTTTTACACAGGGCACGGGGATGACAGGTGATAGCCTATATTTCTTTTAGATTCTTCCCTCAATTCTTTTAATACATTCATAATCTTTATATACCATAGATGAAAATAAGTATTACATAGTGGCTCTTCAAAGGCTGACCAAAAACTGGCATGAAAATAATTTAAGTGACAATGCACTATTGTTTTTCTAATTGAAATACCACAAGAAATACAGTTAATAAGGGCTCTGACCACAGGCAACCTATTAGTACATAAGAGGAGTATTAAGATGAGCACTCACCTTAGAAATAATAGTGACAGAATAAATTATCTGACTCTTGTGTGTCCTGTAGTACTAATGCTTCAGGTAAACTTTTGGCAAGTCAAGATAAAGTTATATTTCAGCTCTGTTCCTTCTCTTTAGCAGAGAATGTGTCAGAATGCGTCCCTTGAAGCATTCTTGTTTGTGGTTTGGTATACATCACGAGTATATGTGCATGTCAGCAAACATTTTCTAGCTGAATTATTTGGGCAGATTCTTTCCATGTTCATACTTTATCACTGAGAAGTTCAAAATGCCAAAATTCATTATTTGATGCCAACTGGCATTAAAAGTATGTATGGAGGAACTCTCCTAGATAAGTGTTTTGGGGTTTTTTTTTTTGGTTGGTTGTTTTTAATGAGGATCCTTCTGCTTTTCTAAGCAGCCATACCTACACTTTCTGGATTTATGTTTACAGTCAAAGCATTTTTACAAAAGCTAAAAGACTCACACTAGGGAATGAGTTACATGCAGCAGCAACTTCAGCAGAGCACACTTCTTACTACAAAGGTTTACGAATACCCACATACTGGTTTAACAGCCATTTTCACTCATTTTGTCATTAAGACTTACATTATATTTGGGTCAACCAAAAAAACCCAAAGAGAATTATAAAATTTTACAACAATTAAACAGTAATGTTTAATACAACAAATAAATAAAGCCAACTACTGCAGCTCAATACAACAACAGGACCAATGGTAGTGAAATAATCCATATGTACAATTTAATACATTACTGACATGTTATTCTTACAAAAAACATTTATTAACTTAAGACAGACATCATCTGATAAAAGCATTTGATTTTTGCTTCATGAATATAAGGTTATACACTTTTAAGTTACAAATTAAGTGAAAGTAATGCAGCCAAAGATGAAAGATCAGTAAACCAGAATTGCCAGAGGACTCTCTGGCCCCAGTAAAGCACTCGAGTCTACTGCTTAATTCCTGCTGCTTGCCGTAGGCCTGGATTTTACCTTCCCACTTTATTTTTCTCATCTAGAATTCTAATTTCATGGATTTTATTAAAATACAGTTTCCAGAACTGTTCTTTTACAGTTCTAAAAACATTTAAATACCATGCTCTCAAAAAGAGCATTTATACAAAGTCTCATATTTACAATATAGACAGTTATGATCAGGTGTTAATAAGATCAACTCTTCCATGTAAGAAGAAATCTAAGGTTATGCGTGCAAGATTAATAAATGTGTCGGTGTTTTGAATTGGCTTGTAAACGTATCAGAAAACAGAGGTGGATGACTGATTTCTCACTTAAAGTAGTTCATGAGGAAAGACATCATCACATACAAAACTTTCATTACCTCCAAGGAGAACTAAACATGCACAAAATTTGCAAATTATTTCCAAAAGGCTACAGGGCCCATTCTGTAACTCCACATGTGACAGATCCTAACAGCTTCTTAGAAAAAGACAAATTGTCTTCAAAGTGCCTTAGGGAAATAGAATGCTGGGTTTGTATTGGCAGTGTTCTTGTTTAAAAAAGAATTATTCTAGCCAGAAGACAGAAGAATTTAGTGAAAATTAAAATGACTAGACAAACCCTACAAAAATTAGTATCTCCATAAGCCATCCAACACTCCAAACAGAAATTCTGCTTGGTTTTTCACTTTAGAAAACATGAACAATCCTACTAAACCTCTCTTAAAATAGCTTAATCATCTGTATAATGGGAGAAAAGAGAACATTTTTCTACATACAAATATTTAATTCCATGCAAGATGGAAAACTTAAGTGCACAATAAACCTCATTTTATACCTAAATAATTTATAAATTAATTCCTTAAGACTAAAGCAGGGTCAATAATAATTATATTGTTACATTTTAAACACATGCAGATGAGTAAACAGCAACATTTTTACATAAAGTTTAGTGCAAGACTATCTGCTTAATAAATACTCTAAAGATAACTATGTAATGCTTTGAGGTGTACACACAGTATCTGTGCACATAATAAAATACTTCTGTAAAGTTGTCCTTGTTTGTCTATAAACTACAAGTGCCCATTTTAAATAAGTTTAAGTAATTACTCATGGGCTACTTCCCTGTGACACATGGTGTCACAAACATTGTGGTGAAAATGTAATACTGAAGTTAATCTAGAGATTTATTTGTTTTTTATACAGTTTTTATACAATCAAGAAAAAAAGATACAATTTGTATCAACAAACAAAAGGTCATTTCTGGTTATTTGAGGCATTGCTCTCAGCTGCTTATACCATGCAAGAGAAGAGAATAGGAATTAATTGCAAATTAAAAATATAAAATGCTGGTTAGGAAGAAATGTGTCTGAAAACCGGTCAAGAGGTAAGTCTGTTTTTCCAAATTATTATCAATGTCCAAAGATTTCTTTTTTCCCTTTAGTAGAGACAGTAAGCAACTAATTGAGCCTTAAGTTATTTTTAAACACCAAGTGTAAATACAGAATCACCTTGGAGTTAACTTATTTTAAATACATAATGACATGGTCATTATGTTACCTGTACTAACATAAGAATATTTATCCTGTGTGAAATGACACAGTTACCAAATAACAGTAAATTAACTGTAGTTGCACCTGTAATTGTGATTCATTGTTGGTTTGGGTTTGTTTTTTTTAATACGGTAGGAACATATTTTGCACATGATAAAAGGACCACAAGATACTTTGACTCAAACCAACCATTACAGTAACACAGAAGGAGGAAATGATAGAGCTTGGTTCCTCAGACAAATGATAACTAGAAAGCAGCATGCAAGCCATTATCAAAACACCAGAAACAACCCTGACTGCAGCCTCACGTTCTGTGTGTTTCACAGTAAGAAACATTTAGGCAGTGTCACACCTTCTCATGAAGAAACAAAAGGCCATAAACCAGGCCTTCTCAACTTTCATGAAAAAAACTACAGTAGAAGTCAACAAGTCCTAGCTCGAGACATATCGAGTTAGTAATGGTTCTAAATGTTGAAATATACAATGGATTCAAAAAAGGGCGTCCAGTCAGTGCAGCTTAAAAAACAATAAACGCCTCTTTTGGAGACATTTAGCTACAAAGGTTCCCACCCTGAGCAAGATACCAGTTGCGAAAACAGTGCCACACAAAATTATCTCACCTGTTGAAACAGGAACTCTAAAAGCCTTCAAGAGGCAAATGCACATCTTTGCGTGGATCTAAAGAGCAAAAACCAGGCCAGCTTTGCCACAAACCCAAACTGTAGCATCTCTTTTCCAGAAGCAGCCTTCTCCCTCCACTACCCCCTTCCCAAGTGGATCCTTGTGCTTCCTGCACAGTTGAGAGGCAATTCTGAAGAGAGAAGCTACAGTAACATTTTTAGTTGAGTGTCTCTCATGCCTTCACACTCCTTAATGCTTTGGTCCTAATTTAATAAAGCATTTGGCTTCTGAGGGATTGAGCCAACCTATTGGACAATGTAACAGACACTCAAACTCTCAGGGAACAGTATTAAGTACCAACAACAATATTGACATTCAAAAGCTGAAATCAGCTTTTCCTTTTATAAATTGAGTATTTTAATTTTTGTCAAGCTTACTTTTTCTTCAATGTTTAATATGCCAGTATGCAGTATGAATGACAAAGCTGAAATGCTACAAGTCCCCTTGGTGTGTATAGAGCATACTTTCAAAGGCCAATTAGGTATTTATAAGCAAATTGAAAGTGTACACTAATACATGCAATATAATTGCTAACAATAATTTTGTAGTAACAGCTTTGAGACACTGAATGTGATGTTGTAATTCTTAATGAGATATCCATGCAACAGAGTATGCATTTCCTATAAAATAATATTAAAAATCCCTATATTTAAAATCTTTACATTTACAATGCAGTTAATTCTTCTATAGTGCCTCAGCGCAGCAATCATTTGCTACTGTGTACAGAATTTTATACTATCTTAGTAGAAAATATTTACAATAGATTGGCCCCTTCCTTCTTCATTTAGGCTTTCCTCCAGGTCCTGTATGCTGTATAGTTCCATTTATCCAAAAGAGGCTGTAATGCTTTAACGCCCTGTTCTTAATTTGGCAACAATCATCGCTGCCAGCTGTTGTGCATCAGTTGTGTGGGGATTCTTTTCCATCACAGAAAGGACAATGCTTGGAGGGAAGATATTGCAGAGGTTCTTGTATGTTTGGTACTGGTGTTCTGGGATGATGTGTGGTTCCTGGGGCTCACCACATATCCCAATCCAGGGATTCCTCCACAGTTGCTCCATCTTCTCAGGCATGCTTCTTACCATTACAGGTTCATAACATGGCTGCATGAGGTTGTTACTCAATGGATAGGAGTGGTAAGTGTAAGCCTCTGATGCGCATGGCAATGGATCCCAACTAGCATGCTGCTCTCGGCAGAGAGGTGGTCTTCTCTGCCTGGTGGGGTTGCTTTCATAAAGCCGTGAGTCAGAAATGCTGTCCATTCTTGTCATGACCAAGGCACGGCTTGGTTGTGCAGTTGATGGATGAACATTCTGAGGCACAAGGTATTCTCCTGGACAACTGGACCGTGCTCCAACAACTGGATGCTGGGCATGTAGGCCTAAGTGGGAAACTGACTGTTTGCGAAGGGGTTGCTTAGGCTCTTCAGTTCCGTAACTCTGAACTCTATTTAAGGCTTCATGGTAACCATGGGAAAAAGGCTGAAGACGATTTTGCGATGGCAGTCTGTGGATCTTCACATTGTCTTCTGGACTGGCATCTGCTACACCCAGATACAAGTCATTGTAAGAGGAATAAGAATCATTACTTGTATGGCTTAAGCAACTGTCGGGACAGGGGCTTGAGTTTCTAGAATACATGCCCTGGTCCACATCAGCCCCGTAATAATCTGTGTTACGGATACTACTTATGCTCAAGTTGGAGAAATCACTGAGTAAGGAATAATAGCCATGGTCCCCCAATGATTCATACTTGGGGTACTGGTCAGTATAGCTAACTGAGGTGCCATGGCTATTGGTGACTAGTATAGGAGGATATTGCACACTGGACATATGCTCCAGTGAAGATTTCTGATGCATGAACTGTGAGGAACCTGGCACCGGACTGCTTGCAGAACGAGTGTTTAATGCACCAGCTGCATGGCTTTTTGGTGGAGGGAGCGTTGGTACACTTAATGCAGAAACCAGAGACGGGACAGAGCTGGCCTCGGACTTCCGGGCTACTGATAACTTTTCCTCAGGCTCCACAGCTACTGATCTAATGCTTGGATCTGACTGACGTTTTGGGGCAATGCGTTTCACTTCAGAACTGATATCTCCTTTGGAGCTGGATGGCCCTGTGCCACATTTGGCCAAGGCTCCCTCACTCATAGTTTTCACAGCAGATAATTTGGCACTTATTCGAAGTTCATCCGCTACTGACCTTTGAGGCTGGTTTGCCCGTTCTGGGTGGTAATATTTACATTTGTGCCCATAGGTGCACTTTTTACCTGGAAGAAAAGCAGTTTCAGGTTAAACAAACCAAAAGGCTAATCAGTCCCACCACTTGCTGTCTCTTCTTTACATCCTTCTCAATAACAATATCCCTTTAAGAAATAATTAGATTTATACCTTGTATATACGTGCAGTCATAGACTCTGCTACATGTATCTTTGTATATCACTGCATCAAGGGCAGGACACAACACTTCTCTTCCTACTGGTCTCATGACTGCCAGTACTGACAACATACTCAATGCTAGATAAACCAAAACAGCTCTAACACAGTTTGTATAGTTATGAATCTCCTTCCTTGAATACAAACCAGAAGAAAAGAGCAAAAAGTTGTTATACACCAGGTATAGCTGCTAATCCTTTAATTTTTGCTATGTTGTTTTTGTTAATAGGTGCATAAAGGGTACAAAAGTGCATGAAGTGCTTGAATGGAACACAAAAACCAATTTGGGTTTGGTTTGGGTTTTTTTTTTTTAATAATGACAAGATGTTAATTAACTGCTTGCTTTACCTACCTTCAAATACAACCAATCAATCTAACTTAGGCACTTACCATAAGGACACGGTTGTTTCTTATGTTCAGGAATAACTGGCCTTTTCCTTAAGAAATTTTCAAGGCTTGGACCATGGCGTCCTAAAGGATCATCAGGAGGCATAAACCTAAGGAGAAAGAAATGAAAGGTGAATTTCAATTTTTACTGAGCATTCTGAATTAGCAGATTCCCTTACTTTTGAAGAAAAAAACATACTTGTCATTCACAAAAGAGTACATTAGCAGCCGCTCCTCTATGAACTTCTTCCATTCTGGTTTTTCATTTTGAAGATCACGATAGTTGTCATTTGACACAATGATGCCATCAGAGTCAAAAGCAAGTTTTACGATGAATCGATCATCATAGCAAACTACTCTTCTTCCCTGAACTCTTCGAGATGGGGTGAAAACAAGAATTTTTTCTTTTTCCAATTTACGTAAGATTTCTTGATCTGTAAAATAATTTTAGTTGAGCTGCTTTTTTAAAAGTTTTAAAAGAAAGAAATGCACTCTTTAAAATAAAAAACTCCTTGCCCTCCTCTCACCTTAGAGTAAAACTTAAGTACTTTCTATACATGAAAACACACGCTGGCTCTTCAGTGTTCAAGATAATTCTATTAAATGAGTCCCTGGTCTGATACTACCTATTTTGTACTCACCCAGCAATACAGCAGCATCTCCTATATGCTCAATGTTTGCTAATGGGAAAATTATGACTTCATTCCTCCAACATGTTGAAATGATCCAGTAACATTACAAAAAAAACCAGCATTCTTTACAGGTGCAGCTACTTAAATGTTTGTTTTGTCACCAGTTGCTGTGTTTTCGAATGGACAGTTGAGTGCAACATCATTGTGCACCATCACCTCCACAGACCCATCAGAAAGAGACATGATTGTGTGCACTACTTAAAAATTTTTAACAAAGAGGTCAAAGGAAATCTCAATCTGTTACCTGTAATCGGTGCATCAGGTCGAGACTGTTCTTTTCTCCATGCAGGTACAAACACAGTGATATCTTTATGTCCTTTTTCCAGAAACCAGTCCACAGCCAGCTGAATTCCCCGACAGGAAAATCCTTCTTTATTCCCATGGCTGGAGAACATGGACAAATTTGAGAAACATCAAGGACAAAAGTTACATTTGGCTTTGATTTTTGTTGTTGTGGTGGATATTTTTTTGTTAGTTTTCTTCTGAAGCTGCCAGGGTCTAAGAATGTAAGGGAAACAGAATCATAGAATCATTGAATCACAAAAATGGTTAGGGTTTGAAACAACAACTTGTCTGTAAAGACAAATAAACCTTTTTGTTAGGCCAGCTTATATAATTGGAAAAAGTTATCCAAAGTAGTCACCAGCATAGTCCAAATTATTGCAACATAATGAATACAGAAACCAGTGTTGCTAAAGTATTTTTCTTTAGATTTTTTTACATTTCAGATCTTTTATATTTTAATAATAACAATAATAATTTAAAAATTGAATGCTATCCTTTTGTATTTTCAGATGCATATCCATTTTGTCATCATATAGAATTTCCAGGTTGGAAAGGACCTCTGAGATCATCAAGTCCAACCCTTAATCCACTAACACTGTGGTTCCCAGCCCATGGCACTGAGTGCCACATCCGTCTCTTCTTAAAAACCTCCAGGGATGGAGAATCCATCACCTCCCTGGGCAGCCCATTCCAATGTCTGATCTCCCCCTCTGTAAAGAAGTTTTCCCTAACATCCAACCTAAACCTACCCTGGCAGAGCTTAAGCCCATGGCCTCTTGTCTTACTGGTAGCTACTTGGGAGAAGAGACTGACCCCCCTCCTGGCTCCAACCTCCTTTCAGGGAGTTGTAGAGTGATGAGGTCTCCCCTGAGCCTCCTCTTCTCCAGGCTGAACACCCCCAGCTCCCTCAGCCCTTCCTCACAGGACTTGTGCTGGATCCCTTCACAGCCTCCTTGCTCTTCTCTGGACCTGCTCCAGCACCTCAATCTCCTTCCTGAGCTGAGGGGCCCAGAACTGGACACAGGACTCAAGGTGTGGCCTCCCCAGGGCTGAGCACAGGGGAAGAATCACTTTTTGTTATGAGTTCAGTAATGAGTTGGAATGGATGGTCCTTATGGGTCTCTTCCAACAGGAGTTATTCTATGATTCTATAAACAGAGCATCAGTTCCAAGGTATGCAATAGTAAGAATACACACACACTTTTCTCCCATTGTTGTCATATTGTGCTCAGAAGTAACTCAAGCAGTACAGAGACTGCAAATTCAACAGGCACAGAAGAAAAAAAGAAAAGCACAAAGCTAAGTCCAATATTTGTGATACTGCTTTACAGAAGCATCTTTTGGATTGTTGTAACCACAATTTGTCACTGGAAAATCTTGCATATGAAATATGCTGATAGGACTCAGGGGTCTATGTAGTTTGAAATTCAGAGTACTCAATACACCTATAAAAATGTACATTTTCTTAATACATTGGAAAAAAAATTCAGACTACAAATTCTTTCAGAACAGAAAGCTGAAAGCTGATACTAAAGGGAACCTACTATGCAGACACTACCAGAAGAAACTATGGTATTGTGATCACTAAGCAGATTGTGTAAAGAACAGTGGTTTTTTTCTTTTCGAATGTCATGACAAGGAGACCTACCTCATAGCCACATTGCTTCCATCAATGACAATTGGCCTCAAGTTATCACTGTTATCCACAACTTCATCTTCAAGTGATGATTCAGGGCTTGCTATTTCCTTTGGACAAGGGCCTCTTGGCACCAGAGTGCTAGTGGTACTGCTGGCACTACTCTGTCCCTCAGATTCACTTTTGTTGCCAAGTCTCACAAGCTCTGCCAGAACATCATTGATAAGTGCATCTGCTCCCAGTTTATTCAGTACAGCCTGGATCTGATCTCCTGCATAACCAAGCTTTAAAGCAAAATCCATTTTAGCTTGGTATTCCTTGTCCAAATTTGTTTTACATTCCTCTAGCTTCAAGTCTTGTGTGATACTGCTCTGTGAGAAGCTTGGGCGATCTACACAAGGGGACCGACAGAGCGGGCGATGTGGTTTGGTAGAAACCTTCTTTTCTCTCCACCGAGTATTGCTATAGCTGGTTCTGAAGTACGGTTGCTCAGGTTCACTTTCTGAGCTCGTCCATTCCTCAGATTCAGCACTGCATTCCCCAGCATCTTGTTCCACATTTTTGTCTTCTCTGGAGTGCCTCTTCTCCATTTTTAACTTCCCTACCATAGACCAGGCCGTCATCACGTTCAGCTTCCAGCCAGAGAGCTCAGTTCTCTTTCATTTCCAAAGCCACATGGAATTTGTACTCAATTGCATTGTGTTGGCCGATCAAAAGCTTACACGAGGCTGAAGTTAATTTGCTTTGCTTACTATGTTCTGGCATAAACATCACTGACATGGAAGTTCCTTAAAAAAAAAAAAAAAAATTTTAAATTAGCTTTTGACAAACTCTGCAAAATACTCAGCTACAAGGATTTTGTTTACAAGTCAGCAGAGGTCCCTAGTCATTCACATTTGTGTGTAAAAATTGATCATAATAAAGCATATAATTATGTTGTCTCTTTAATCACAAATTAAACACTCTCCCCCCCAGTTATTCTAAATACAAAAAAAAATTATACTTCCTATACAATAAACTTCTAGCTGGAATTAATGGAGTAGCTCAGTAATATTTAAAGACAATAAAACAGAAAAAGGTCACCTGTCTTTACAGCCTTCTCCTGCAGGAACAGCCTGCCCACACCAGAACAACTGTGTGGAGCTCCAGCACAGACCACCCTGACCTCCCTCGAGGCAGATTTACTAACGGAACCTGAAAGTTACGGCTGCTGCAAGCTGGCTGCCAGGCATGTAACAGAAGTTTACAGAAAAACAGGGCATCAACACACTGCACTCCCAGCTTACAAAATACTGCAACTAAGGGACACTCTACAGTATCTGTGGTAAGATTAGTTGAACTAGTTTTTTTAAAATTTATGACACAGTATTTCTTTGGCATTGGGCAAAGAACAGTGTGACTTTGATGGCTCAACATTAAAGATCTCCATTCTTTTTCCCCAAGTTATCATAATTTCTTTAAGCATAATGGCACAAGAATGTTTTTAGCTTTTATAAACTTATGCCTGTTTTCCAGCCTCTAGTAAGTTAATCCTAACCCCTTTGCCAATGGACATCCTCTAAGGAGGATCAGCCAAATGCTTTTAAGAATGGAAATAGCCTTGAAAGTATGATGGAGAGAAAAGTTGTTTAGCTTTTCAAATTTACTATTAACTTCTCCCTTGGTTTTATTTCAACAAATTATTTTTCCAGAACTAATTCATTTAAACTAATTTTAAAGTACCAAATTTACATTCTTTTATAAACACTTGGTGGGTCAAGGGTTGGACTAGATGATCTCTGAGGTCCCTTCCAACCCGGCTAATTCTATGATTCTATGATTCTATAATAATTTAAAATACAAGCAAACCTTCCCAACTGGACTCAAACAAACAAACAATTTTTTTTATACAGTAATAAAATAATCTAGGTAACACTATCACTATTATTCCACCTGTGCTCTTATTTTTTCCCCTCTTTCCTAGCTGGAAAATTATATAGCTTATCTGCATATAAATCGATTCCACCCTTTTGTTGCACTGTCCCAATTCCACATAACATATCTCTAGTTTTCTGTCATTTAACATCACATAAGCAGTTTATTAAAAATTTCACCTGTCCTTCCCTGAAAGTAAGATCTTAGATTAACTATCTCCTCGTTAAAATAAGTAATCCTGAATTTAAAGTTTATTTAAAATACAAGCAAATTTCTCTCAGTGCTGCTGGCATACTCACTCTGTTGCACTTATGAAGCAGCAGCTCAGGTGCAGTCTGTGTTAGGAAGCAGCACTGTGTGTCTGGAAGGACTGCTCCCCACCAGTCCCATGCTGTGGTTTACTATTCTTTGGTCGCTAGTGACAGATTGGCGGATCTGTTATCATAGCTCACTCTACAGAAACACCCACTTCTGTGACACATCTTGGAGTATCTTGCCTTTTTTCATTCATGTCAGCCTTTGGTTGAAAGCCACTAACTAGGGAAATTTTAGCTGTCTCATCCCTCTCTTGCATAGCAATGGAAAATATCTGGTCAGTGGCCAAATATTTGAGATTCCAATTTAAAATCCACTAAAAAAGTAAAATTCTAGTTATCTTCAAATTATTTAAAAACTAAATCACAGTGTTTACAGAAACCTCTTCTTCATATCCATCTAGGATCTTGTGAGAGAAGCGCTGAAAGTCAGAAAGTCCTGTCTGTAACAACTGTAGTAATTTCTTAGGAAATACATCACAGACCTTCCACAAAAAAAGTAGACATTGTAATTTCTTGAAAAGTAGAGCTTTTCCCAAATTTATTTAAACACCCACCACGCAAAGCTAATTTCTCAAGAGGCAAATTTTCTCTATTAGTTTAAATAAACTGTTTCAGCACCAACTGCTATGTTGACAGAAAATGAGGCAGGCAGCCTCCAGAAACCATCTCTGCAACCCTGTACACTCTGTACAGAGCTCCTAGGAAACAAGTCATCTTGCACCAAAGCCTCTCCATCCTTAGTAGTTGCTCCATCTGTGCAACCTGACTGTTCCACTGCATTCAGAGACTAGGGACACTGTGGGATTTGTTCCCACCTGCATCTTAAATTCTCAAACAATGAGAATCATATCATTTTTGTCAGGAGCACAAAACCAAGCAAACTAAAAATCCAACAACAAAAATCAGGACAGGAAAAAATCAGCACAAGACCAAGTTTCCCCACTAACCATTGAGAGAGGGCACCTAGGGAGGAAGAAGTGCTGTGTTGCTCCTACATGAGTCAAAGTAGTAGAATGAGGAACTTGCCAGGAGAAAGCAGCAGCAGCTACCACTGCTTTAAATGTACCCTCCAGATAAGAAATCACTTGTAATACTACAGAAACAACACAATGGTTTCTCCCTCTCTTCTTCAGAGCCCTGAAGACTCCAATCTATACCCTACTGCAACCTCTGCATCTGCATGTAGCCCCACAGTTATCATCATAGCTTTACTCACAGATCATAAACAGAAACATTGTATGGCTGAAATTTTAGTGTTTAGTATGAATTACATTCTCTCCAAAGACAGCAGAATATGAACACACACTGAAGGAAAAATAGCTATTACCAATTTCTGATTTGAAGATACTGTAATTCAGAAATATACAAACTGCAGCTTTAAAATTTTAATTCTCATGACATTCGTTGCTAGGCAGCCAAGTTTTCTCACTAAACACCTCTTTCAGCACAGTCACGACTGACTAGTAGAACTGATAATGTGATTCAGAAAAAAGAGTGAGGCAAAATTATCTATATTTTGTTCATATAGGACCACATTGAAAGCAACTATTTAATTTTGCTGGTATTAAAACAGAAGGAAAATGTCTGCTCAATGACTACTAAAGAGCTGATGCCAGACATCCTTTATTCAAAGCATGTTCATTTCAACAGGACCAACAGAATCAGAGAGGACGAGGTAAAAGAATACACAAAAAGGCTTCTTCTGGTCTCTTATGCCACCATCTTTCCACCATCTCAAAGTGCTCTGAGCCATGCCCTTCAAAGAGGCAATTATACCATGTACACATCTATTAGGAGGAACAACTTTACAATTAAAAAAATTATTAATTACTTTCATCAACTCTACGTCAACTTTTAAGCAGCATGTTTTCTGTCATTGCAGATACTAAAACACAAAGCTAAAACCAAATCAAACCAAAACTACTAAAAATCCCCAACCCAAGTATTTTCTGAAATGTCACTCTCACCTGGTTAATAAATACATAAGGTAAACGATTCCACAGTATTTATTTTAAGGACAGGGAGGATTGTTGGTTTTCCCTTGTATATTTTTGAAATACATATAGTGATCATATTTTTTTAGTAACACTTTAAGAAACAAAAATTTTAACTGAATACTGACACATGAGATGATAACATCTAGGGGAGTTCCATATGCACAGTGAAAAAATATTGCATATTTCTCATTCTGTATTTTTTAAACTGCAAAACAAACATCTTCAGAAGAATCAGAAAACCTGGCATGTCTTGTATCAAAAAAAATGTTATTGTCTCCATGGCTTCAGCATGAATGTTGATGTCTTGGTATCTGTGTTTACTCTTCATTTCACTAAGTTATCAATAGCATGCTCCTCTGCATGGATTCTTCCCTGTAAGAGAGGCATAGAGGAAAGGGCATCTTTCTGGAGAAGGCTGTTCTAAACAACAGCCAAGTCACAGGTACATTATGTATCTGCTACAACTATGCCCCAGGGTTACAGCGCAGATGGAGCACAAGCCTACAGCACAAAGGCTTTTTGAGAACTTTCTGATTACACAGAGGTACCGATTCCGGTAAATTAAAAGCCTAAAACCATGAAAACAATGAGTAGAGGCAAAAAGAAAAAGTCTTTTTAGAAGTGATTCAGCGTTCAGAGACACTACAGGATGTGCAACTTCGCAGTGTGCTACAGCACAGACTAGTGGTTACTCCGCAGACACATTCTCGGCATACATTTTTGTGATCTTTAAAAACTTCTTCAACGCATGATTAATTGCCATTTTGAAGACATTACAATTTGGGCCTGCAACACAAAGAAAAACCCCAGCAACGTGAAATGTATTGTACAGGTCTTCAGGAATGCGAGAAAACAATATTTAGTGGGCAGTAGTTACTGTGAGGCGTGACAGACAATGAGCCACCCAAGATGCATGGGTGGCACTGGACTTTGGATTAGCCCTTAATTTTGAAAACAGCGTTGCCACAGCACTCATGAAAAAAGTGACAAAACTCAACACAGCTGTTTCCATAGCACTGAAGAACCATCTTGTATTCTTAGTTCATGAGCAGTAAAGATATTACACATTACTGCTTGCTGCTTTGAATATTTTCTGAGGTAGCAAACTACTTTATCTACTGAGAAGAAGTGCTAAAAACTGACAAAGGATATGAGTCACAAATAAAAATGGTAGCTTTTTCACATTCTAATTATACATCTAGGTGGTACACATCTGCTGGGACGGATTCACAACTGAAGAAAAGCAGAAAATGTTCTAAAATTAACATTTGAGTATTTTGCAATGGATTAAAAAAATGGAAGAGTTGTGCTGCATGACATTATGCACAACTCTATTTTGTCCTTAATAAAAAGGGCTGGTGAAGCATAGTGTTTTGCCTGTGTGTTTACCTGTCATTAACCCAATCATTATTTTAAACAGAGATAACAGGAATGCATTATAGTTTACACAGGCATACCATAATAACCTATAAATTGTAATTCAACAGGAATTAATCGCTTTCACCAATTAATTTTCCCGTCCTTAAATTGAACTACTTTCAGCATGTAACCTATGTGGTAGCTGAGCATATTTAATTTTCATTTACTGTGTCAGGTCCTGCAAGATTGTAGGAAAATTGGATAGGAGAAGCTTTGTAGAAAATTCTCCTATTCAAGTTGGCTGTTTTGAAATTAATGTGACTCAAAACCATGATGCTTTGGCAAAAATACAAAATACATAATTGTTGTCACAGTTTCAAGTGCACCTCTCAGTAATGTCAACAAGATCACATGAACAAACACCCTGAATTTATGTAGCAGGGACTGGAATAAAGAATCCTACCCTTTTATACCTTTTAAAACTATGTTTTACATAGTTTAAGGCTCTCCTGAGCACCTTTTTACTTAGAAAACAAGACTCACAAAAGCGTCAAATCGTTGACAGATGTGTAGCACTTGTATTCTGATAGAGCTTCCATAAAAAGTCCAAGATACACACAACTCACTGAGTGAAGGAAAACAAGTATATCAAGCTTTAACTGTGCGAGAAGCAGCTGGCTTTTGATGCAAACATCTGGCTTTAGCACCACTTAAAGTACTCTGCTCTCTGAAGAGTCTTCCTTATTTAAAAGCAATACTCTTATTTTAAGATACTTAAAATTAACATATGTTCAAATACATTTCCTACTTCTTATTCTAATCAATTAAATGAACTAATTTCTTCATTCCAGAAGGGATGGTCTAAACCAAAGACATGAGCACAAGTCTCCAGCTCATTCATACACTGAAACATGTATAATCAGCATCCACAGAGTATGTGTTAATTCAAATAGCATTTTTAACAGAAGTGTTAAAATGGCTGATCAGAGTTTTCATTCCTTTGACAATTAGTGCCATATAAATGACAACATTCGGATTCAATGTAATGGATTTTTCTTACCTTACTATGCAATGTCAGTCTCAACACATTAATGGGAGGTTTCAACCCTGTCATTTTGATGAAAAGAGAAACCAAAAAATACTTCGATAGAGTAAACCAAATGTTCCTTTAACCAAGTCTCACCCATAAGCAGTTTCTGTTCAAGAAACCTGAAAAACAGGGTATTCTGTTTTTAAAGGCCTTGATATACTGAGCAGACCCTCACATGCTGTGCCATTCAACAAGAAATGGGTTACCCTCAGCTGTTAGTACACATGCTTTCTGATTTCTGATAAAATGAAACAACCACTTCAGAAGCTACTAAAAAATGCCAGAAGCAGAGACAGATACCTCACTCAGTAAGCATCAAACAGCACCTTTATAGAAAGCAGAAAGAGCAGCTTAAAGGAGTCTTGTGACTCTAGATTTTCACACCTGTTACCTTGATTTTGCAAGAACAAAATCAATTTGTCACTAATTAGGTCTGCTTTGAGCAAGGTGTTGGACTAGAATGACCTCCTGAAATCCAAATTAGGTATTCTTTTATTCTACAATTTCTTCATTCTTGTCATGACAACACTGCTCATTTCCAAGGTGCAGCTGGAAAGACATCTTCAGGAAGACAAAAGCCTACAAAAGCCTACTGCTTTGCTTTTGAAAACAGAAACAGCAAATCCCTATGCTCCAGTACCTTCATCTCCCCCTTTCTAGAGATCTATATATGAACTAAGCCTCAGAGGAGTTCCTTTTTGTGGTATTTAGTTTTATGCGAGTTTTCTGTTTGTTTTTTACATCAGGACAACCTAAAAATCAGAAGTGGGAGTCTGAAATCAGTGTTTGGCCTTTAAAATATAAAAAAAAAAAAAAAAAAAGAGGAAAGACAGAGGGAAAACAGGAAAAACAGGAAAAACAGGGGGAAAACACGGGGGGAAAACACGGGAAAAAGGAAAAACAAGGAAAAACAAGGAAAAACAAGGAAAAACAAGGAAAAACAAGGAAAAACAAGGAAAAACAAGGAAAAACAAGGAAAAACAAGGAAAAACAAAGGGAAAACAAAGGGAAAACAAAGGGAAAAGAAGGAAAAGAAGGAAAAGAAGGAAAAGAAGGAAAAGAAGGAAAAGAAGGAAAAGAAGGAAAAGAAGGAAAAGAAGGAAAAGAAGGAAAAGAAGGAAAAGAAGGAAAAGAAGGAAAAAAAAGGAAAAAAAAGGAAAAAAAAGGAAAAAAAAGGAAAAAAAAGGAAAAAAAAAGGAAAAAAAAAGGAAAAAAAAGGAAAAAAAAGGAAAAACAAGGAAAAACAAGGAAAAACAAGGAAAAACAAGGAAAAACAAGGAAAAACAAGGAAAAAAAAGCAGGGGGGGACAGAGGGGGCAATCAAATGTGATAGCCAGTTTAAAATTCTCAGAACATGTTTTGACTTTATGAGATGTGCCTGAGATATCTGTGGGCTCGTTAAAGAAACATATATGTTAAATTTCTTGTGCATGTCATTAGTAAAAATAATAGGAGTCTGAACTTCTAGCTCTAGCCTAAGGTTCATACTCTGTCTCTGTTACAGCATCCCTCTCCAGACAACTGAAAAAAAGAAGTTGACTCAGATAACCAGAACAGGTATTAATTTTGACTGGGGGGGAGACATTCTCTCCAGATAGACTGAGTGTAGAAAAGGAGCTCTTACATTTCAATAAACAAGCACCTTGTTCTGTGCTAGCATTTGTAAAAAGCTTTAGTTATACTCTACCACGGTGTTCTACTGAAAATTTAGGAGAGGGGCACAACAAGTCATGTATATCCTGGGTTTTATTTTGACATGATGACTCAACCTGCTTTGCTAGCAACCAATGTGAAAATTAACTGATGTAAGAAAATTAAATGCAACAGATACCTTTAAAACTCAAATGACACTTAGCTGAAGCAGTTGTTTAAATATAGAAAGAACTTATATATTTGAATCAAAACAGCCAGCTTATGAAGAGGGTGTTTTATTATGGCCTCTCTTGTGACTAAATTTTCCACTTCAAAACAATAAAGCTACAACTTAGGAGATGCTGTACTGCTTAGCTCTGCACTTCCAAATATATTTCCTAAATGTGAATTACATCAAATGCAATACTACATATGACAGCATCAGAAAGCCTAGATCTGTAAAGCTCCTCATAGTATTCTTACTTCCAGCTGAATTACCTATGTTACCATTAATATATCATAACAAATACAGATTATCAACGAAAAGCGACAACTCACAAGAAACTAAAAACCCATTAACAGATGTAAAGAGTTTTAAAAATACCAGTGTTGTTACTCATACATGCTTTTATTTATAATACCTAGAAAGAAATACCCTTTTACAATAAACCTATGAAAATATAAATATTTTTATATATATAAACATACACATGTCCAGTCAGGCACACATGTCTTGAAAGCTCTTTCTGTCTAGCAGATTCCATGATCAAAGGAGGACAACATTCTCAGAGGTGGGGTGAGGTCTAGGTAGCATTACAGCCATTCTTTTATATATTTTTTTTGTTGTTGTTGTTTGTTTGTTTAATATAATATATATAAATTACGAGATGGAAAAATCAAACTAATTTACAATGTGGCAATGCTTGGAAACTTCTTCTGAGTTTATAGATTACATTTTTTCACCTTTTCAAGCTCTGCTTCCCTAACTGAACTTACCTGCTGCCTTCCCTGATCTCAAAAGCTCTAATGCTTCTGCTCTTGATGTAACCAGTAACAGAGTACAAGCGTCAGAAGCAATTTATTTTATTTCTGTTATTCAAAGATCTATAGTAGAACTGTAAGTGTTTAACAAGATGACATTTCAAATGTTAACTGTAGAGTGGATAGGAAAGTCAAAACCTGTAGATGTCTGAAATGGAGTTAAGTTGCATTGGAAAAGGCATCCAGAAAGATCAAGGAACAGAAAGCCAGAATTTACCTCATTTACAGCAGCTGACAGTAAGTTAAGTTCATCTGCATATAAGGTGTCATTGGTATCCCTTCACTCTCTTAACATCTTTTGTTTACATTCTTTCTGAATAGTGAGTTTGGATTTCATTAGACCTTTTTTTAATCATATCTTAAAAGATGCAATTCGAGTGAAAATGAAATTTACTTGGGAAACTTTACAGATTGCTCATATTAAAACTTGCTAAGCATTAGATCATTGTAAAAGACAAATAGATTACAGTCCAGAAAATGTCAACAGCCACAAGACCAATATATGGTAAACATATAATAGAGAAGAAGACACATTTCAATTACAGTTAAATTGTTCTAAATCTGAGGATGACCTTGACATTCCCACTAGCCCATTTTTCCAGCAAGAAGCAAAGATAATTTAAGTGACATTAGCCACACTTGTGAAATGCAGTTTTGAGGGCCACGTACCATAGTTGATTTATAACATATGGCAAGCAAAAGCTGCATCTCATCAATAAAGGACACCTCCTATACAAAAATGACTACTTGACTGACATCCATTTCCATAAACAAACATACCAAGCATGAGAAATCAGATGGATCTGGAATGCTGCATACTCCAAGCACTCAGAACTACTAATATGCATAATGAGTTCATAAATGACCAATATTTTAATTTTCTTTCTACTCCTACTTCCCATTTATGACAATACACACTAACCACCGAAACACATTGCAAGATTTAAAAAAAAAAAATAGTATCCCACGTATATCAATATACTGTAATGAATTTAGAGTTACAAGTGACATGTCAACTTGAGATGACACAATACAGATTTTGATTCAGTTTGCTAATTTGTGAAAAAATATAGAGCTCTTGTGAACTGTAACCTCTTAAGGATTAGGTTGCAATTAGAAAAGCAGACAGCTATGAAAAACACAATTTAAAATTAAGTGGTTATAAAAAGTACTTCAAACCTCATGAATACTGCAGTGACCAGTTCCTTATTCACATTTGCACTATTAAGCAAAATGGAAGAATTCAAGTAGTTATTATCTGGTACACTCTACAAAAGTTAATTTCCTTATTTCACCAACTCGCTCTCGTTAATGCAAGTTTCTTGCTGCCCTTCTTGATGCTCAGACACAGAACAGCACTCTAACGCGGCCTTCGCCGTCCCTCCTTGGACCTCATGCTGAAATTAATTCGGGAGAAAATCCGATTCCGTACCAACGGCCTAGGCCGTTTCACTCGCCCTGCCTTAGCAGCCTCCCGGGCCGACGGCACCCGGGAAAACAAAGCCAGCCCCTCGCAGGTCCCGCACCCCTCGCAGGTCCCGCGCAGCATCTGAGGCGAGGCGGCACGGAGGGCGGCCGGAGGCAGGCAGAGGCCGCCCGGGGCAGCCACCCCTCCCCGTCCGCAGGCGCGGCCCTGGGACACAGGCGGCGGTACCGGGCCGGCAGGGGCACCCTACGGGCCCGCCGAGCCCCGCCGCCAGCAGCCGGGAGGAGGGGGCTCCACCACTGCCCGGGCGTTGCGCCGGCCATCCCCCACCCTGGGCCACTCCTCGCCCTCCCTCAGCGCCCCTCTCCCCCCGCCGGGGCCTCACCCTCTGCTGTCGCTGCTGACACCGCCCGCGGCTGCCTGCGGGACCTGGCGGCGGAGAGGTGAGAGACGGCGGGGCTCGGCGAGGCCGCGGCACGGGCCCCACTCCGGCCGCTCCCGCCGCATGAGGGGGAAGGGCAGGCCCGAGCGAGGGGAGAGGAGGAGAGGGGAGGCGGCGGAGCAAAGCCAGGGCGGGACAGAGAAAGGAGGGGAAGAGGTGTTGGTGCAGGGCTCAGCGCCGGCGGGAGCCCGGGGGCCGCTGCCTGCGCCTCATCCCTGCCGGGGCCACCGCCGCTGCCCGGGCCCCGTCGCCTGGCAACCGCGCGCGGCCCCCGCTGCTGCAGCCTCGCGGCGCCCCGCGCGCCCCCGAAGGCAGCACACGCGCAGCCGCCACGCGGCGGCGCGCGCCAGCCTCCTCCCTCCCGCCCGGGGCGGGGCGGGGCGGGGCCCTGCGCGCGCGCCGCGGGTGGAGCTGCGCCGGGACCGGGGCGCGGGGCGCGAGCGGGGTTGGGGCGCGTTCCTGCGGCGCCTTCCGGATGATGTCAGCGTTGACGTCACCGCCCGCGCCGTGGCGCCCCCAGGGCTGCGGGGGTGGGCGCGCAGGGCAGGGGGAGGGAGAGGGAGAGGGGGAAGGGGAGGGGGAGGGGGAGAGGGAGGGAGAGGGGGAGGGAGAGGGGGAGGGGGAGGGGATGGAGTGGCGGGCGAGGGATCCCTCGCCTTGACCCTGCGCACGTCGTCAGCCGCTTGACCTTGAAGGCAGATGTGGGGAGTGAGAAGGGCGGATTGAGAGCCCGCAGCGCTGGCGGGAGTGCGGTGTATGCCGGTGCTGCCGAGTGTGGAAGTGCAGAGTGACGTGCAAGACATGGCTGGATGCAGAGGTCTTCGGGCCCACCTTCGAAAGTGACCATAGCTCCCGCAGCCCTTGGCTCGCAGGGGTGACGGCAGGTGCTTTGCATACAGTGTATTGATATTGATATGTATATATATATTGAAAGACTGACCAAAAAAAAAAAAAAAAAATGGCAAAAGATTTCAGCTCTGCTTAAATTTGACATTTAAAGATGGGATGCTTTAAAGGTCTCAGGGCTAGCATGCATCTGCCTCTTGTCAGTGCCAGTGTTGCTGATGGCAGCCTTCAGCTTCCTGAAGTGTCTTGACACCAGTATCAGCTGTTCCTTAAAATATGAGGTGGGCCAGTACCATTGAGGTGGCCCAGATGTGGGAAAAAGACTATTGCAAATATGACTTGAGAACATGTTGAAGGCTCAGTACCCCAGCTGGATACAGAAAGAATCCAATTGCATTAAAAAGACCTCAGAAATTTAAAAGAAAATGTCACAATTTTAGATGTACCTTTTTAACTCATCCATTTTCCGATTATTAGGTTTGACAGCATAGCCACCCATTCAGCTCATGGTGATTTGTACCCATTAGCCAGAGTTCAGTCCTCTTTTATGTTTTACTTGGGCATCTTCTCCATTAGTCTTTATTTTCTGATATTTATTTAAATGCTACTTTTTTCATTCAAAAGGATGTATAACGATCATCTTGCTCAGCTGCCTGGCCACTTCAGGGTTTACCAAATATGAAAGCAAGTTTTAAGGGATGTTGTCCAAATGCCTTCTAAACACTGACAGGCTTTGGACATTGACCACCAGGAAGCCTCTTCCAGGGTTTGAACACCCTCTCCAAGGAAATGCTTCCTAGTGACCAGTTCGTTTCCCCCCTGGCACTCTTTATAATGCATTTTAAAGTTTTCTGTAAATGACAGTGGAAAAATATCTAAGCTAAACATCAGCATATTTTTGTTAGGGTAGTATTTTTTTTCCAGAAAATAACGAAATTTTAAAGAATACACAGTAACATGTTATATCTGGTGTAATTACATCCAGTCTTGTAGAACTGATTGCTCTAGCCAGGGTGATTAGGAATCATTCTTGGGAGTTTTTTCCAGCACCAGCACCCTCATCCAAGACTGTTCAGGGCTTCATCTTACAACTTCCCTGGAGGAGAAAAAAAAGGTAGAAAATTGGTTAAAGTGATTCCCAGCACCTCGAGTCTGTTATACTGCACAAACCTTCCATGTGAATCTCTGAGAACTGTAGCATGTGAAGTGTGCATCTTAATGCACATTCGGTAATATTAACGAAATGCTAAACATTGCACAGATCTCGGGAGGAAGTCTTTCGCTTTTTATGCACTCCTGACAACCTTTGACATCATAAGGTGTGACAAATGGCTCTAAAGCGGAGCTGCAGGAAGGTGGTAGGAAAGCTCTGCTTCGCCTTGTGGGTGATGTAGTTTCTCTGCTGAGGCTCTGCCCAGCCACCGTGGGGAGCCGGACTCTCAGTCCCAGAGTTCCCGCTGGAGCCTGCCGCACAGGCTCAGACACCAGCCCTGCGAGGGGGTGCATACATTGTGTCTATTGTATGGTTTTTTCCTTTTTTTTTTCTTTTATTTTTTTTTTTTCTTCTTCTTTTTTTTTTTTTTTCTTTTTCTTTTTTTTTCTCCCCTGTCATTTTATACATTTCACGTGAGGTTTAAATCGGGAGCGAAAAGCATGGCAGATGAGCAGGAAATTATGTGCAAACTCGAGAGCATCAAGGAGATCAGGTACGTTTGCTTTGTGCTGCATCAGTTCCATAGCAGCTTTCTCCTCGGAAGAGCGGCGGAGTTCCCTGGGTCTGAAAGTAGCTATTGTGCTGCTGAGGGGGAGGAAACCGCCGCTGAGGTTTGTGATCAGAGTCGAAAATACATTATTCTAAGTAGAGAAGGAGAATATTCTGCTGAAATGGGCAGGGGAAGGTTGTGCATTTCCAGAGAACTGGCCCCGAGCGGTACCGGGAAGAGGAGGGGGAGGAGTGGGCGGGTGCGGGGACTGGGTGATTTTTCTAAAGCCCTTTCAGTTATCATTTGTTATTCCTGAGGCTCTTTGTCATGAGTCTGTCATTTTGCCTCGTTCGCCTCCCGGCGGGAGCCCTGATGGGCCGGGAAAGGAAGGTGGGGGGCTTGGTAGCGCTGGGGGAGCCTCGGAGCTGGGGGGCTGGCTCGGCCAGCTGCTTGAATGCATTTTTAAATTTAAAAAAAAACAGTCTAAAAAAAGTCAAGCTTACTTGCAACATTGATGTCAAGTTTGAGTGTCCTTTAACAAAATCTCTGCTGTGGGCAGCTTTACTCAGTAGTGCACCTGGAAGCCAATATGTATCTATTTGTTACTAGGCCTAAGCTGACTAAGAAGGAATGCTGTGCTGTTGTGTTGCACACAAGGTAAAGCAGAGTTCTGGAACTCTTGGAGGTGTGCATGAAATGTGACATTCCAGGCTCTCATTGGAAACATCTAAGTGTTATTGACACATTGGTTACATAGTATCATATTCTAACTTCCAGTCCAGGAAAAATAACTGAGGCCTCTTCATTAACTAAATCACAGGAACAAGAACGGTTTATTTGTTCTGTTCAACAGCTGGGACCAAGGCTGAATTACAACAGCAGCAGGCTGTTCTGTTGCTTAGAAATGTCTGATGGCTGAAACTCTGAGCTCTTTGATTATTAGCTTTGAAGACAGAGTTAACTGTTTAGATATAAACATTTTAATTCTGTAATTCTTTAATTCTATAGAATTACAGATTAGCAAAAAAAAAAAAAAAAATCAGAATGCGTGATATGGTCAGGAACATTTACAAATATGTGACAGGTACTAGATATTAGCAAAGAACTGAGAGAATGCAGAGTTAATTGCAAATGGGATTTTAATAGCAGTGTCATTTAGGTTTTTACTGTTCTGATATGAAAATTCTCTGGAATTTTCAATCACAAGTTGAAGCTAGTATTTTAGAAGTTCATGTTACTGTCCACATAGTTTTAGTGTGTATGACACTCTAATCACCTCCAATTAATTTTACATTCCCCAGTATCCTGGGCTAAATCTCCCAGATGTTCTGGCTTTCTCTATTTTGGAACCAGGGTTTAATCTGAGTTAACTGACAACTCTACTAGTACAAACTCTCTGAATCTACTGTAGCTGTTCAAGTTTGACCATGTTCTGTTTATTTCATAATTCAGTATAAGTATTCTCATATCACTGGAAAGCTCAGGAAAAGGGCTAGAATTAGAATTCAGTTCTCTCATTCCACCTTATCCCTTCTCAGATATGTTTAGTCTTGCCCTTGTCTATTACTGCTACTACCATCTTTCAACTCTTAAAGTATAAAGTAGCACCCTGCAAAAATATGTTACAGTGACTTACTGTTGTCTCTCTATGTTTTTAATCATCACTGGTATCCAGGAGTAAGACTTTGCAGATGGAAAAAATAAAGGCACGACTGAAGGCAGAATTTGAAGCTCTGGAGTCTGAGGAGAGGCACCTGAAAGAATACAAACAGGAAATGGACCTTCTGCTGCAAGAGAAGATGGCCCATGTGGAGGAGCTGCGACTGATCCATGCTGATATTAATGTGGTATGCAACAGTCCAATGCAAACAGCCTGACTGAAACACAGTTGTATAGGAATCCTTTCACATCAGTGCCTCAGTTTATAAACAAGAAAGATTAGCCAATTAGAGGCACTAAATGGGGAAAGTGTTTTTAGACCTGTAGTTTTTATGTCATGTTAGGGCACAATCATGACTGTGCAGCGCTTTCTAGCTCTGAAGGTATCTGTGCTTTGCACCAGAGGAAAAAAGTTCCTACAACATAAGCAAGTACAAGCTATATGCTGAATGTGCAGACAGCATTTATCTGTCACTTCAACTGTCTGTTCCTCTACTAGCTGTCTAAATTCAGTCTCCCTCTCTTTTTCCTGTCAGACTGTCTCTGCTGCTTTCCCCATTTATTGCAGTAAGAGAAGCAGGAACCTTCCCTTAGCTTTTTTGTAAACTTCTAGCCATGGATGCTCAGGTATCTTAGAAACACAGAAAATTAGTTTATTCTATGTTATTTGTTTTTTTTTAATGTCCTTTGTGAGTTTTCTGTAGCTCCTTACTTTCTGCTGTATCTGTAGCCTGTCTGCTTTTTTCTGTTGTTCAGGTCATATAGGTTGAATGCACCTTTTTGAAATTAAAATGTATTTGTGTGTCACTTTCAGTTGCTTCTTCCTTGCACAGTGTTCAACCTCCCAGTATCTCGACTCTTTGTTGTACTATTGCACTTTTTCTAATCTCTTCCAGCTTGGGTGAGAAAAATGTCTGCTGAGACAGTTTCTTGCTCAGAGAGCTATTAAAGGGAAAATTCTTTAAAAGCATGCCCATCCCCCTGTTTCAGATGGAGAATACTATCAAGCAGTCTGAGAATGATCTCAACAAGCTCTTGGAGTCTACTCGGCGTCTGCATGAGGAGTACAAACCCCTGAAGGAGCATGTGGATGCCTTGCGGATGACTCTGGGATTGCAGAGGCTGCCAGATCTTTGTGAGGAGGAAGAGAAACTGTCCCTTGAGTAAGTTTCCAAAGCAAACATTTTCTGGCTTATACCTTGTCTTGATTCCACTGGTTATTTTGTCACTTTACTTTTGTTGGTAGGTGGAAATAACATTTGTTATTTACCAAAAGAGGATGTGGGAACACGTGTATTTGATAACACTCTGTTTAAATATTCCAAGCTGCAAACTCTGCATAAGACACGCAAAAATTCAAGGGTGATTGGTTCTTCAGATTTTTATATCATATGCTGCTTTTACTAGAAAGACTTTTTTTCCTGAAATTTTTTTTTCACTTGTTTAGCAAGGAGAGGTAAGAGGCAGTTCAAGTAGGTATGTGAAATAAGTGCTCTTCAGTCAGGTTCAGTACATTTTTGCTGCCTGCACATGTCAGTGGCATTTAGCCGTATACCTGTGACTGTCACCTAGTAAGTTTACCCTAGATGTGAAACAGATTTGGATAATTACAGTTTCATTTTTAGGTATTACCTAGGTGGGCGACGATGACAGAGTTCAATGAACTTTGTTTAACAGATCGGTTTTAAATGCAAGTGATGTTTTGAGAAAGTTAGATTTCTCTTAATGCCCAGCACATTTGGCATAATTTTCACAGACATTTATCAAGATTTATTTTGCATTTTTTCAGGAATGCTGTTTTCCATTTGAAGCACCTTGACACTACAAAGAGTTTGTTAATATTTTACATACAAAATTTTTTATTTTAAGAGAAAAAATACATTAAAACTGTGTATATAAAGTTTAACAGAAGTGCATCTTAAGCTGTTAAAAATTAAAAATAAATATTGTCTATTTTCAATCCTAGCATATTTATATCTAGTTGTACATCAAGATACCTTAGAAGCTGACAATCTGGAATCTGGCTGAAGTGTACAGTGCAGAAGAAAATAGGAACATACCACCCGTTCTATTTATGAGCTAGTCCAAGTGGTGTCCCGGTGTAGGCAATTTGAGTAGTGGAGGAACATGACAGGGAAATGTGATGCATTATATTTTAACACCAAAAATCCTTTATGAACTAGTGGAATACTCCAGAAGATGGTTTAATTTTTTATTTGGATTTTTTTGTCTAGCTACTTTGAAAAGCAGAAAGCAGAATGGCAGACAGAACCACAGGAGCCTCCCATCCCAGAGTCTTTGGCTGCAGCTGCAGCAGCTGCCCAACAGCTGCAAGTGGCAAGGAAACAAGATACCAGACAGACAGCAACTTTCAGACAGCAGCCACCTCCAATGAAGGTCAGGAGATGGAATACCCTTTGTCATTGGAATGTATTAAGTTGATTGATAATTACAAAAAAGAAAGATGATTTGTTCTGATTCTGATTTTTCCTGCAGTAGTTTAAATCAAGAGCAACCTCAGCAGACCTAAGGTAGTAGCACCGGTGATAAAGGCTTAAGAACAGGGCTCTGTATTATTTGACTGCTTTATGACTTTAGGGTCTCCATCATCAGAGATGTAGGCAATTCCCACTCCTCTAGTGTTTCATGTGGGAGAAAAGCATAAAAAAAAACCCAACAAAAACCCAGAAAGCCAGACGAGATATGTAATAGCTGAGAGTTAATCCCAAGGAGATTCATATTAGACACAATGCACATATTTTATGAAGGAGAGTAATTAGACAAATTACCAGGGGAGGTGATTGTTTCTGCATCTCTTGGTATCTCCAAGTCAAGACTAACCTATGGATTCATTTAACCTACGCACAGGCACCAAAGTGACAGTTTTGTAGTCAGTAAAACAAGCTCAGTGCTTTGTATTCATCCCTCCCAAGTTACAAAGATTCACTGACTAAGGAGGCAAACTGACATAGGTACACTCTGTAGTTATGCACTTACTCTCTGGAATTAAACCATCAAAAAGCCTTTATGAAAGTAATATCCTTTAGTCAAATGGAAGTTAAAAGGATTAGTATGGAGCCAATGGGAAGAGTTCTGTATCTTGTGTTAAATATGTGAGATTCATCTAAGCACCTGCTTCTGCCTTGAGTTCTGTGACATCACAGTTGGTCTTCACTCTAACCGTCAGTGAGCTATTATGCATGTAAATATCTTTAAAAGATGTGGAACTTTAACAGAAAACAGAATTTATTGTTAAAATTCTTGATAAATACACAGACCTTGTGTCTGCTAAACTGCAGTTTCAGTTCAAGGGGGCACTCTAGGTTTTCAGTTGTCCTGAATTTACTGTACAGTCTAGAGACTTTTATAAAAAGCAGCCCTGCTTTGCCTTTGAAGGCAAGAACACTTAGTTTGGTTTTTTTCTGTACTGTAACTTAGAATATGCCACTCCATAATCTTTGTAACTATGACAGTTAAAGTTTGTAATGAGAGGCTGCAATGTCCCATTTCAGGCATGCTTATCATGTCATCAACAAATTCATCGGAATGCTCCCATATGCCCGCTCTGCAAAGCAAAGAGCCGATCGCGGAATCCCAAGAAACCCAAGAGGAAACAGGACGAATGAAACACTGGAGGTGGACAAGCAGACACCTGACCTGTTCTAGTGCTCTTCCATCAGAACTGCAGAAGTGGCCAAGTGTTACTGAAGTGCAGACTCAAGTATGATTAACCCATTGTTTTCTATTTAATGCAACATAAGCACAATGTTCCTGTTCTGTCTTTATTTCCTTCCAGTCCTGAGGATTTGGTTTGGGGAAAGTAAGTATTACTGGTGCTGCAGTTTTAACATTTCAATCATTACACCCTTTGGACTCCTAAACAAAGTAGAGTTATTATACAAGTATCCTAAATGCCAGGATTCCTATTTGCCATATGTCTTTAACGCAAATGTTTTTTATGTTCTCTTTTTAAGAACAGCTGTTACTAAAAGATTATTCTGTTTTGTCCTGATAACAGAAGACTATCTGAAGTGCTGAAATAGCAGACTGCTGGGTTTGTTTCACTGAACAACAGTTTGTTTTCCTAGCTAGTAAGACTGCATAGGATTGGGTATCCAGTAGAGCTCTTTTTATACAGGAAATGTTCAGGGGAAAAAATAAATCGGTTATGCAGGAAACCAGTGCATTAAAGACACATGTGAGTTTTGATTTACTGGCGTGTGATTGTACCATTCCCTCAAACTTGACTAAAATTTTAGAAAGGGCATTGAGTTGCTGTCTGTGTGGGAATTTCTAAAAAGGAAGTAATTTGTGATGCTTTAACATCTTAATATGGTATTATTTTCAGCAGTCAGAAGAGTGATCGACTTAGGTTCAAGGCTCAAATGAACTGTATTAGTGCTCCTTCTAGACCCTGTGGCCAGCCAGCCCACTGTGCTTCTCTAGGAAACATGCATGAAATATCCTAAATCTCTGTGCACACAGACTGCAACATCAGCTATTCCTCATCTCTCCTATTTCTGGTCCCTAAAGCTGGATCACTCTTGGCAGACATATCTTCCACTGGAGCACAGGGGAGCTTGGTAACATGCATTGGTAACAGCATCAACTAAAAATGATGTACATCATCAAAATTGCCTGGCTCTGCCATCATTGTCCTCCCTCAAGCAAAGCATCCTATTTTTGTATCTTCTAGTAGGCAATTTTCAAGTAAGCTTTATGTCATCCCAGGTTTTTTTCTTGCTCTGTATGTGTGCCAAAAAAACCCTGACTAAAGGATCCTTTAAACTACTCCCTGTATCCTTGTCTTCCCTTTGTTTCACTTGATGTAACAGCAGTTCGTCCAGTGGGGAGGATGGCAGTGACCCTGCTACAGAGCTGGGGCTTAAAACTTACTCATTTGTAATCCCAGTTTTGTCACTGGCTTTGTAGTCTAAATTGATTTCAAGTATTCTTTTCACTGACTTTAGGAGGCAGGGACTGCCTGTTTACATTCTCTTCTCTTTAGCCCAGCTTTTCCTGCTAGTGTGGTTATATTGAGACCTTTGCTTATTGAATAGAAAGAACTGGGAAGCTCCAGGACTCTCTGGTCCTCCTAGGGCTTCACAAATCCATGTGAACCAGTTTTGCTTGCCAAATCACATACATTACCACTGATTTCCCAACTCCGCCTTCAAGAGCACCAGTTTTTTATTGAACATAGTCCTGTAATTTATGCTAAGTTCAGCTGGTGTTCTCCCATTTTAATGTTTCATAGCCAACAGTCTAAACAGCAGAGACATAATGTGGACCACATGCCTCTGAAAATGTGAAGAGCAGATTCTGTTATCTGATTTACTGGGATTTGGCCTCTCTGAGAAAGCAATAATAGAAAATAGTCTGATCCCATGCTTCAAATGGCAGTAGTGTTCTACCTCTATTGTTACTCATGTTTCCTAACAAATACAGGAATCTAATCTTAAATATCAGAGCAGCCACACACTGTGTACCCTGTTCAGAGCAATTCCTACTGCGTTGAAGGGAAAATGCACAGAGTTAAAGGACAGTATATGAACTTGCCCAAAGTGCATGCATGACAGCAGCATACTTTGATGACAGTGGAGAATGGTTGAATGTTCTGCAATGACATAGTGCCAACAGCATGGCTTTGTAGCAACTTCAATTTACTGTTCTGAAACAGATAGGGCTAGTCGTAGCTGCTCTCGCTTCACTGTTATTTTGCCAGCTTCTTCCTTTCTTGGGAGATCTCTAGGGCTCTAAATTGAAGTGTGTTTAAGGATACACCATTCTTGAATTTAGCATGGCACTTTTATATTTTAATTTTTTTAAACTAATCTCTTGTGCCCTCGTGTTTAACACGTTGTTGTGTTTTGGGTTCTTTTTTTTAAAAAAAAAAAGGAAAAAATGTGAATACGACATACTGTGTTTGTATCAGTCATGTTCTAGTGTTTACAGTCCTGTTTTCACATCCTTTACAAAGTTCTGCCATATGCGTAGTATGCATTGCTGGGAATGAGTCTTACGGTGTCCTGGGCTGAGCCATCGAGGGAGGTGATTGTCCCACTTTGCAATGTTCTGGTGTGGCCCCACCTCAAGTACTGTGTGCAGCTTTGGACACCTCAATGTAAGAACATCAAACTGTTAGAGTGTGTCCTGAGGAGGGTGACCAAGATGATGGAGGGTCTCAAGGGCAAGACTTATGAGGAGTGCCTGATGTCACTTGGTTTGTTCAGCTTGGAGAAGAGAAGGCTGAGGGGTGACCTCATTATTGAGGGGTGACCTCATCACAGACTACATTTTGCTCAGGGGGGCAGTGAAGGGCTGGGTACTGAGCTCCTCTCTGCTGACCAGTGACAGAACACAAGGAAAAGGAATGAAGCTGCATCAGGGGAAACTCAGATTGGACATAAGGAAAAGGAATGAAGCTGCATCAGGGGAAACTCAGATTGGACATGAGGAAAAGGTTCTTCAGTGAGGGGGTGGTCTGTCACTGGAACAGACTTCCCAGTAAAGTTGTCACAGCACAAAGCCTGTTCAAGAAGTATCTAGATGACACTTTTAAGTCATATGGTTTAGTGTTAGGTAGAACTTCAAAGAGCAGGAGTTGATTCTTTCCAACTTGAGGTATTCTATGATTAAAACTATTTCAAGGAGAAAAAAAATCTGTACTGTGCATTAGGGGATCCTGTGGGTGGGGGAGGAATGGAACCAGTATTCTCCTTTTCTTTTCTCACAGATTAAGGAAGTTTAAGTGAAGAGCTCTTCTCATGACAGCTATGGAATATTGATTTCTTGTTTTTAGTCATTAAAGTAAGCTGTCTGAAGTACAGTTCTTACCACAAGTCTACTGAATTTTTGCTCAGTGGAGCAACGATGGCCTCTTCCTTTGTACCCTTTTTTTGGAGGATGCATCTTCACTTGGCTTAAATTTGTTCTTATTTGGGTTAAATTGTCTTGACAGCCACAAAGAGACTCTTCTCAAAGCTTACAAGATTTTATACTAGCTAAGTCAGTTTTAACCCTGGCTTTGTCTTTCCCTTTTCAACTGGTATTCAAGTATTCAAAATCACTGGGTTATTTTTGATAGATGGTTTCCAGGGTCTTTTCCTGGTTCCTCACTTGCCTCAAGGATAGTCCTGTTGTTCTGCAACCAAAAAAACACCAAACCACAAACCTCTCTCCTTGCCCCAACCCTAAAATACTAAAAGGTTACAAAGACCCTACTGTGTCTAAAGGCTTTGCTATAGAAATGTTTGTGCCCACAGTGAAGAGGATTGGTTGTTCAAAATTTAATGCCAAGGACTCCATCAAATGTAGAGAAAACGAAAGCCAAATCTTAATAATTGTACTTTCTGAATTCAACTTTAGCTTTCTGAACAGGAAACTGACTGAAACAGGAACCTGGTAAATTTTGAAAGAATAACCATTGATGTGTTACATTGAATAGCAGACTATTGAAGAAATTAACACTTTCCTAGCACTTTAAATAAGAGTGCTTTCCTTCATTTTACAGGTTCTTTTATTAGTCTGACATAGGTTCTCATTTTAGCATTTAAGTATTTTATCAGTAGCTGGCTTCTGTATTTTAAAGATTTTACTCCTGTACCGTAGGAGTAAGTGTGCTACCTTAGTAGCTTAATTAGTCTGTACAGTCTTTTTTAATAAATGTTTGTTTCATGTCATGTGTCAAGATGGTCACTTGTAGATTCTTATATCTAGGAAAAAACCCAACACGTTGATCTGTTAGTGTTACTACATTCTGAAAAGAGGAAAAATTACCTTTATCTTCTAATGGACCTTGTAACTTTCTCCCACACATGCTTTTTTCTGCACATGCCATTCCTTGTGTGTCTCAGGCAGTGAAGTCCCCACTGAGGGCCACTGCATGGGCACCTGATGACTAAAGGGCTTTCTTATGCAATAGGCAACATACAAGTATTAGTGAATGTGTAATTATACACATGCAAATGTTTATGGAGGCTCATTACTGCGCTGTACAATTTAGCAATATAATGAGTTAGCTCATTATATGGTTGGCTATCTAAGCCACTGCACATTCCCAGAATGAGAATGGTATCAAGTAATGCAAATGCAGAGTGAATCTACTAATTTAATAACAAAATGGAGATATCCAGAGAAGACATGGTTTAAATGAAAATCATTGAAAACATCTATACTGTGCTGAGAAAACTTTTAAAATGCAGCATAAACAACATAGCATCAAGGTACTCTGCCTGAAACCCCAGTTTTCCTTATAGTGTTTAACAGTTCATTGGTGCTGCCACTGCCACCTTCCCATCCTCTCACCATGCTGTGATCCCAGGTGAAAACCACCAGCTCTAGTTCAGTTCATGTTGTCTGGAAGTGGGAACCAAATGCTTGTGTATGAATTGATGGGAACCTGCTGAGAATGTATTATCACCAAGAGAATGAACACAGCAGCCTAAAAGAGAAAACGAGAACTTGTGTGTAAAAGTATTTATCTGTCCATGGCTCTTTGTTTCTCTTAGTTGCAGCAAAGAGTGACTACAGCACGCTGTGTAGTAATCTTAAACTTCTGTGATGGCTGTTAAACTCCTGGAAGAAAACTAAAAGGACTGTTCAAAGTCCAGATAGAAGCTGGTGATGTTGCAGAAATGGTTTTAAGGTGAGATGCCTGACTCGGTCAGTGACTGGAAGAGGGGCGTGGGGTGACTGGAAGGGGCTGCAGCTGCACTTGCGTGTGCCGATCACTTCTGGGGGCGCTGGGAGGAGTTTAAATAGGTCCTGGGGGCAGTGGGAAACGTGGACGCTTCCGCGCAATTTTGGAATTTTTAAATTTTTGGGATTTTTGTTTTACCGGCGCTCGGTGCGCCTCCCGGAAAAGCCGGAACTGCAGGGGGGGCAGCATCACGCCGGCTGAAGCCGGACATCCGGTAACCAAAAGCCGGGCACCCGCTCCGGTTACGGAATCATGGCGGCGCCCTCTCGCCCCGTACGGCTTTGTCCCTTTCTCCCGCCTCCGACGCTGTTGGCGGAGCCGGCGGGCAGAGCGCGGAACGCCAACCCCGCGGGGAGGCGCCGGCTGTGGTCGCTCCGCCGCGCCGACCGCCTCAGCAAGGAAAAGGGGCGGGAGCAGCGGGGAGGGTGGTGGTTGAGCGGGGACTGGGGGGCACCGCGTCAATGGGGAAGTGAAGGCGTTTGTGCACTGCGGGGCGGCAGGCCCGGGTCCGTCAGCCAGGAGCAGCCCGTCAGTCCTGCAGCGGCCATCTCGGGTGTGGCTTGGTCCTCCAGGGAGCCCGTCAGTCCTCCAGGTTTCATCTTTGGGGTGTCTCGGTCCTCCGGTACATGCGCAGAAGCAACTACTGGCATTCGGAGGAGCGCTTACGCAGGCTCCGAGTCAGCATCCGGGTGCCGTGCGGCTTCTTGCGGCGCTACTGCGCATGAGCAGCACTCCCGGCGGGAAACAGGAGAAATTATGAATGAAGAGCGATGCGGGGCCGCCCTCTGCGCGGGTGCGGAGATGTTGAGCGGAGAGGTGAGGCTGTCTGTGGCTCGGCAGCACTGGAGTAATTTCGCCCTTCGTCGCCGCCTCCGTTCGTGTCCCCGTCCCCCGTGCGGCTCTCCCCTCCCACCTCTGCGTTCCTCTCTTTGTTCCCCGACCCCCGGGACCATTCCGCGCGTCCCTGCCCCTTGTCCCCAGCCCTGCCGCTGCTTTACTCTTATTTTTAACTTTTTTTTTTTTTCTTTTTTTTTTTCTTTCTTTCCCGTCTCTAGTCGCGCCTCCCGGTGAAAAGGCGGTACTGCAGCGGGACGCTCGTTGCGGGTCTGGTGCGGGAGCAGCCCCGTCCTGTGCCGGCTCCTCCTCGAGGGTGCCTCCGGGGCGAGGAACTTCCTGCGCGGGGCTCTGGGGAGGGGAGGAGGGGGTTCTGTAATTCTGTGTTTGCACTGCACGTCGGTCGAGGTCTGATGCTGGTGGTTGCAGTGCTCGATCAACACCTTAAAGAATATCACGGTATCCAAAGAGGATGAGTACCGAGAAGTACCTGGGGAGTTATTTATCTTTGTTCATCAGACTTGCTAAACTTCTCATGATCTTTATCATGGTGAGAAAGAAACCACCGGGTAGCCTTGCCTTAAGACATTGAGTAACATTTGAGTAAAGCAGGCGTTTTTGGTAAGAGCACAACTTGCAGAAACATGCAGAAGCAATTATTAAATTGTTGAAATGAATTCTTTTTACTGGTTTTCCTTTGCTAAAATAATGGCTTTTGCTAAAATAATTGCTATAAGAACGTAGTTGCTTTTATATTTAAAAACCATAATTTCTGCTTAAGGAGGTTTGCTCGAGACTGTAAAGAAGAATACAGCTGTATGGCACAGGCACAGAAAAGAAACTGTAATGTCTTTTCCCTCTAAATCCTCAGCCATAGCCTCTGCTCTTGCTGCAGCTGATTTGATGCAGTTTTAACTTAGAAATCACAGGCACATCTTGCTTGAGTTTTACTAACATTATGCAGCTTGGTATCAGGTAAAGCGGGGTGCCCCGTTTTCCTGCAGAGGATGAGAGGGTGAGGAGTTTCCCAGCTCTGCTGGCTGTGCAGCAGCAGCCACTGCTCGGGCTGGGTGCTCAGCTGAGGCAGCAGCCCCAGGAGAGGGACCTCAGAGGAGGTACTTTGATGTGAAATTATTTACAGTCAGTTTTTCCGTGAAAGTTTAAGAAATGTACACATGAGACATAAAAACGTCACCGACTTCAATGAGATAACTTTTAAAAATAACAGAGTTGTACAGTCACACATAAATAAATGTGTTCTCTTAGGTCATAGAATATGAAATAATATCACTCGGCCTTAAACCACAGCTTGTTCAAGGAGGATACATGAGTTTTAAACTGGGATAATTGTTCACTGCACTGGATGATTGCTGCTTTGGCCTTTCCATGTCCCAGTGAAAGGTGTTTGCTCTCCCTGCTGCTCACCCGTGGCTGTTCTGTCCCCCCTGTCCTGATGTCCCCTCAGGTCCCCATGGCTCCCATGGGTGTTCTCATGGACCAACCACAGCGCTCCTGCTCATGGCGCTCAGTACAAAATGGCTGCTGAGAGAGGCTGAGGCTCTGCTGCTGCTGCTCCTGGGTTCCTCCCCACACAGGAACATCACTGCCCAGGACGGGTCGCCTGCTGCCTGCCCAGGTAGGAGCTGCTTGGCTGCTCTGACCCTGGTGTGAGCTGTCCCTGAGAGCCTGGGCTTGGGATGCCTCAGCTACTCTCCTACCCTGTCTTGTCCTGTCCATTCCTGTCCTTTCCTGTTTATTCCTTTCCTTTCCAGTCCTGCCCATTCCAGTCCTGCCCATTCCAGTCCTGCCCATTCCAGTCTTGCCCATTCCTTCCCTGTCCTGCCCATTCCTTCCCTGTCCTGCCCATTCCTTCCCTGTCCATTCCATTCCATTCCTTTCCATTCCATTCCTGCCCATTCCTGCCCATTCCAGTCTGTCCATTCCTTCCCTGTCCATTCCATTCCGGACCATTCCTGTGTATTCCTGTCAATTCCATTTCTGTCCATTCTGTTCCTTCCCTGTCCATGCCTGCCCTGTCCATGCCTGCCCTGTCCATTTCTTGCCGTATCCATTCCTGCCTTGTCCGTTCCATTCTTTTCCTGTCCGTTCCATTCCATTCCTGTCCATTCCATTCGATCCCATTCCTTTCCTGTCCTGTCCATTCCTGACCTCTCCATTCCTACCCTGTCCATTCTGGCCCCTTCCTGTGTATTCCTTTCAATTCCATTCCTGTCCATTCTGTTCCTTTCCTGTCCATTCTGTTCCTTTCCTGTCCATTCTGTTCCATTCCTGTCCATTCTGTTCCATTCCTGTCCATTCTGTTCCATTCCTGTCCATTCTGTTCCATTCCTGTCCATTCTGTTCCATTCCTGTCCATTCTGTTCCTTTCCTGTCCATTCTGTTCCTTTCCTGTCCATTCCGTTCCTGCCCTGTCCATTCCGTTCCTGCCCTGTCCATTCCTGCCCATTCCATACTTTCCTGCCCATTCCATACTTTCCTGCCCATTCCATACTTTCCTGCCCATTCCATACTTCCCTGTCCACTCCTTCCCTGTCCACTCCTTCCCTGTCCACTCCTTCCCTGTCCACTCCTTCCCTGTCCACTCCTTCCCTGTCCACTCCTTCCCTGTCCACTCCTTCCCTGTCCACTCCTTCCCTGTCCACTCCTTCCCTGTCCATTCCTTCCCTGTCCATTCCTGTCCTGTCCATACCATTTTTGCCCTGTCCGTTCCTCTCCTGTCCGTTCCTGCCCTGTCCGTTCCTGCCCTGTCCGTTCCTGCCCTGTCCGTTCCTGCCCTGTCCGTTCCTGCCCATTCCATACTTCCCTGTCCACTCCTTCCCTGTCCACTCCTTCCCTGTCCACTCCTTCCCTGTCCACTCCTTCCCTGTCCACTCCTTCCCTGTCCACTCCTTCCCTGTCCACTCCTTCCCTGTCCATTCCTGTCCTGTCCATACCATTTTTGCCCTGTCCATTCCTCTCCTTTCCATTTTTGCCCTGTCCGTTCCTCTCCTGTCCGTTCCTTCGCTCTCCTCTCCTCTCCTCTCCTCTCCTCTCCTCTCCTCTCCTCTCCTCTCCTCTCCTCTCCTCTCCTCTCCTCTCCTCTCCTCTCCTCTCCTCTCCTCTCCTCTCCTCTCCTCTCCTCTCCTCTCCTCTCCTCTCCTCTCCTCTCCTCTCCTCTCCTCTCCTCTCCTCTCCTCTCCTCTCCTCTCCTCTCCTCTCCTCTCCTCTCCTCTCCTCTCCTCTCCTCTCCTCTCCTCTCCTCTCCTCTCCTCTCCTCTCCTCTCCTCTCCTCTCCTCTCCATTCCTGCCCTGTCCAGCTCTGGTCACGGAACAGTGCCTGTGGTCTGACATCTGAGGCTGCCTGAGTCTCTGCTCGAGTCTGAGAAGCCCTTGCAATAATTTCTCACTAAGTATTGTCAAATATCACACTCCTCTCCAATTAAATAAAAGTGCCTTTCAAGTTCTGAAAATTCTTTCAACTTTTTGACTTCTGAAAGTGGAGAGGAACTTGTGTGGTGTTTCTTCAGGTACCCCTTTAAAGTACTGAGAAAGACTGGGAAAGTCTGTACATAAGAAATACATTCTGTGGCAAGTGGTGTTTGGTTTTCTGTTTGGTTGTTGTTTTGTTTCCTTTTTTGTTTTTGTTCTTGTTGTTGTTGTTTGGTTGGTTTTTTGGGTTTTTTTTGTCTCAGCCACAAGTTTGTGGCTTTTTAGCATCAGTGTTACGACACGAGTTAGACCACTGAGGTATCCAGTGCTGATTTTTTGAGGCTCCAGGTTTGAGAGATCAGCCAGTATCTGGTAAATGGTTCTGATGGGCTAAAAACTTGTATGTTTTGCAGTAGGAATTTTTCCTTCCGCAGCTTGCAGCTCTTGTTTCAGACGCTTTTGCAAGCATAAGAGCACAATACGTGCCATGTGATCAATTTTCATCAGGTTGTGGCTAAACTCCAGGGCTGGTAAAAATCGGTCAGTGCTTCTATGACTCCGTGTATCTTGTCCCAGTCCCTTATAATGGTGCATTTCAGGAGAGTAAGCAAGCTGGTAGCCGAGGTGCCTGTCATTTTTTTTCCGGTTCGTGGCTCATGATGCAGTATGTCGCTTTAAAAAAGCAGCATTAATTGGGAGACTGTCTCCCGACAATCTTTGATGTCACATTTGTACTGTTGTATCTTCTTAAGGAAGGCTTGGCTTTAAATTGTAAAGGGCCTTTTCACAGGAGGGGTCTGCATTTTGTGTCAGTGAGACTGACTAAATGAGAAAGGGGAAATTAGTAATGAATTTGAGGTGCCCTCAGTAAAAATGCAGAGTTCAAAATTGTCTCTGCAGTCGTGTGATGAAATTCCCTTAAATAAACACCCCTCCACCCCCCCTCTACCCTTCTCTCCCTCCCTCCCCAGCCCCCATAGTTTTCCTAGGGTGCAAATTCGGCTGGTGTAGCTGTGGTTGCAGGAGGGGGGGGGTGTTAATTTCCATATGAGTAGGTGACCTTTTGAATGTCAAAGGCGCTGATAGCCCGGCTCTGCCTGTTGAACGCCCAAACGTTTTACCTGAATGGATTCTATTGGGATGAATTGTCTTCCTTTGTGCTCTTCAGAGAGCCACTTGGGAGTCGATTGACAATGTGGAGACTGGTTTGGGGGGGGAGGTGTACGCAGCTGTCTGCAACTCTGCCAGCTGAAAAGCTGTGTGAAGTGCTTGACACTGCATCTACCTGGAAAGAACCAGCAATGATGATATTTTTTTATGTGCCTGTTTTGTTGTTGTTTTGGGTTTTTCTTTCCCCACAAATAAATGAAATTGCTATTTTTTTTCATTGTCTAGGAAGCAGAACCTCAAAGAGAATGCACCCTTGAGATTCTAAACCTGATAATGAAAATGTCCTATCAGTGTATGCCCAAGCTGTGCTAAAATATATCAAATGTATCTTTAAGGACGTTTCTATATTCTATGTATCTCCATGTTGCTTCATTCTGGAAAGAGGAAACATTATTCTGTAAAGTATCATCTATGAAGGCAAGAGGGCTGTGTAATGCATTAGGAAACTGAAATGTTAATAAATTTATATTTATACACAAGCAGATGCTTATGAAGACTGGTTATTGTGTTGCAGACATTAGCAGCAAGTTTCTCTAGCTCATTATATGGTTGACTACCTAAGCAACTGTGTTGTTTAAAAAATGGTGTTATCAAGTAATTCAAATGAAGAATCTATTAATCTGATGCAAAAAGAGAAGACTTGATTTAATTGAAAAATTATAAAAGCACATCTGTCTGAACAGATGTCTCCACTTTTTCGAGAAAGTTTTTTAAATGCAGCACTAACAGCCATAGTATTTCGGTTGCTGCAAAGGGGTTTCATTGTGTTTCAGGACGCAGAAAGCAGCTTATTGATGGAAGCCTTTATCGTGGTGGCTGTGAAGATCCTGGAAGCAGAGGAATGGAACCGGCAATATTTCCATTTTCAGTAACTGATTTAAGTTCTAAGCACCCTAGCGCCACGATTTTATTGATTTTATAATAACGCGCGGTTGCGGTGGGGATTTCAGGAGCGCGACTGCCACCCTGCGGCCGCTCGGCAGAACTGCAGGGTCCGTGGCGCTAAGGAGGGCTCGGGCGCTGATTGGCTGGGATAAAGGGTGGGCGGTGACGTGCTCCGCAGGCGCGGGAGGCGGTGCCCGGGTCGGGCACAGGCGCGAGTGGCCGGTGTGTTGATGGACAGGAACGTCCTCCAGTGGCACGGAGAGGAAGGCGGGGTAAACGGCGGGCTCGAACGCGATTGGCTGACACGGGTATAAAGGGCATGAGGTCTCGCTGCCTTAGACAAGCGCGGGAAGTGTGAGGTACGTGACCTGAGGTGATGGGGTAAGTGTTGAACGCGCGGGGGGGAGGGGGCGGCCGGGGCCTGGGCCTGGGGCCTGAGGGGACCCGGGGGAGGGGGGGGGGGGTCGTTGGGTCTGATGACCCAAATTCGGTTTCGGTACCCTGTTTGCTATCGGCCTGTCCGCACTCGGAGCCGTTATGTTTGCAATAATATCCATTGCTGCGCTGTGCGGCGGCAGGATTACCTCAGTAAGTGGTTTCGGGAATTCCAGTCCTACTTTTATACCGAAAACGGTGAGAGGGAACTTGAAAAATTCCTCGCTTAAACAATGCCTAGAATTTCCAGTGCGCGGGGTGCAGTTTCTATGCGTTGCGTGCAGGCCCGCGGATTTTTCCGCGCGATCCCGGATGGGTGCGGATGTGGGGGGGGAGGGCGGGGGCGGTGCGCAGCTTCTCTGCCCTCGCTCACGGCATCGCGGGCGGCCGCGCGGATGCGATGGTCCGATTTAAAAGTTCTGCTTGTTTTTTATTATTTCGGTGTTCTCAGAGACTTGTTTATATTTTGACGAATCTCATCTGGTCTGTACTATGTGGTTTCCCGAAAAATCTTTTTTTCTTCAAAAAGTTTAGTGAATGCAATTAAAAACCACCCGTTTTAAAGGCTGGTTTTGGGAGGAAAAAAAAAAAAAGCAAGCTAAGGGGTTTTAATTGGCGGCGCGGACCGAGTGGACGGAGCCCCCCCGGGCGTCAAGGCTCGGTAACGGCGGCTGAGGCCGTGAGGTAAAAATGGTGCGGCCGCCATTTTAGCGAACTGAGAGGGGCGGAACCGAAGCGCGGATTGAAAGGGCGGGGAAAGGATCGGGGGGGGGGGGGGGCGGTTCTTGGGGTGCTGCAAGGCTTCAGCTTTAATTGTCTGTTATCCTCTGTGACAGGAAACTAACAACTTTGTTTGCAGAAGATTGCGTTGCTTTTTAAAAATTCTAAAAATTTCATTTAACTTAAAATGGAATTTTCAATGTGTAACTTATAAAATTATATTTTAACGTAAATATTTAAAAATATGCATTTATGAGGTTTAGTTTTTAGATATTTGGAGTATGTTAATATATAAAAATAATATTTTGATATGTCATAATATTCTACTTCATAGTAACATTACTATTAAACATTTATAATTATTATAAGAAATATTAATACTAATATTTTTTTAAATTAAATACATAAATCTATAAATACTATGTTATTAATAGTAAATGTGTAATTTTTACATACTAAATAAATATATGAATATATAATAAAATAAATATAAATACTTGTTATACACTATATATAAAAATGCATAATACAAAATATATAAAATATAAATCAATAAAAATGTATATAAGTATGCAATATATAAATAATAATAATTAATGTTATTTTCATAATTTTATTTCCAATATATATAATGTAAAAAACAAAATATCAATATTGATAATGTTGATTAACATTTACATAAGTTATATTATAATTATGTATTTAATAATTTATATATTATATCATGTAAGGTAAATAAGTCTATTGCATGTTACATATTATAATATATTTTATATGTGTTATAAATATATATTATATTATATGATGTATATATATTTTTGTAATATATATACTATATAATATGTACCATATATAAATTTGTGATAATATTTATTAATGTTTATTACGTTTAATATGTTTAAATAAACATTTACTATTTTTTATTTCTTAGATTTTTCTTTTTTAATTACTTTATATTTCTAGATTTTTTATTTTTTAAATGTTATTTTTATTTCTAATACTAAGATGTTACTCAAATACAATAAATTTTACTTATACTTTTAACTAATTAAACGTTTAGCTTAATTTTTTTAAAGTTTGTCATAAATTTCTACTTTTGGTTTTATTTTTTATCCCAAGTTTTTTTCATGTCATTTTTATTTTAAAATGATTTAATTGTATCTTAAAAAGGAAGCTTTTTAAATATAAAAGTATTTTTTTCCATTTAGATGATTTGATTTTAATAATCAATAATTTTTTTAAATTATCAGTGATTATTCAAAATAAATTTAACACTTAAATTTTAATCTTTAGATTTTAACAATTTAGCCTAACTTTAATGGTTTATTGTAATTTCTCATTTTTGAAATGTTCATTTCTACTTAAATTAATTTTTTGTAATCTATAAATTTTTAAATTTTATTTTGTTCTAAATTTAAAACATAGCTAATTTGTATAAATTTAGTTTTTAATATTTTCAAGTTACCTTATTTTAAATTAAAATTTATTTTGTATATCAATATATTTTTAATTAATACGTATTTTTACTGTTGTGATTAATTCAAAATTCATTTTAAATTAATAAGTTTCCTTAAATTTCAGATAAATTTAATAATATTTGACTTAAAAGTTAAAATTTCCAATTAAAAAAAATATTTAAAAAATATTTATTAACATATATTAATTTTTAACTTTTCCTTCTTTTATTTTAAAAATTTTAACTCCCGAATTTTATTTTCTATTAAAGGTTTTTATCATGTAATTTTTATTTTCTAAGGTTTAAACGGTATCTTTACATAAAATTTTTTATTTTAAAATTGTATTCATTTTATTTTCCTTTAGGTATTTAAATTTAAAAATAAGACTAAATGTGATTCTGATTTTTAACACTTATGTAATTAATCATTAATAAAATTATATATGATGAATACTCTATATTAATGTATATGTTTAAATAATAACATGTCATTACAATAAAATAATTAATTGAAGTAAATATTAATTTAAACATTAATTTTAATTAACATTATTAATTTTATATTTTTTTAAATTTTGTTAAATTTATTTTAAAAATTTCAATTTTTTATTTTAGGTTTTTAGGAACAGCTCTTTCCTAGTTTTATGTTCATGCTCAGACTCACACTCTTCTTTTCTCCCCTAGGTTCAGGATACCAGTAGCTCTGCATCCAAGCTCCCAGGTTGCTGTTCAGTTCTAGGGAGATTCTGGTGAGTGGGATGGTGAGGCCATGTCTGGAATATTGTCTCCAGTTCTGGGCACCTCAGTTCCAGTAGGAGCAGGAACTTCATTAGAAAACCTGGTGTCTCCTGGTGGTGCTCATAAAGCATGTGGGGATGAAATAAAAATAAATAGAAAAAAAAAAAGGTGTTTCTCGAAGTTAAATTTTAACCTCTTCTTCTGTGGGAATGTGCATTTCTTCGCTCTTCAGCCATGTTGTGTTTCTTAATTCAAGGTACTGTAATTTTCAGTTTAGCACATACATTTTCCTTAAAAAAATAACGACAATGTAAACAATGCCTTGGCTTCTGTAAAACTAGTTCTGTGTTAGCTTCTATCAGGTGTCAGTATAACTACTAAAATATTATTAGCAGGCATTTTATATTAACCCGTGCAACAATTAATATTTTATTGCAGCCTCAATCAAGGACATGTATAATAGGCAGTTGTTAATGTATTGAAAATGATTCAAATAACTACAATAAGTCGAAAAACTACACTGTGGTGTATCACCCACCTTTTAAAAGGGGAGTTCTAAAAAAAGACTTTAAATAGTCTTATGCCAAAAAAACACAAGTTTCTCTTGCAGATCACGCGGATCAGTCCTACCTAAAGCGCTCTCTCCCTCTCCTCCAGACATCCTCTGCGGATCCATCCACTGGTGCCAGGGAAGAGACAGATGATGCCATAAAACATTAGATAAAGCCCCCGGGCTGTGCACTCTGCCATTTTCAAGCCCAGCTCTGCATTAGCTCACACCTGGGGTCCGCCCACCGCACACGCAAATCTGTCTTGGCAGGAGTTGTTGTTGTTGTTGTTGTTGTTGTAGTTGTAATTGTTGTTGTGTTGTGGTGGTGTGTGTCTTTGGCGAGGACAGGGCGAGTTTGTCAGCAGGCAGCTTAGGAGAGTCTCCTGTGGAGACAGAGGAAGTGTTGGTGGCCGAGGCCGTTGTTGCAGGAGCCTTGAGGTAGATGTTTGCTGCAGCCCTTGTGCAGGAGGAGCAGGTGGCTCCGTGAAGGCTTTGTGTGTGAGCTTGCGTTAGGGGAGAACAGGGAAGCGTTGTGGTGTTGGAGGCTGAGCACACGGATGGTTTCTTGGCAGGCAGCTGTCGGTGCAGGGCAGAGGCTGCAGCTCGATTTGCCTGGGTGGTGTGGTGCAAAAGGTGTGAAGAGCGGATAAGGGGCGGGCTTTTAGAGGGCACTCTTTGCTAGGGATCAATCACAGACACGTTCCCTGGCCCTTACGGGGTGTCCAGCAGCAGGGGCTGGTAAGTGGGGAGGAGCAGGGGCTCCTGCCTGGGCTTTTGGGCTTCTCGGGGGCCGAAAGGTTTGGGGGAGGGCGGCGGGGTGGGGTGTGGGAGCAGGGGGTTGCAGAGATGGCTCAGAGGGGTGTCCTTGTGTCCCGGGCCCCCCAGAAGGAAGCAGCCGAGGGCAGAGACAAAAGGGTCCAGCCTGGGCAAGTTGTGGCAAGTGCCAGGGCCCAGGGGGACAGCAAAGGGACAGTGCCCGTCAGCTCAGCTGCTGGGAATGGGCAGAGTTGGGGTACAGAGGGGAGTGCAGGGAAGAAGAAGGCAAGGTGGGGCCATTGGGAGGTTTCAGCCTTGGGACTCTGCCACGGGCTGGCACTAGAGGGCTGGTGTAAAGCTCAGCTCTGTGCGTGTGTCTCTCTGGACAGCTGATGAAGGAAAAAGCCTGGGAGCAGAAGACGGCGGGGAGGAGAAGATGAGGACGTCGGGGGAGCTGCCAGCGGAGGCTGAAGAAGGAGAAGAATGGTGAGGGACCCCTGGCTCAAGAGTGACAAGGAAAGAAGAGAGGGTGGCCACGCAGCTGGGAGGGAAGAGGGAGGCAGTAAGAGCTTGAAGAAGTCAAAAGGGAAAAAGAAGAGGATGGCGGTGGACCCTCCCTCCAGTTCAAGAGGGCTGAAGAAAGATGCAGGTGGTTTTGCAGCTGGCCTGGTTTTCCCCTGGGAATTTTGCCCAGGGACCCAGACCCAGCCGAGGCTTCATCAGCGCCTGGTAGTGAGCTGGGGGCAGGGCTCCTTTCCACTCTGTGCTCAGTGGTCTCATGCTCCTCTTCTTCTTTTGTTTCTCCCCTAGGCTCAGGACACCAGGTGTCCTGCACCCGTGCTCCCAGGCTCCTGTTGACCGCTGGGGGAGGTTCTGGTGAGTTGCAAAAGCCTCTGAGCTGAGGAGGGAGAAGCCTTTGCTTTTGGAAGAGGTTGGCAAATGGTGGGCCATCTCCTTGCCCTGGCGTCTGCCTGAAAGAAAACACGATAAAGCTCTGGGTGCCCCTTTGACAAATACTTGCTGTATTTTCCCCCTCTGTGCCCAGGCTCGGGCAGGGGTGAGAAAGAAGTGTCAATCATGTGGGGCTTCCTGGGGGGGGGGGGGGGGGGGGGGGCCTGCAGGCCTGGGGTCTCGCTGCTTGGGACAGGGGTGTTGAGCTGGTTAATCCTACCTAAAGCTCTCGCTCTCTCTCTCCTCCAGACATCCTCTGCGGATCCATCCACTGGTGCCAGGGAAGAGACAGATGATGCCATAAAACATTAGATAAAGCCCCCGGGCTGTGCACTCTGCCATTTTCAAGCCCAGCTCTGCATTAGCTCACACCTGGGGTCCGCCCACCGCCCACGCAAATCTGTCTTGGCAGGAGTTGTTGTAGTTGTAGTTGTAGTTGTAGTTGTAGTTGTAGTTGTAGTTGTAGTTGTAGTTGTAGTTGTAGTTGTAGTTGTAGTTGTAGTTGTAGTGGTGGTGGTGGTGGTGGTGGTGGTGGTGGTGGTGTTTGCGAGCAGGCAGCGTAGGAGAGTCTCCTGTGGAGACAGAGGAAGTGTTGGTGGCCGAGGCCGTTGTTGCAGGAGCCTTGAGGTAGATGTTTGCTGCAGCCCTTGTGCAGGAGGAGCAGGTGGCTCCGTGAAGGCTTTGTGTGTGAGCTTGCGTTAGGGGAGAACAGGGAAGCGTTGTGGTGTTGGAGGCTGAAAACACTGATAGTTTGTTCTGATGGTTTGCTTGGATGTTTTTTTCCCATGGTTTGTTTGCATGGATTGTTTGGATAGTTTGTTGGCAGGTGATTGTTGGTGAAAGTAGTCACGTGCAGGGCAGAGGCTGCAGCTCAATTTGCCTGGGTGGTGTGGGGCAAATGGGTGTAAAGAGCAGATGAGTGGGCTTCTGCAGAGTGCTTCTGTTAAATAAAACCCCTTTTTGCTAAGTCAGTGTCAATACAGATGTTTAAAATAAAACTTGTAAGATGTTTTAATTTTTCTCTGGTCTTTTTTTAAACTTTTTAAAAAGTCTACTTCTCTTTTTGTATTAAGATTCCGCAGTACCTAATTGAAAGGACTAGTACTGGCAGAAAGGGCTGCAAAAAAAGATTTTAAAATGGGCTTTAAATGGGTCTCAGGGTGTATGGATTTCGTGTGCTAAACCCGGAATGCCAGTCTGTGCCAGCAGTGCCAGCTGCAGTGCTGCTTTTCAGCCACAGGGTAGCAGCACTCAGCACTCCTCAGCCTTCTGCTGTCCCTCTGCTTTACACTGGAGCTGCCAATTTTACCTTGAGAATTTTTTTATCAGGTGCTCCTGATTAGAGACAAAGGCCTGGATATGTTTTGTGTGGTCATGATAGCTCATCCCATAGCATGAGCATTGAGAGGAGCTGTCTGGTAAGAAATGAAGATTTTAGGGAGGGCTTTGCTATGTATTGGAGCTGGGAGGTTCAGTTCTGTCCCTGAGTTGGGTTATTGCAGCTGGAGCTCACAGTGTGGCCTCGAGGTTGCTTGCACGACATGCACGTGCCTATCCATCCAGTTATCTCCCAGGATGATGAGGCCTCCCCTTTATGATGGGGTCTGTCCTCTACCTGGGAGTCTCCATTCACCATCAATCAGTTCTCATCAGGATAATTCTTCAGCAGTCCGGTTGTTCCACCTTAAATCTCAGTTGATGCATCCTCCCACTGTACGTGGTTATTTTGAGTCTACAAACTGACATTATTATTCTAAGTGAACGAGTAAAAGTCTAACTAACTTAAAATGAAATTGTAGCTGAATTCCTATGATTTAAATTGCAGCCTCAGGTCCAATCACTCCAACTGTTAATACTATGTCAACACGCTTACGACAAGCAGTTTTCAGTTTTCCCAAATCTTAAACAATTATGCCTCTAATTCCACTGTGTCCCCAGAAGCAGCTGACAGAACCAGCTGTATGCCCTCCTGCCCTTTTATTCCTGGCAGCTTTTGGCACTGCCCCTTCTCCAGATGGTGGTGGGATGGTTGGTGGGTGGTGCCTGGGGTACATAAACCCCCCCCATCTGCCCAGGGCTCTCAGTCTGTTTTGGTGCTGTGCTGGGGTCAGAACTCTGCTGTTCTTGCAGTTGGTGGCAGCTGTGGAGCTCACTGGGTCAGTAGTTTTGGGAGCTCATGGACACAGAGGCATCAGGTTTCTGCAAGAGCCTCTGAGTCAGCAGTCTGTGCAGTCAAAAGGGCGTTTCTTGCCTGCATCTTTTTCTCCTGTTGGTAGCTTTGTGTGGGATATTTTGGGGTTATATAGTGTTTAAATATTCTGTATTTTAATATTCTGTTTATTACTCCTTGTGCCGGTTAGGAATAGGAATAGGTTGAGACTTGCATCCTCCTGGAAGCCAAGTAGAAGGATGGGTGCCAGAGAGGGCTTGTGGGATGGAGGGGACAAGGTTGGGAATTAGAGATTTATAAAAACATGTGTTTCTAGGGACTTTGGGATTGAAATAGACATGCCAGGGGAGGTATGACACTCCATTGGATTTGCACCTTTCTGATTTGGGCCATCCATGGTGCAGGTGACCTTAGATTCAGCCTCAAGAAATCCATATTATTCTGCTCTTTTCCCCATCTCACTGCAGGAAATTTCTGATGTGCTTTAGCGAACATTTTCAGGTTCTCTGTGGCCTGAGTCTTTTCATAGCCCCAGGGGTCAAACTGCAGCTGTTGGCAGGGGGAGTGGGGAGGGATAGGGGGTGGGCTTAGGGTTAGGGTGTGATGTGCTCAGATGGGTTGCAGGTGAGGCTGCTCCTTCATCCCAGGGGAGTACAGTGAAGGAGAGGAGGGGTTTTTCCAGGGGCTTGTGAGAAAGAGGTGGGGCAGGACAGTTGCATAGAAGCCTCCACGTGGGTTTAAGGGCCGACTCTGTGTGTGGAGTGAATCAGTGGCTTCTGGATGAGTTGTCTGCAAACTCTTCATGTTCCAGGTTCTAAAACTGAAGATGGATACAACCTAAGATACTACAAAGAGCAGGTGAGTGGTTTACTTTAATAATATCCAGAGTTTAACGTGTTCTTGAAGAGTTGATGATAGTGTTAGGGCAAAATTATAGGAATCCAGACAATATTTACTTGTATGGAAAAGCCACATGTAAATCTTTTCAATTTGGGACCTGAAATCTGAAAAAAACAGAGCGGCCCAGGGATCGAATGTTTGTGGTTTTACATACTAAAGGAAAATGGTAGGCAGATTGTTGGAGGTGCTGTGGACAGGGTTCCATGTGAGGGTAAGGGCCAGCAGAAGGTTTCAGTGGTCACTCTTTGGATTTTTTTCTAGGCCTGTTTATATGGAATTTTGGAGCCACATTGATCAGTAGTGGGAAAGACCCCGAGGGGTGGAATATTCGAGGTTTTTGGTACTAAAGGAAAGATGAAGTTATATTGTTGGTGGTGCTGTGGGAAAGGTTCCATCTCAGGGTTAGGGCCAGCAAAAGTTTTCAGTGGTCACACTATGGATTTTTTTTCTGGGCCCATTTATTATGAATTTTGGAGCCATATTTAGATACAGTGGGTCTGCCATTGCAGGGTTGAATATTTGCTATTTTTGGTACTAAAACAAAGTTGTAGCCAGATTGTTGGTGCTGCTGTGGGTAGGGTTCCATCTCAGCGTTAGGGCCAGCAAAAGTTTTCAGTGGTCACTATTTCCATTTTTTTTCTAAGCGCATTTATATGAAATTTTTCAGCTGTATTGATGAGCAGTCGCAGAGCCCCTGAGGGGTTGAATATTTGAGGTTTTAATTACTAAAGTAAAGCTGTAGCCACATTGTTGGGTGGTGCTGTAGGTAGGGTTCCGTGTGAGGGCTAGGGCCAGCAAAAGTTTTCAGTGGTCACACTATGGATTTTTTTTTGCGCCTATTTATTATGAATTTTCGAGCCATTTGGATACAGTGGGTGTGCTGTTGAGGGGTCAAATATTTGCTATTTTTGGTACTAAAACAAAGTTGTAGCCAGATTGTTGGTGGTGCTTTGGGTAGGGTTTCATGTGAGGGTTAGGGCCAGCAAAAGTTTTCAGTGGTCACTATTTCCATTTGTTTGCCAGGCCAGTTCATATGGAATTTTGGAGTCACACTGGTCAGCAGTGGGAGGCCCTCTGAGGGATGAAATATTTGAGGGTTTTGGTACTAAAGCAAAGTTGTAGCCAGATTATTGGTGGTGCTGTGGGTAGGGTTCCATATGGGGATAAAGGCCAGCAATTGTTGAACATGGTCACTCTTTGTGGTTTTTTTTTTCCAGGCCCATTTATATGGAATTTTGGAGCCATATTGAGATAGAGTTGGATGGATGCTTAGGGATGAAATATTTGAGGGGTTTCAAAGCTAGAGCAGGGGAGAGGGCTGAGTGGGAACCATCAAGGCAGCATGTTTATTTTTCTGCATTCAGCTAGTGTGTGCCAGGCTGGGCAGCTCCCTCCTCTCTCTGTGTTCTTTTGTGTAGCTTGTGTAGTCCATCATCTTCTACATCTCAGACCCAGGTCCCAGTATTTTTTTTGCAGTCAATAATTGCAGCACACACCTCGTGCCCTTAGGGTCCTGAACAGCTTTGCTCATCATCACAGCACCAATCAGGTGCTGCTTCTCTTGCACTGGAACTTGAAAGCACAGCTGAGTCCTGTGACTCACAAACACCACTCCTGAGCCATACCTTTTCCTGGGCATTCCTTCCTGCTTCCTTGTGTTCTTAGGTCTTAGCAAGGCTTCTTGCACATCCATCCATCTCTTGTTTTCTTGTCTCAGTTTATGATGTTTGATTCTTTCTCTGGGGCTGCCATAGGGCATCCTTGCTATTGAAACTGGAAGTGGAGTGACTGTGGGAATAATGGGACCAATGTGTTGGGTCAAGTCATATCACTTCCAATTGTAAACCTATTAAAGATTTGGCAAGCTGACAACTGCTTGACCTAAGTGACTTGTGATTTGACTAACCATGAGCAGCTGGAGGGATAAGGCCTCAGGCTGCAGTTTTAATTAATCTTTAGGTGAACTCCTGTGAGGAGGAACCTCAGTGAGACTTCTACTCTGCCTGCTATAATAATATTACTAGATGTAGACAGTGAGAGAACTACTCAAAATTATCCTCTACAGTAGTAAGGTTGGGGAAACACAAACTGTTGGGGAAATCAAACTGAGGAAGAATTATCCTCCAGCAAAGCAACTGGAAGAGAAAAAAAAATTGGCCAGAAAATGAGGAGACTGATGGTGAATGGTGACTCTCAGAGAGAAGAGGAAAGAATGGGAAGACCATATTCGTCATGGAAGATAACTAGATGAAGAGTAATATGAACAAGTGCACAGTCATATTGTGAGGCATTAAAAGGAACAGGTAAAATAATAGTGGTTTTTTTCTGTCCAGAGGCACCCAGCTGAAGCTGCAAGATGATTCTGTGACTAAACCACGGGGCTGAACTTTTCTTTCTAGTCAGAGACTAAGATTGGATCCATCTGTAGCTTGACTCCTCCCTGCTGAAGAGCTTAAAAAACAAAGAAGTCCATTCACAAACCTCACAAGGTGTCAAGAGGACCTTTCCTGACTCTTCTTCAACATTCACCTCTATCTCATGTCACCATACATCTCTTTCCCCAGTAGCATCTGAAGTCTGGGAGTTATTTTTCTTGTGGAGACGTTTTTTTCTCACATTTTCATCACATCCTCTGTGTGTGTGGTTGAGCTGGAGCTGCTCTCTCTGGGGGGTGTAGCAATGGTGGGGTTGGGGGAAGAATAGCAATGGGGTTGATGTTGATCTGCTGTCTCCAACTGCTGAGGCACAGACAGTGCAGTGCATTTCAAGGCAAGTAGCAGCTCTCAGCAGGGGAGAGTTGTCTTTTCCTCAGTGTTACCGAGAGGGGGTGGCTGGAGTCATCTGGGAGAGGCTACCACAGGGATGGCTGAGCAGGATGGGTGGCCAGGTTGGTAAGGCTTTGACACATGGGGCCTCATTATAAGTTTTTTTGTTTTGTTTTTTTAATTGTAGGTAGTTGGGATCTAGATGGTATTTCTAAAGGGAACCCTCTGTAACTGTTCAGCTATTGCTCAGCCTCCAGCTGACTGCAGGGTATTGATGTTTCAATGCAGAGGGAGGAGCCACACATCAGAGAGCAATGGAGGAGAGGAGCAGAGCGGGTGGGTGCGTGTTGAAGAGGAGCCTGTGGTGAGTGAGGACTGGTGTGCTGGAACAGCAATTGTTTGTCAGGAGTTGTTGTCAGGGAGTGCCAAGCATCCCTTCTGTGTGCTTCCCAGGTGGCACGCAAGGCTCAACCTGTAACCAGCAGAGGCCAGACGGGCAAAGGGGAGAGCAGCAGAGGGGAGACGTTTTGGGCAGGCTTCTGGCTTCGGCAGTGTCTCAGTGTGGGTTGTTTGCTGTCATTTTTGCAGACGAGGTGACCGCCTTGGAGTGGCGAAGCAGGATGCCAACAGCAGCCCGAGAAGGTGAGACACTCTTAAGACGCCGACCCGGTTGTGTTGACACCCAAAGTCACCTGTGGCAGCTCACTGAAGTGTTTGTTTGGTTTTGCAGATACTGTGCAGGCCCTTGTTGAAAGTGGATGAGCATCTGAGGTAAGCTGGGATGTTAGTGAGGAGGGTCACTGGGCAGGGGGCTTCTCAGAAGCACAGCAGTAAGTTTGTGTCTTTCAGTACCTTAGGTGCCACAAGCAAGGAGGGGTGCAGCATCCAATTCTGGACTGAGTAGCTGAACAGAACACTGCAGTGCTTTTGGGGAGGAGGGGAGCAGTGTTAAAGAGGTTGGTGGATTGCACACTGCCAGCACTGATTGTGGATTGGTTGGTTTGATTTTAAACGTTTCTTTCTTTTTTTTTTTTCTTTTCAGATGTTTGAGAGGCCTGGTAACTGCAAAAGCATCCCAGTTAGAGCAAGTAGTGGTTTCATTGAAGAAGGCTGCAGACCCCTGGCCAATTGAAAGCTAAGCTGAGGGCCTGGGAGGGGATGAGGCTGCAAATTGAGAGGGGTTTTACATTTAGTGTAGGGGTGAGGGCTATCAGGGTGCAGTCCCCTTTGGGTGGGTAAAGAGAGCGGAAGAATCTTCAGCACAATGCGAGCGTGTACTCGGCAGGGCAGCTCCAGCCTGTGTCTGTGCTGTGCCCGCTGTTGGTGTTGTACAGCTGGGGCTCGAGAGCTGGGATTTGTACTTGTAACTGTAGTTAGGCTATACACAACAAGACCACCTCAGGTCTCACCAAACTACCTGGCAGCATCCAGGTGACTTGATTTCCATGGTTGGTTTGGGTTCTTTTCAGGTGCATGAGCTGTGTGCCAGAGGGCAGAGCAGAGAGCTGGGTAAAGGTGGGTGTGGGAGGATGGGGATGACTGTGGGTGGTTCTGACTCACACTTCTCTGACTTTATTTTCTAGGTGTGAAGTGAGACACTGGCACGGGGGAGGACGCCGGCAAGGTGAAGGGTACCTTGAGTGCAGAAGCAGCAGTTTTGGGGTGTTGCATTCTGTGGAGGGGTGATCTGTGCAATGCATCAGTTACCTGGGGTGGCTTCTGTGGGGAACAGTCATTCTGTACTGGACATGGGTGGGAATATAGTTATCAAAGATGAGGAAAAGGCTGAGGTATTTAACACCTTCTTTACCTCAGTTTTCAACAGAAAGACAGGTCATCATGAGGACAGATGGCTTCTGGAGCTTAAAGAAGGTGATAAGAATCTAAACAGCCCCCCTGTAATATTGAAGGACACAGTCAGTGACCTGTTGAGCTGCTTGGATCCCCACAAGTCTATGGGACCGGATGGGATCCACCCAAGGGTGAAGAGGGAGCTGGCAGAAGAGCTCGCCAAGCCTCTCTCTATCATCTACCAACAGTCCTGGCTCACTGGGGACATCCCAGATGACTGGAAGTTGGCGAATGTCACGCCAATCCACAAAAAGGGCCGGAAGGAGGACCCAGGAAACTACAGGCCTGTCAGCCTGACCTCAGTGCCTGGCAGGGTTATGGAACAGATCATCCTCGGTGCAATCACACAGCACCTACAGGATGGGCAAGGGATCAGACCCAGCCAGCACGGGTTTAGAAAGGGAAGGTCCTGCCTGACCAACCTGATCTCCTTTTATGATCGGGTGACCCACCTGGTGGATGAGGGAAAGGCTGTGGATGTGGTCTACCTGGACTTCAGCAAGGCCTTTGACACTGTCCCCCACAGCATTCTCCTGAAAAAGCTGTCAGTCCTCAGCTTTGACAGGACAACCCTGTGCTGGGTTAAGAACTGGCTGGAAGGCCGGGCCCAGAGAGTGGTGGTAAATGGGGCTGCATCAAAATGGCGGCCGGTCACTAGTGGTGTCCCCCAGGGATCAGTGTTGGGCCCAGTGCTGTTTAATATCTTTATTGATGACTTAGATGAAGGGATTGAGTCCATCATCAGCAAATTTGCAGACGACACCAAGCTGGGAGGAAGAGTGGACCAGCCGGAAGGCAGGAGGGCTCTGCAGAGCGACCTGGACAGACTGGAGAGCTGGGCTGATTCCAATGGGATAAGGTTCAACATTCCAAGTGCCGGGTCCTGTACTTTGGTCACAACAACCCCATGCAGCGCTACAGGCTGGGCACAGAGTGGCTGGAGAGCAGCCAGGCAGAAAGGGACCTGGGAGTCTGGATTGACAGGAAGCTGAACATGAGCCAGCAGTGTGCCCAGGTGGCCAAGAAGGCCACAGCGTCGCCAGCAGGTCCAAGGAAGTGATTCTGCCCCTGTACTCAGCGCTGGTGAGGCCACACCTCGAGTACTGTGTCCAGTTCTGGGCCCCTCAGTTTAGGAAGGATATCGAGGTCCTGGAGCAGGTCCAAAGGAGGGGAACCCGGCTGGTGAAGGGACTCGAGCACAGGCCCTATGAAGAGAGGCTGAGAGAGCTGGGACTGTTCAGCCTGAAGAAGAGGAGGCTCAGGGGAGACCTCATCGCTCTTTACAGTTCCCTGAAAGAAGGTTGTAGCGAGGTGGGAGTTGGTCTCTTTTCCCAGCTGACTTTCAACAAGACAAGAGGACAGTCTTAAGTTGTGCCAGGGGATATTTAGGTTAGATATTAGAAAGAATTTCTTTACGGAGAGGGTGATCAGGCAATGGAATGGGCTGCCCGGTGAGGTGGTAGATTCTCCGTCCCTGGAGACATTTAAAAAGAGTCTGGATGTGGCACTCAGTGCCATGGTCTAGCAACCGTACCGGTGGGTCAAGGGTTGGACTTGATGATCTCTGAGGTCCCTTCCAACCCGGCTAATTCTATGATTCTATGAACTGGCTCACAGGGTCGAACCTTCAGCTCCGTGTACAGGTCCGTGCACCCTCCCTCCCCGCCTCTCCCCCCCGGCGCTTTCCGTGCTGCGGGTGAGCGCAAGGCTGCGGGACGCGGTGGTCAGTGACACCGCAAAGGTGGGCGGAGGTGTGCACCAAAGACAGCGCGTGTGCTCTGCGCTGTGGACACAGCTGGGGACCGCAGCGGTCCCTGTCTTTGTGTGTGCACTCACACACACATTGGAGCCGAGCTCTTTTTTTTTTTTTTTCATTCCGGCCCTTGCGGCCGTTCCCGGGTGCAGAGCGCGAGGCTGCGGCTGCGGGCACAGGGCCTCTGCGCGGCTGCGGTGCCGCTTTGGGCGCTGGGAAATCGTCACTTCCGGGTTTTTTATGTCCGTGGTTTTCCCCCCACCCTGGTTCGCCCCCCCCCCATGGTTCCCCCCCCCCCCCCCCCCCCGTGGTTCCCCCCCGCTCCCCCGTGGTTCCCCCCCCCCCCGTCCATGGTTTCGCCCCCCCCCACCTGGCTCCCCCCCCCCCCGTGCTTCCCCCCCCCCCGTCATTCCCCCCCCCCCCGTGATTCCCCCCCCCCCCCCGATTCCCCTCCCCCCGTTTTTTTCCGTCTGCGTGTTTTTCCGTCTGGGTGTTTTTCCGTCTGGGTGTTTTTCCGTCTGGGTGTATTTCAGTCTGGGTGTATTTCCGTCTGGGTGTTTTTCCGTCTGGGTGTTTTTCCGTCTGGGTGCTTTTCCGTCTGGGTGTTTTTCCGTCTGGGTGTTTTTCCGTCTGGGTGTTTTTCCGTCTGGGTGTTTTTCCGTCTGGGTGTTTTTCCGTCTGGGTGTTTTTCTGTCTGGGTGTTTTTCTGTCTGGGTGTTTTTCCGTCTGTGTTTTTTGCCCGTCTGGGTGTTTTTCCGTCTGGGTGTTTTTCCGTCTGGGTGTTTTTCCGTCTGGGTGTTTTTCTGTCTGTGTTTTTTGCCCGTCTCTGGGTTTTGGCGTCTGTGGTTCTGCCGTCTGTGGGTTTTGGCGTCTGTGGGTTTTGGCGTCTGTGGGTTTTGGCGTCTGTGGGTTTTGGCGTCTGTGGGTGCTGCCGTCTGTGGGTGCTGCCGTCTGTGGGTGCTGCCGTCTGTGGGTGCTGCCGTCTGTGTGTGCTGCCGTCTGTGGATTTTGGCGATTGTGGGTTCTGCCGTCTGTGGGTCCTGCCGTCTGTGGGTCCTTTCGTCTGTGGGTCCTGCCGTCTGTGGGTTCTGCCGTCTGTGGGTTCTGCCGTCTGTGGGTCTAGCCGTCTGTGGGTCTTTTTGTCTGTGGGTGCTGCCGTCTGTGGGTCCTTTCGTCTGTGGGTTCTGCCGTCTGTGGGTTCTGCCGTCTGTGGGTTCTGCCGTCTGTGGGTGCTGCCGTCTGTGGGTGCTGCCGTCTGTGGGTGCTGCCGTCTGTGGGTGCTGCCGTCTGTGGGTGCTGCCGTCTGTGGGTGCTGCCGTCTGTGGGTGCTGCCGTCTGTGGGTCCTGCCGTCTGTGGGTCCTGCCGTCTGTGGGTTTTGGCGTCTGTGGGTTCTGCCGTCTGTGGGTTCTGCCGTCTGTGGGTTCTGCCATCTGTGGGTCTTGCCGTCTGTGGGTCCTGTCGTCTGTGGGTCCTTTCGTCTGTGGGTCCTTTCGTCTGTGGGTCCTGTCGTCTGTGGGTCCTGTCGTCTGAAGGTCCTGCCGTCTGTGGGTCCTATCGTCTGTGGGTGCTGCCGTCTCTGGGTGCTGCCGTCTGTGGGTCCTTTCGTCTGTGGGTCCTGCCGTCTGTGGGTCCTGCCGTCTGTGGGTCCTGCCGTCTGTGGGTCCTGCCGTCTGTGGGTGCTGCCGTCTGTGGGTGCTGCCGTCTGTGGGTGCTGCCGTCTGTGGGTGCTGCCGTCTGTGGGTGCTGCCGTCTGTGGGTGCTGCCGTCTGTGGGTCCTTTCGTCTGTGGGTTTTGCCGTCTGTGGGTTTTTCCGTCTGTGGGTTCTTACTTCAGTGGGTCCTTTCGTCTGTGGGTCCTTTCGTCTGTGGGTCCTTTCGTCTGTGGGTTCTGCCGTCTGTGGGTTCTGCCGTCTGTGGGTCTTGACGTCTGTGGGTCTTGACGTCTGTGGGTCCTGACGTCTGTGGGTCCTGCCGTCTGTGGGTTCTGCCGTCTGTGGGTTCTGCCGTCTGTGGGTTCTGCCGTCTGTGGGTTCTGCCGTCTGTGGGTTCTGCCGTCTGTGGGTCTTGCCGTCTGTGGGTCTTTTCGTCTGTGGGTGCTGCCGTCTGTGGGTCCTTTCGTCTGTGGGTTCTGCCGTCTGTGGGTTCTGCCGTCTGTGGGTTCTGCCGTCTGTGGGTGCTGCCGTCTGTGGGTGCTGCCGTCTGTGGGTGCTGCCGTCTGTGGGTGCTGCCGTCTGTGGGTGCTGCCGTCTGTGGGTTCTGCCGTCTGTGGGTCCTGCCGTCTGTGGGTCCTGCCGTCTGTGGGTCCTGCCGTCTGTGGGTTTTGGCGTCTGTGGGTTTTGGCGTCTGTGGGTTCTGCCGTCTGTGGGTTCTGCCGTCTGTGGGTTCTGCCATCTGTGGGTCTTGCCGTCTGTGGGTCCTGTCGTCTGTGGGTCCTTTCGTCTGTGGGTCCTTTCTTCTGTGGGTCCTGTCGTCTGTGGGTCCTGTCATCTGAAGGTCCTGCCGTCTGTGGGTCCTATCGTCTGTGGGTGCTGCCGTCTCTGGGTGCTGCCGTCTGTGGGTCCTTTCGTCTGTGGGTTCTGCCGTCTGTGGGTCCTGTCGTCTGTGGGTCCTGCCGTCTGTGGGTCCTGCCGTCTGTGGGTCCTGCCGTCTGTGGGTTCTGACGTCTGTGGGTGCTGCCGTCTGTGGGTATTGACGTCTGTGGGTCTTGACGTCTGTGGGTCCTGCCGTCTGTGGGTCCTGCCGTCTGTGGGTCCTTTCGTCTGTGGGTGCTGCCGTCTGTGGGTGCTGCCGTCTGTGGGTGCTGCCGTCTGTGGGTGCTGCCGTCTGTGGATTTTGGCGATTGTGGGTTCTGCCGTCTGTGGGTCCTGCCGTCTGTGGGTCCTTTCGTCTGTGGGTCCTGCCGTCTGTGGGTGCTGCCGTCTGTGGGTCCTGTCGTCTGTGGGTCCTGTCGTCTGTGGGTGCTGCCGTCTGTGGGTGCTGCCGTCTGTGGGTGCTGCCGTCTGTGGGTGCTGCCGTCTGTGGGTGCTGCCGTCTGTGGGTGCTGCCGTCTGTGGGTGCTGCCGTCTGTGGATTTTGGCGTTTGTGGGTTCTGCCGTGTGTGGGTTTTGCCGTCTGTGGCTCCTGCCGTCTGTGGGTGCTGCCGTCTGTGGGTGCTGCCGTCTGTGGGTTCTGTCGTCTGTGGGTCCTGTCGTCTGTGGGTCCTGTCGTCTGTGGGTCCTTTCGTCTGTGGGTCCTTTCGTCTGTGGGTGCTGCCGTCTGTGGGTGCTGCCGTCTGTGGGTGCTGCCGTCTGTGGGTCCTGCCGTCTGTGGGTCCTTTCGTCTGTGGGTCCTGCCGTCTGTGGGTCCTGCCGTCTGTGGTTTGCCGTCTGTGGGTGCTGCCGTCTGTGGGTGCTGCCGTCTGTGGGTGCTGCCGTCTGTGGGTTTTGGCGTCTGTGGGTCCTGCCGTCTGTGGGTCCTGCCGTCTGTGGGTCCTGCCGTCTGTGAATTCTGCCGTCTGTGGGTGCTGCCGTCTGTGGGTGCTGCCGTCTGTGGGTCTTGCCGTCTGTGGGTCTTGCCGTCTGTGGGTCCTGCCGTCTGTGGGTGCTGCCGTCTGTGGGTGCTGCCGTCTGTGGGTTCTGCCGTCTGTGGGTTTTGGCGTCTGTGGGTTTTGGCGTCTGTGGGTTCTGACGTCTGTGGGTTCTGTCGTCTGTGGGTCCTGTCGTCTGTGGGTGCTGCCGTCTGTGGGTGCTGCCGTCTGTGGGTGCCGCCGTCTGTGGGTGCCGCCGTCTGTGGGTGCCGCCGTCTGTGGGTGCCGCCGTCTGTGGGTGCCGCCGTCTGTGGGTGCTGCCGTCTGTGGGTGCTGCCGTCTGTGGGTGCTGCCGTTTGTGGGTTTTGGTGTCTGTGGGTCCTGCCGTCTGTGGGTCCTGCCGTCTGTGGGTCCTGCTGTCTGTGAATTCTGCCGTCTGTGGGTGCTGCCGTCTGTGGGTGCTGCCGTCTGTGGGTGCTGCCGTCTGTGGGTCTTGCCGTCTGTGGGTCCTTTCGTCTGTGGGTCCTGTCATCTGTGGGTGCTGCCGTCTGTGGGTTCTTCCGTCTCTGGGTCCTGTCGTCTGTGGGTTTTGCCGTCTGTGGGTCCTTTCGTCTGTGGGTCCTGTCATCTGTGGGTGCTGCCGTCTGTGGGTTCTTCCGTCTCTGGGTTCTGCCGTCTCTGGGTTCTGCCGTCTGTGGGTCCTGCCGTCTGTGGGTTCCGACGTCTGTGGGTTCTGACGTCTGTGGGTTTTGACGTCTGTGGGTTTTGACGTCTGTGGGTTCTGCCGTCTGTGGGTTCTGCCGTCTGTGGGTCTTGACGTCTGTGGGTCTTGACGTCTGTGGGTCTAGCCGTCTGTGGGTCTAGCCGTCTGTGGGTCTTGACGTCTGTGGGTCTAGCCGTCTGTGGGTCCTGCCGTCTGTGGGTCCTGCCGTCTGTGGGTCCTGCCGTCTGTGGGTGCTGCCGTCTGTGGGTGCTGCCGTCTGTGGGTGCTGCCGTCTGTGGGTGCTGCCGTCTGTGGGTCTTGCCGTCTGTGGGTCCTGCCGTCTGTGGGTCCTGCCGTCTGTGGGTCCTGCCGTCTGTGGTTTGCCGTCTGTGGTTTGCCGTCTGTGGTTTGCCGTCTGTGGGTGCTGCCGTCTGTGGGTGCTGCCGTCTGTGGGTGCTGCCGTCTGTAGGTTTTGGCGTCTGTGGGTCCTGCCGTCTGTGGGTCCTGCCGTCTGTGAATTCTGCCGTCTGTGGGTTCTGCCGTCTGTGGGTTCTGCCGTCTGTGGGTTTTGGCGTCTGTGGGTTCTGACGTCTGTGGGTTCTGACGTCTGTGGGTGCTGCCGTCTGTGGGTCCTTTCATCTGTGGGTCCTTTCGTCTGTGGGTCCTTTCGTCTGTGGGTCCTTTCGTCTGTGGGTCCTTTCGTCTGTGGGTCCTTTCGTCTGTGGGTCCTGCCGTCTGTGGGTCCTGCCGTCTGTGGGTCCTGCCGTCTGTGGGTCCTTCCGTCTGTGGTTTGCCGTGTGTGGTTTGCCGTCTGTGGGTGCTGCCGTCTGTGAGTGCTGCCGTCTGTGCGTGCTGCCGTCTGTGGGTTTTGGCGTCTGTGGGTGCTGCTGTCTGTGGGTCCTGCTGTCTGTGGGTTCTGCCGTCTGTGGGTTCTGCCGTCTGTGGGTTTTGGCGTCTGTGGGTTCTGACGTCTGTGGGTTCTGACGTCTGTGGGTTTTGACGTCTGTGGGTCTTGCCGTCTGTGGGTCTTGCCGTCTGTGGGTCCTGTCGTCTGTGGGTGCTGTCGTCTGTGGGTCCTGTCGTCTGTGGGTCCTGTCGTCTGTGGGTCCTTTCGTCTGTGGGTCCTTTCGTCTGTGGGTCCTGTCGTCTGTGGGTCCTTTCGTCTGTGGGTGCTGCCGTCTGTGGGTGCTGCCGTCTGTGGGTGCTGCCGTCTGTGGGTGCTGCCGTCTGTGGGTGCTGCCGTCTGTGGGTCCTTTCGTCTGTGGGTGCTGCCGTCTGTGGGTGCTGCCGTCTGTGGGTGCTGCCGTCTGTGGGTTCTGCCGTCTGTGGTTTGCCGTCTGTGGTTTGCCGTCTGTGGTTTGCCGTCTGTGGTTTGCCGTCTGTGGGTGCTGCCGTCTGTGCGTGCTGCCGTCTGTGGGTGCTGCCGTCTGTGGGTGCTGCCGTCTGTGGGTCCTGCCGTCTTTGGGTTCTGTCGTCTTTGGGTGCTGCTGTCTGTGGGTGCTGCCGTCTGTGGGTCCTGCGTCTGTGGGTCTTGCCGTCTGTGGGTCCTGGCGTCTGTGGGTCCTGTCGTCTGTGGGTCCTTTCGTCTGTGGGTCCTTTCGTCTGTGGGTCCTGCCGTCTGTGGGTTCTGCCGTCTGTGGTTTGCCGTCTGTGGTTTGCCGTCTGTGGTTTGCCGTCTGTGCGTGCTGCCGTCTGTGCGTGCTGCCCTCTGTGGGTGATGCCGTCTGTGGGTTTTCGCGTCTGTGCGTGCTGTCGTCTGTGCGTGCTGCCGTCTGTGGGTGCTGCCGTCTGTGGGTTTTGGCGTCTGTGGGTCCTGCCGTCTGTGGGTCCTGCCGTCTGTGGGTCCTGCCGTCTGTGGGTTCTGCCGTCTGTGGGTTCTGCCGTCTGTGGGTTTTGGCGTCTTTGGGTTCTGACGTCTGTGGGTTCTGACGTCTGTGGGTCCTGTCATCTGTGGGTCCTGCTGTCTGTGGGTCCTGCCGTCTGTGGGTGCTGCCGTCTGTGGGTGCTGCCGTCTGTGGGTTCTGCCGTCTGTGGGTGCTGCCGTCTGTGGGTGCCGCCGTCTGTGGGTTTTGCCGTCTGTGGGTGCTGCCGTCTGTGGGTTTTGGTGTCTGTGGGTCCTGCCGTCTGTGAGTTCTGCCGTCTGTGGGTTCTGCCGTCTGTGGGTTCTGCCGTCTGTGGGTTTTGGCGTCTGTGGGTTTTGGCGTCTGTGGGTTCTGACGTCTGTGGGTTTTGACGTCTGTGGGTCTTGCCGTCTGTGGGTCTTGCCGTCTGTGGGTCTTGCCGTCTGTGGGTCCTGTCGTCTGTGGGTTTTGCCGTCTGTGGGTCCTTTCGTCTGTGGGTCCTGTCATCTGTGAGTGCTGACGTCTGTGGGTTCTGCCGTCTCTGGGTTCTGCCGTCTGTGGGTGCTGCCGTCTGTGGGTTTTGGTGTCTGTGGGTCCTGCCGTCTGTGGGTCCTGCCGTCTGTGGGTCCTGCTGTCTGTGAATTCTGCCGTCTGTGGGTTCTGCCGTCTGTGGGTTCTGCCGTCTGTGGGTTTTGGCGTCTGTGGGTTCTGACGTCTGTGGGTTCTGACGTCTGTGGGTCTTGACGTCTGTGGGTCTTGAAGTCTGTGGGTCTAGCCGTCTGTGGGTCCTGCCGTCTGTGGGTCCTGCCGTCTGTGGGTCCTGCCGTCTGTGGGTCTTGTCGTCTGTGGGTCCTGCCGTCTGTGGGTCCTGCCGTCTGTGGGTCCTGCCGTCTGTGGGTCCTGCCGTCTGTGGGTCCTTTCGTCTGTGGGTGCTTCCGTCTGTGGGTGCTGCCGTCTGTGGATTTTGTCGTTTGTGTGTTCTGCCATCTGTGGGTTTTGACGTCTGTGGGTGCTGCCGTCTGTGGGTGCTGCCGTCTGTGGGTCTTGCCGTCTGTGGGTCTTGCCGTCTGTGGGTCCTGTCGTCTGTGGGTCCTTTCGTCTGTGGGTCCTTTCGTCTGTGGGTCCTGCCGTCTGTGGGTCCTGCCGTCTGTGGGTCCTGCCGTCTCTGGTTCCTGCCGTCTCTGGTTCCTGCCGTCTGTGGGTCCTGCCGTCTGTGGTTTGCCGTCTGTGGTTTGCCGTCTGTGGTTTGCCGTCTGTGGTTTGCCGTCTGTGGGTTCTGCCGTCTGTGGGTTTTGGCGTCTGTGGGTCCTGCCGTCTGTGGGTCCTGCCGTCTGTGAATTCTGCCGTCTGTGGGTTCTGCCGTCTGTGGGTTCTGCCGTCTGTGGGTTCTGCCGTCTGTGGGTTCTGACGTCTGTGGGTTCTGACGTCTGTGGGTGCTGCCGTCTGTGGGTCCTTTCATCTGTGGGTCCTTTCGTCTGTGGGTCCTTTCGTCTGTGGGTCCTGCCGTCTGTGGGTCCTGCCGTCTGTGGGTCCTGCCGTCTGTGGGTCCTGCCGCCTGTGGGTCCTTCCGTCTGTGGTTTGCCGTGTGTGGTTTGCCGTCTGTGGGTGCTGCCGTCTGTGAGTGCTGCCGTCTGTGGGTGCTGCCGTCTGTGGGTTTTGGCGTCTGTGGGTTCTGCCGTCTGTGGATCCTGCTGTCTGCGGGTTCTGCCGTCTGTGGGTTCTGCCGTCTGTGGGTTCTGCCGTCTGTGGGTTTTGGCGTCTGTGGGTTCTGACGTCTGTGGGTTCTGACGTCTCTGGGTTTTGACGTCTGTGGGTCTTGCCGTCTGTGGGTCCTGTCGTCTGTGGGTCCTGTCGTCTGTGGGTGCTGTCGTCTGTGGGTCCTGTCGTCTGTGGGTCCTGTCGTCTGTGGGTCCTTTCGTCTGTGGGTCCTTTCGTCTGTGGGTTCTGCCGTCTGTGGGTGCTGCCGTCTGTGGGTTCTGTCGTCTGTGAGTCCTGTCGTCTGTGGGTCCTTTCGTCTGTGGGTCCCTTCGTCTGTGGGTCCTTTCGTCTGTGGGTTCTGCCGTCTGTGGGTTCTGCCGTCTGTGGGTTCTGCCGTCTGTGGGTTCTGCCGTCTGTGGGTCCTGCCGTCTGTGGGTCCTGCCGTCTGTGGGTGCTGCCGTCTGTGGGTCCTGCCGTCTGTGGGTTTTGCCGTCTGTGGGTCTTGCCGTCTGTGGGTCTTGCCGTCTGTGGGTGCTGCCGTCTGTGGGTGCTGCCGTCTGTGGGTGCTGCCGTCTGTGGGTCCTGCCGTCTGTGGGTTTTGCCGTCTGTGGGTTTTGCCGTCTGTGGGTTCTGCCGTCTGTGGGTGCTGCCGTCTGTGGGTTCTGCCGTCTGTGGGTTCTGCCGTCTGTGGGTCCTGCCGTCTGTGGGTCCTGCCGTCTGTGGGTCCTGCCGTCTGTGGGTCCTGCCGTCTGTGGGTCCTGCCGTCTGTGGGTTCTGCCGTCTGTGGGTTCTGCCGTCTGTGGGTTCTGCCGTCTGTGGGTTTTGGCGTCTGTGGGTTCTGACGTCTGTGGGTTCTGACGTCTGTGGGTCCTGTCGTCTGTGGGTGCTGCCGTCTGTGGGTGCTGCCGTCTGTGGGTGCCGCCGTCTGTGGGTGCCGCCGTCTGTGGGTGCCGCCGTCTGTGGGTGCCGCCGTCTGTGGGTGCTGCCGTCTATGGGTTTTGGCGTCTGTGGGTTCTGCCGTCTGTGGGTTCTGACGTCTGTGGGTCTTGCCGTCTGTGGGTCTTGCCGTCTGTGGGTCTTGCTGTCTGTGGGTCCTGTCGTCTGTGGGTTTTGGCGTCTGTGGGTCCTTTCGTCTGTGGGTCCTGTCATCTGTGGGTGCTGCCGTCTGTGGGTTCTGCCGTCTCTGGGTCCTGCTGTCTGTGGGTCCTGCTGTCTGTGGGTTCCGACGTCTGTGGGTTCTGACGTCTGTGGGTTTTGACGTCTGTGGGTCTAGCCGTCTGTGGGTCTTGACGTCTGTGGGTCTAGCCGTCTGTGGGTCCTGCCGTCTGTGGGTCCTGCCGTCTGTGGGTCCTGCCGTCTGTGGGTCCTGCCGTCTGTGGGTCCTGTCGTCTGTGGGTGCTGCCGTCTGTGGGTGCTGCCGTCTGTGGGTGCTGCCGTCTGTGGGTGCTGCCGTCTGTGGTTCCTGCCGTCTGTGGGTGCTGCCGTCTGTGGGTGCTGCCGTCTGTGGGTGCTGCTGTCTGTGGGTCTTGCCGTCTGTGGGTCTTGCCGTCTGTGGGTCCTTTCGTCTGTGGGTCCTTTCGTCTGTGGGTCCTGCCGTCTGTGGGTCCTGCCGTCTGTGGGTCCTGCCGTCTGTGGGTCCTGCCGTCTGTGGTTTGCCGTCTGTGGTTTGCCGTCTGTGGTTTGCCGTCTGTGGGTGCTGCCGTCTGTGGGTGCTGCCGTCTGTTGGTTTTGGCGTCTGTGGTTCCTGCCGTCTGTGGGTCCTGCCGTCTGTGAATTCTGCCGTCTGTGGGTCCTGCCGTCTGTGGGTCCTGCCGTCTGTGAATTCTGCCGTCTGTGGGTTCTGCCGTCTGTGGTTCCTGCCGTCTGTGGGTGCTGCCGTCTGTGGGTGCTGCCGTCTGTGGGTGCTGCCGTCTGTGGGTCTTGCCGTCTGTGGGTCCTTTCGTCTGTGGGTCCTGTCATCTGTGGGTGCTGCCGTCTGTGGGTTCTTCCGTCTCTGGGTTCTGCCGTCTCTGGGTTCTGCCGTCTGTGGGTCCTGCCGTCTGTGGGTTCCGACGTCTGTGGGTTCCGACGTCTGTGGGTTTTGACGTCTGTGGGTTTTGACGTCTGTGGGTTCTGCCGTCTGTGGGTTCTGCCGTCTGTGGGTCTTGACGTCTGTGGGTCTTGACGTCTGTGGGTCTAGCCGTCTGTGGGTCTAGCCGTCTGTGGGTCTTGACGTCTGTGGGTCTAGCCGTCTGTGGGTCCTGCCGTCTGTGGGTCCTGCCGTCTGTGGGTGCTGCCGTCTGTGGGTGCTGCCGTCTGTGGGTGCTGCCGTCTGTGGGTCTTGCCGTCTGTGGGTCTTGCCGTCTGTGGGTCCTGCCGTCTGTGGGTCCTGCCGTCTGTGGGTCCTGCCGTCTGTGGTTTGCCGTCTGTGGTTTGCCGTCTGTGGTTTGCCGTCTGTGGGTGCTGCCGTCTGTGGGTGCTGCCGTCTGTAGGTTTTGGCGTCTGTGGGTCCTGCCGTCTGTGGGTCCTGCCGTCTGTGGGTCCTGCCGTCTGTGAATTCTGCCGTCTGTGGGTTCTGCCGTCTGTGGGTTCTGCCGTCTGTGGGTTTTGGCGTCTGTGGGTTCTGACGTCTGTGGGTTCTGACGTCTGTGGGTGCTGCCGTCTGTGGGTCCTTTCATCTGTGGGTCCTTTCGTCTGTGGGTCCTTTCGTCTGTGGGTCCTTTCGTCTGTGGGTCCTGCCGTCTGTGGGTCCTGCCGTCTGTGGGTCCTGCCGTCTGTGGGTCCTTCCGTCTGTGGTTTGCCGTGTGTGGTTTGCCGTCTGTGGGTGCTGCCGTCTGTGAGTGCTGCCGTCTGTGCGTGCTGCCGTCTGTGGGTTTTGGCGTCTGTGGGTGCTGCTGTCTGTGGGTCCTGCTGTCTGTGGGTTCTGCCGTCTGTGGGTTCTGCCGTCTGTGGGTTTTGGCGTCTGTGGGTTCTGACGTCTGTGGGTTCTGACGTCTGTGGGTTTTGACGTCTGTGGGTCTTGCCGTCTGTGGGTCTTGCCGTCTGTGGGTCCTGTCGTCTGTGGGTGCTGTCGTCTGTGGGTCCTGTCGTCTGTGGGTCCTGTCGTCTGTGGGTCCTTTCGTCTGTGGGTCCTTTCGTCTGTGGGTCCTGTCGTCTGTGGGTCCTTTCGTCTGTGGGTGCTGCCGTCTGTGGGTGCTGCCGTCTGTGGGTGCTGCCGTCTGTGGGTGCTGCCGTCTGTGGGTCCTTTCGTCTGTGGGTGCTGCCGTCTGTGGGTGCTGCCGTCTGTGGGTGCTGCCGTCTGTGGGTTCTGCCGTCTGTGGTTTGCCGTCTGTGGTTTGCCGTCTGTGGTTTGCCGTCTGTGGTTTGCCGTCTGTGGTTTGCCGTCTGTGGGTGCTGCCGTCTGTGCGTGCTGCCGTCTGTGGGTGCTGCCGTCTGTGGGTGCTGCCGTCTGTGGGTCCTGCCGTCTTTGGGTTCTGTCGTCTTTGGGTGCTGCTGTCTGTGGGTGCTGCCGTCTGTGGGTCCTGCGTCTGTGGGTCTTGCCGTCTGTGGGTCCTGGCGTCTGTGGGTCCTGTCGTCTGTGGGTCCTTTCGTCTGTGGGTCCTGCCGTCTGTGGGTTCTGCCGTCTGTGGTTTGCCGTCTGTGGTTTGCCGTCTGTGGTTTGCCGTCTGTGGTTTGCCGTCTGTGGTTTGCCGTCTGTGCGTGCTGCCGTCTGTGCGTGCTGCCCTCTGTGGGTGATGCCGTCTGTGGGTTTTCGCGTCTGTGCGTGCTGTCGTCTGTGCGTGCTGCCGTCTGTGGGTGCTGCCGTCTGTGGGTTTTGGCGTCTGTGGGTCCTGCCGTCTGTGGGTCCTGCCGTCTGTGGGTCCTGCCGTCTGTGGGTTCTGCCGTCTGTGGGTTCTGCCGTCTGTGGGTTTTGGCGTCTTTGGGTTCTGACGTCTGTGGGTTCTGACGTCTGTGGGTCCTGTCATCTGTGGGTCCTGCTGTCTGTGGGTCCTGCCGTCTGTGGGTGCTGCCGTCTGTGGGTGCTGCCGTCTGTGGGTTCTGCCGTCTGTGGGTGCTGCCGTCTGTGGGTGCCGCCGTCTGTGGGTTTTGCCGTCTGTGGGTGCTGCCGTCTGTGGGTTTTGGTGTCTGTGGGTCCTGCCGTCTGTGAGTTCTGCCGTCTGTGGGTTCTGCCGTCTGTGGGTTTTGGCGTCTGTGGGTTTTGGCGTCTGTGGGTTTTGGCGTCTGTGGGTTCTGACGTCTGTGGGTTTTGACGTCTGTGGGTCTTGCCGTCTGTGGGTCTTGCCGTCTGTGGGTCTTGCCGTCTGTGGGTCCTGTCGTCTGTGGGTTTTGCCGTCTGTGGGTCCTTTCGTCTGTGGGTCCTGTCATCTGTGAGTGCTGCCGTCTGTGGGTTCTGCCGTCTCTGGGTTCTGCCGTCTGTGGGTGCTGCCGTCTGTGGGTTTTGGTGTCTGTGGGTCCTGCCGTCTGTGGGTCCTGCCGTCTGTGGGTCCTGCTGTCTGTGAATTCTGCCGTCTGTGGGTTCTGCCGTCTGTGGGTTCTGCCGTCTGTGGGTTTTGGCGTCTGTGGGTTCTGACGTCTGTGGGTTCTGACGTCTGTGGGTCTTGACGTCTGTGGGTCTTGAAGTCTGTGGGTCTAGCCGTCTGTGGGTCCTGCCGTCTGTGGGTCCTGCCGTCTGTGGGTCCTGCCGTCTGTGGGTCCTGCCGTCTGTGGGTCTTGTCGTCTGTGGGTCCTGCCGTCTGTGGGTCCTGCCGTCTGTGGGTCCTTTCGTCTGTGGGTGCTTCCGTCTGTGGGTGCTGCCGTCTGTGGATTTTGTCGTTTGTGTGTTCTGCCATCTGTGGGTTTTGACGTCTGTGGGTGCTGCCGTCTGTGGGTGCTGCCGTCTGTGGGTCTTGCCGTCTGTGGGTCTTGCCGTCTGTGGGTCCTGTCGTCTGTGGGTCCTTTCGTCTGTGGGTCCTTTCGTCTGTGGGTCCTGCCGTCTGTGGGTCCTGCCGTCTGTGGGTCCTGCCGTCTCTGGTTCCTGCCGTCTCTGGTTCCTGCCGTCTGTGGGTCCTGCCGTCTGTGGTTTGCCGTCTGTGGTTTGCCGTCTGTGGTTTGCCGTCTGTGGGTGCTGCCGTCTGTGGGTGCCGCCGTCTGTGGGTTTTGCCGTCTGTGGGTTCTGCCGTCTGTGGGTTTTGGCGTCTGTGGGTCCTGCCGTCTGTGGGTCCTGCCGTCTGTGAATTCTGCCGTCTGTGGGTTCTGCCGTCTGTGGGTTCTGCCGTCTGTGGGTTCTGCCGTCTGTGGGTTCTGACGTCTGTGGGTTCTGACGTCTGTGGGTGCTGCCGTCTGTGGGTACTTTCATCTGTGGGTCCTTTCGTCTGTGGGTCCTGCCGTCTGTGGGTCCTGCCGTCTGTGGGTCCTGCCATCTGTGGGTCCTGCCGTCTGTGGGTCCTGCCGCCTGTGGGTCCTTCCGTCTGTGGTTTGCCGTGTGTGGTTTGCCGTCTGTGGGTGCTGCCGTCTGTGAGTGCTGCCGTCTGTGGGTGCTGCCGTCTGTGGGTTTTGGCGTCTGTGGGTTCTGCCGTCTGTGGATCCTGCTGTCTGCGGGTTCTGCCGTCTGCGGGTTCTGCCGTCTGCGGGTTCTGCCGTCTGTGGGTTCTGCCGTCTGTGGGTTCTGCCGTCTGTGGGTTTTGGCGTCTGTGGGTTCTGACGTCTGTGGGTTCTGACGTCTCTGGGTTTTGACGTCTGTGGGTCTTGCCGTCTGTGGGTCCTGTCGTCTGTGGGTCCTGTCGTCTGTGGGTGCTGTCGTCTGTGGGTCCTGTCGTCTGTGGGTCCTGTCGTCTGTGGGTCCTTTCGTCTGTGGGTCCTTTCGTCTGTGGGTTCTGCCGTCTGTGGGTGCTGCCGTCTGTGGGTTCTGTCGTCTGTGAGTCCTGTCGTCTGTGGGTCCTTTCGTCTGTGGGTCCCTTCGTCTGTGGGTCCTTTCGTCTGTGGGTTCTGCCGTCTGTGGGTTCTGCCGTCTGTGGGTTCTGCCGTCTGTGGGTTCTGCCGTCTGTGGGTCCTGCCGTCTGTGGGTCCTGCCGTCTGTGGGTGCTGCCGTCTGTGGGTCCTGCCGTCTGTGGGTTTTGCCGTCTGTGGGTCTTGCCGTCTGTGGGTCTTGCCGTCTGTGGGTGCTGCCGTCTGTGGGTGCTGCCGTCTGTGGGTCCTTTTGTCTGTGGGTCCTGCCGTCTGTGGGTCCTGCCGTCTGTGGGTTCTGCCGTCTGTGGGTTCTGCCGTCTGTGGGTTCTGCCGTCTGTGGGTTTTGGCGTCTGTGGGTTCTGACGTCTGTGGGTTCTGACGTCTGTGGGTCCTGTCGTCTGTGGGTGCTGCCGTCTGTGGGTGCTGCCGTCTGTGGGTGCTGCCGTCTGTGGGTGCCGCCGTCTGTGGGTGCCGCCGTCTGTGGGTGCCGCCGTCTGTGGGTGCCGCCGTCTGTGGGTGCTGCCGTCTGTGGGTTTTGGCGTCTGTGGGTTCTGCCGTCTGTGGGTTCTGACGTCTGTGGGTCTTGCCGTCTGTGGGTCCTGCCGTCTGTGGGTCCTGCCGTCTGTGGGTCCTGTCGTCTGTGGGTGCTGCCGTCTGTGGGTGCTGCCGTCTGTGGGTGCTGCCGTCTGTGGTTCCTGCCGTCTGTGGGTGCTGCCGTCTGTGGGTGCTGCCGTCTGTGGGTGCTGCCGTCTGTGGGTGCTGCCGTCTGTGGGTGCTGCTGTCTGTGGGTCTTGCCGTCTGTGGGTCTTGCCGTCTGTGGGTCCTTTCGTCTGTGGGTCCTGCCGTCTGTGGGTCCTGCCGTCTGTGGGTCCTGCCGTCTGTGGGTCCTGCCGTCTGTGGTTTGCCGTCTGTGGTTTGCCGTCTGTGGTTTGCCGTCTGTGGGTGCTGCCGTCTGTGGGTGCTGCCGTCTGTTGGTTTTGGCGTCTGTGGTTCCTGCCGTCTGTGGGTCCTGCCGTCTGTGAATTCTGCCGTCTGTGGGTTCTGCCGTCTGTGGGTCCTGCCGTCTGTGAATTCTGCCGTCTGTGGGTTCTGCCGTCTGTGGTTCCTGCCGTCTGTGGGTGCTGCCGTCTGTGGGTGCTGCCGTCTGTGGGTGCTGCCGTCTGTGGGTCTTGCCGTCTGTGGGTCTTGCCGTCTGTGGGTCCTGTCGTCTGTGGGTCCTTTCGTCTGTGGGTCCTGCCGTCTGTGGGTCCTGCCGTCTGTGGTTTGCCGTCTGTGGTTTGCCGTCTGTGGTTTGCCGTCTGTGGGTGCTGCCGTCTGTTGGTTTTGGCGTCTGTGGGTCCTGCCGTCTGTGGGTCCTGCCGTCTGTGAATTCTGCCGTCTGTGGGTTCTGCCGTCTGTGGTTCCTGCCGTCTGTGGGTGCTGCCGTCTGTGGGTGCTGCCGTCTGTGGGTGCTGCCGTCTGTGGGTCTTGCCGTCTGTGGGTCCTTTCGTCTGTGGGTCCTGTCATCTGTGGGTGCTGCCGTCTGTGGGTTCTTCCGTCTCTGGGTTCTGCCGTCTCTGGGTTCTGCCGTCTGTGGGTCCTGCCGTCTGTGGGTTCCGACGTCTGTGGGTTCCGACGTCTGTGGGTTTTGACGTCTGTGGGTTTTGACGTCTGTGGGTTCTGCCGTCTGTGGGTTCTGCCGTCTGTGGGTCTTGACGTCTGTGGGTCTTGACGTCTGTGGGTCTAGCCGTCTGTGGGTCTAGCCGTCTGTGGGTCTTGACGTCTGTGGGTCTAGCCGTCTGTGGGTCCTGCCGTCTGTGGGTCCTGCCGTCTGTGGGTCCTGCCGTCTGTGGGTGCTGCCGTCTGTGGGTGCTGCCGTCTGTGGGTCTTGCCGTCTGTGGGTCCTGCCGTCTGTGGGTCCTGCCGTCTGTGGGTCCTGCCGTCTGTGGTTTGCCGTCTGTGGTTTGCCGTCTGTGGTTTGCCGTCTGTGGGTGCTGCCGTCTGTGGGTGCTGCCGTCTGTAGGTTTTGGCGTCTGTGGGTCCTGCCGTCTGTGGGTCCTGCCGTCTGTGGGTCCTGCCGTCTGTGAATTCTGCCGTCTGTGGGTTCTGCCGTCTGTGGGTTCTGCCGTCTGTGGGTTTTGGCGTCTGTGGGTTCTGACGTCTGTGGGTTCTGACGTCTGTGGGTGCTGCCGTCTGTGGGTCCTTTCATCTGTGGGTCCTTTCGTCTGTGGGTCCTTTCGTCTGTGGGTCCTTTCGTCTGTGGGTCCTGCCGTCTGTGGGTCCTGCCGTCTGTGGGTCCTGCCGTCTGTGGGTCCTTCCGTCTGTGGTTTGCCGTGTGTGGTTTGCCGTCTGTGGGTGCTGCCGTCTGTGAGTGCTGCCGTCTGTGCGTGCTGCCGTCTGTGGGTTTTGGCGTCTGTGGGTGCTGCTGTCTGTGGGTCCTGCTGTCTGTGGGTTCTGCCGTCTGTGGGTTCTGCCGTCTGTGGGTTTTGGCGTCTGTGGGTTCTGACGTCTGTGGGTTCTGACGTCTGTGGGTTTTGACGTCTGTGGGTCTTGCCGTCTGTGGGTCTTGCCGTCTGTGGGTGCTGTCGTCTGTGGGTGCTGTCGTCTGTGGGTCCTGTCGTCTGTGGGTCCTGTCGTCTGTGGGTCCTTTCGTCTGTGGGTCCTTTCGTCTGTGGGTCCTGTCGTCTGTGGGTCCTTTCGTCTGTGGGTGCTGCCGTCTGTGGGTGCTGCCGTCTGTGGGTGCTGCCGTCTGTGGGTGCTGCCGTCTGTGGGTGCTGCCGTCTGTGGGTCCTTTCGTCTGTGGGTGCTGCCGTCTGTGGGTGCTGCCGTCTGTGGGTGCTGCCGTCTGTGGGTTCTGCCGTCTGTGGTTTGCCGTCTGTGGTTTGCCGTCTGTGGTTTGCCGTCTGTGGTTTGCCGTCTGTGGTTTGCCGTCTGTGGGTGCTGCCGTCTGTGCGTGCTGCCGTCTGTGGGTGCTGCCGTCTGTGGGTGCTGCCGTCTGTGGGTCCTGCCGTCTTTGGGTTCTGTCGTCTTTGGGTGCTGCTGTCTGTGGGTGCTGCCGTCTGTGGGTCCTGCGTCTGTGGGTCTTGCCGTCTGTGGGTCCTGGCGTCTGTGGGTCCTGTCGTCTGTGGGTCCTTTCGTCTGTGGGTCCTGCCGTCTGTGGGTTCTGCCGTCTGTGGTTTGCCGTCTGTGGTTTGCCGTCTGTGGTTTGCCGTCTGTGGTTTGCCGTCTGTGCGTGCTGCCGTCTGTGCGTGCTGCCCTCTGTGGGTGATGCCGTCTGTGGGTTTTCGCGTCTGTGCGTGCTGTCGTCTGTGCGTGCTGCCGTCTGTGGGTGCTGCCGTCTGTGGGTTTTGGCGTCTGTGGGTCCTGCCGTCTGTGGGTCCTGCCGTCTGTGGGTCCTGCCGTCTGTGGGTTCTGCCGTCTGTGGGTTCTGCCGTCTGTGGGTTTTGGCGTCTTTGGGTTCTGACGTCTGTGGGTTCTGACGTCTGTGGGTCCTGTCATCTGTGGGTCCTGCTGTCTGTGGGTCCTGCCGTCTGTGGGTGCTGCCGTCTGTGGGTGCTGCCGTCTGTGGGTTCTGCCGTCTGTGGGTGCTGCCGTCTGTGGGTGCCGCCGTCTGTGGGTTTTGCCGTCTGTGGGTGCTGCCGTCTGTGGGTTTTGGTGTCTGTGGGTCCTGCCGTCTGTGAGTTCTGCCGTCTGTGGGTTCTGCCGTCTGTGGGTTTTGGCGTCTGTGGGTTTTGGCGTCTGTGGGTTTTGGCGTCTGTGGGTTCTGACGTCTGTGGGTTTTGACGTCTGTGGGTCTTGCCGTCTGTGGGTCTTGCCGTCTGTGGGTCTTGCCGTCTGTGGGTCCTGTCGTCTGTGGGTTTTGCCGTCTGTGGGTCCTTTCGTCTGTGGGTCCTGTCATCTGTGAGTGCTGCCGTCTGTGGGTTCTGCCGTCTCTGGGTTCTGCCGTCTGTGGGTGCTGCCGTCTGTGGGTTTTGGTGTCTGTGGGTCCTGCCGTCTGTGGGTCCTGCCGTCTGTGGGTCCTGCTGTCTGTGAATTCTGCCGTCTGTGGGTTCTGCCGTCTGTGGGTTCTGCCGTCTGTGGGTTTTGGCGTCTGTGGGTTCTGACGTCTGTGGGTTCTGACGTCTGTGGGTCTTGACGTCTGTGGGTCTTGAAGTCTGTGGGTCTAGCCGTCTGTGGGTCCTGCCGTCTGTGGGTCCTGCCGTCTGTGGGTCCTGCCGTCTGTGGGTCCTGCCGTCTGTGGGTCCTGCCGTCTGTGGGTCTTGTCGTCTGTGGGTCCTGCCGTCTGTGGGTCCTGCCGTCTGTGGGTCCTTTCGTCTGTGGGTGCTTCCGTCTGTGGGTGCTGCCGTCTGTGGATTTTGTCGTTTGTGTGTTCTGCCATCTGTGGGTTTTGACGTCTGTGGGTGCTGCCGTCTGTGGGTGCTGCCGTCTGTGGGTCTTGCCGTCTGTGGGTCTTGCCGTCTGTGGGTCCTGTCGTCTGTGGGTCCTTTCGTCTGTGGGTCCTTTCGTCTGTGGGTCCTGCCGTCTGTGGGTCCTGCCGTCTGTGGGTCCTGCCGTCTCTGGTTCCTGCCGTCTCTGGTTCCTGCCGTCTGTGGGTCCTGCCGTCTGTGGTTTGCCGTCTGTGGTTTGCCGTCTGTGGTTTGCCGTCTGTGGGTGCTGCCGTCTGTGGGTGCCGCCGTCTGTGGGTTTTGCCGTCTGTGGGTTCTGCCGTCTGTGGGTTTTGGCGTCTGTGGGTCCTGCCGTCTGTGGGTCCTGCCGTCTGTGGGTCCTGCCGTCTGTGAATTCTGCCGTCTGTGGGTTCTGCCGTCTGTGGGTTCTGCCGTCTGTGGGTTCTGCCGTCTGTGGGTTCTGACGTCTGTGGGTTCTGACGTCTGTGGGTGCTGCCGTCTGTGGGTCCTTTCATCTGTGGGTCCTTTCGTCTGTGGGTCCTGCCGTCTGTGGGTCCTGCCGTCTGTGGGTCCTGCCGTCTGTGGGTCCTGCCGTCTGTGGGTCCTGCCGCCTGTGGGTCCTTCCGTCTGTGGTTTGCCGTGTGTGGTTTGCCGTCTGTGGGTGCTGCCGTCTGTGAGTGCTGCCGTCTGTGGGTGCTGCCGTCTGTGGGTTTTGGCGTCTGTGGGTTCTGCCGTCTGTGGATCCTGCTGTCTGCGGGTTCTGCCGTCTGCGGGTTCTGCCGTCTGCGGGTTCTGCCGTCTGTGGGTTCTGCCGTCTGTGGGTTCTGCCGTCTGTGGGTTTTGGCGTCTGTGGGTTCTGACGTCTGTGGGTTCTGACGTCTCTGGGTTTTGACGTCTGTGGGTCTTGCCGTCTGTGGGTCCTGTCGTCTGTGGGTCCTGTCGTCTGTGGGTGCTGTCGTCTGTGGGTCCTGTCGTCTGTGGGTCCTGTCGTCTGTGGGTCCTTTCGTCTGTGGGTCCTTTCGTCTGTGGGTTCTGCCGTCTGTGGGTGCTGCCGTCTGTGGGTTCTGTCGTCTGTGAGTCCTGTCGTCTGTGGGTCCTTTCGTCTGTGGGTCCCTTCGTCTGTGGGTCCTTTCGTCTGTGGGTTCTGCCGTCTGTGGGTTCTGCCGTCTGTGGGTTCTGCCGTCTGTGGGTTCTGCCGTCTGTGGGTCCTGCCGTCTGTGGGTCCTGCCGTCTGTGGGTGCTGCCGTCTGTGGGTCCTGCCGTCTGTGGGTTTTGCCGTCTGTGGGTCTTGCCGTCTGTGGGTCTTGCCGTCTGTGGGTGCTGCCGTCTGTGGGTGCTGCCGTCTGTGGGTCCTTTTGTCTGTGGGTCCTGCCGTCTGTGGGTCCTGCCGTCTGTGGGTTCTGCCGTCTGTGGGTTCTGCCGTCTGTGGGTTCTGCCGTCTGTATGTTTTGGCGTCTGTGGGTTCTGACGTCTGTGGGTTCTGACGTCTGTGGGTCCTGTCGTCTGTGGGTCCTGTCGTCTGTGGGTGCTGCCGTCTGTGGGTGCTGCCGTCTGTGGGTGCTGCCGTCTGTGGGTGCCGCCGTCTGTGGGTGCCGCCGTCTGTGGGTGCCGCCGTCTGTGGGTGCCGCCGTCTGTGGGTGCCGCCGTCTGTGGGTGCTGCCGTCTGTGGGTTTTGGCGTCTGTGGGTTCTGCCGTCTGTGGGTTCTGACGTCTGTGGGTCTTGCCGTCTGTGGGTCCTGCCGTCTGTGGGTCCTGCCGTCTGTGGGTCCTGTCGTCTGTGGGTGCTGCCGTCTGTGGGTGCTGCCGTCTGTGGGTGCTGCCGTCTGTGGTTCCTGCCGTCTGTGGGTGCTGCCGTCTGTGGGTGCTGCCGTCTGTGGGTGCTGCCGTCTGTGGGTGCTGCCGTCTGTGGGTGCTGCTGTCTGTGGGTCTTGCCGTCTGTGGGTCTTGCCGTCTGTGGGTCCTTTCGTCTGTGGGTCCTGCCGTCTGTGGGTCCTGCCGTCTGTGGGTCCTGCCGTCTGTGGGTCCTGCCGTCTGTGGGTCCTGCCGTCTGTGGTTTGCCGTCTGTGGTTTGCCGTCTGTGGTTTGCCGTCTGTGGGTGCTGCCGTCTGTGGGTGCTGCCGTCTGTTGGTTTTGGCGTCTGTGGTTCCTGCCGTCTGTGGGTCCTGCCGTCTGTGAATTCTGCCGTCTGTGGGTTCTGCCGTCTGTGGGTCCTGCCGTCTGTGAATTCTGCCGTCTGTGGGTTCTGCCGTCTGTGGTTCCTGCCGTCTGTGGGTGCTGCCGTCTGTGGGTGCTGCCGTCTGTGGGTGCTGCCGTCTGTGGGTCTTGCCGTCTGTGGGTCTTGCCGTCTGTGGGTCCTGTCGTCTGTGGGTCCTTTCGTCTGTGGGTCCTGCCGTCTGTGGGTCCTGCCGTCTGTGGTTTGCCGTCTGTGGTTTGCCGTCTGTGGTTTGCCGTCTGTGGGTGCTGCCGTCTGTTGGTTTTGGCGTCTGTGGGTCCTGCCGTCTGTGAATTCTGCCGTCTGTGGGTTCTGCCGTCTGTGGGTCCTGCCGTCTGTGAATTCTGCCGTCTGTGGGTTCTGCCGTCTGTGGGTTCTGCCGTCTGTGGGTTTTGCCGTCTGTGGGTGCTGCCGTCTGTGGGTGCTGCCGTCTGTGGGTGCTGCCGTCTGTGGGTGCTGCCGTCTGTGGGTCTTGACGTCTGTGGGTTTTGACGTCTGTGGGTTTTGACGTCTGTGGGTCTTGCCGTCTGTGGGTCTTGCCGTCTGTGGGTCTTGCCGTCTGTGGGTCCTTTCGTCTGTGGGTGCTGCCGTCTGTGGGTGCTGCCGTCTGTGGGTGCTGGCGTGTGTGGGTTTTGCCGTGTGTGGGTCATGCCGTCTGTGGGTTTTGCCGTCTGTGGGTTCTGCCGTCTGTGGGTCCTTTCGTCTGTGGGTCCTTTCGTCTGTGGGTCCTGTCGTCTGTGGGTCCTTTCGTCTTTGGGTGCTGCCGTCTGTGGGTGCTGCCGTCTGTGGATTTTGGCGTCTGTGGGTTCTGCCGTCTGTGGGTTCTGACGTCTGTGGGTTTTGCCGTCTGTGGGTCCTGCCGTCTGTGCGTGCTGCCGTCTGTGGGTGCTGCCATCTGAGGGTGCTGCCGTCTGTGGGTCCTTTCGTCTGTGGGTCCTTTCGTCTGTGGGTTCTGCCGTCTGTGGGTTCTGCCGTCTGTGGGTTCTGCCGTCTGTGGGTTTTGCCGTATGTGGGTTTTGCCGTATGTGGGTTCTGCCGTCTGTGTGTTTTGAAGTCTGTGGGTTCTGACGTCTGTGGGTGCTGCCGTCTGTGGATTTTGGCGTCTGTGGGTTCTGCCGTCTGTGGGTCCTGCCGTCTGTGGGTCCTTTCGTCTGTGGGTCCTTTCGTCTGTGGGTCCTGTCGTCTGTGGGTGCTGCCGTCTCTGGATTTTGGCGTTTGTGGGTTCTGCCGTCTGTGGGTTTTGCCGTCTGTGGGTTCTGCCGTCTGTGGGTGCTGCCGTCTGTGGGTGCTCCCGTCTGTGGTTGCTGCCGTCTGTGCGTCTTGACGTCTGTGGGTCTTGCCGTCTGTGGGTCTTGCCGTCTGTGGGTCCTGTCGTCTGTGGGTCCTTTCGTCTGTGGGTCCTTTCGTCTGTGGGTGCTGCCGTCTGTGGGTGCTGCCGTCTGTGGGTGCTGCCGTCTGTGGGTGTTGCCGTCTGTGGGTGCTGCCGTCTGTGGGTCCTTTCGTCTGTGGGTCCTGCCGTCTGTGGGTCCTGCCGTCTGTGGTTCCTGCCGTCTGTGGTTCCTGCCGTCTGTGGGTCCTGCCGTCTGTGGGTTTTGGCGTCTGTGGGTTCTGACGTCTGCGGGTTCTGACGTCTGTGGGTGCTGCCGTCTGTGGGTCCTTTCATCTGTGGGTCCTTTCGTCTGTGGGTCCTTTCGTCTGTGGGTGCTTTCGTCTGTGGGTGCTTTCGTATGTGGGTCCTGCCGTCTGTGGGTCCTGCCGTCTGTGGGTCCTTCTGTCTGTGGTTTGCCGTCTATGCTTTGCCGTCTGTGGTTTGCCGTCTGTGGGTGCTGCCGTCTGTGCGTGCTGCCGTCTGTGGGTGCTGCCGTCTGTGGGTTTTGGCGTCTGTGGGTCCTGTCGTCTGTGGGTGCTGCCGTCTGTGGGTCCTGTCGTCTGTGTGTTTTGCCGTCTGTGGGTCTTGCCGTCTGTGGGTGCTGCCGTCTGTGGGTGCTGCCGTCTGTGGGTTTTGCCGTCTGTGGGTGCTGCCGTCTGTGGGTGCTGCCGTCTGTGGGTGCTGCCGTCTGTGGTTCCTGCCGTCTGTGGGTGCTGCCGTCTGTGGGTTTTGCCGTCTGTGGGTCCTGCCGTCTGTGGGTCCTGCCGTCTGTGGGTTCTTCCGTCTGTGGGTGCCGCCGTCTGTGGGTGCCGCCGTCTGTGGGTGCCGCCATCTGTGGGTGCCGCCGTCTGTGGTTCCTGCCGTCTGTGGTTCCTGCCGTCTGTGGTTCCTGCCGTCTGTGGTTCCCGCCGTCTGTGGGTGCTGCCGTCTGTGGGTGCTGCCGTCTGTGGGTTCTGCCGTCTGTGGGTTCTGCCGTCTGTGGGTTCTGCCGTCTGTGGGTTTTGCCGTCTGTGGGTTTAGCCGTCTGTGGGTTTTGCCGTCTGTGGGTTTTGCCGTCTGTGGGTTCAGCCGTCTGTGGGTTCAGCCGTCTGTGGGTTTTGCCGTCTGTGGGTTCTGCCGTCTGTGGGTTTTGCCGTCTGTGTGTTTAGCCGTCTGTGGGTTTTGCCGTCTGTGGGTTCTGCCGTCTGTGGGTTCTGCCGTCTGTGGGTCCTGCCGTCTGTGGGTCCTTTCGTCTGTGGGTTCTGCCATCTGTGGGTGCTGCCGTCTGTGGGTGCTGTCGTCTGTGGGTCCTGCCGTCTGTGGGTCCTGCCGTCTGTGGGTCCTGACATCTGTGGGTCCTGCCGTCTGTGGGTGCTGTCGTCTGTGGGGCCTGCCGTCTGTGGGTTCTGCCATCTGTGGGTTTTGGCGTCTGTGGGTTTAGCCGTCTGTGGGTTCTGCCGTCTGTGGGTTCTGCCGTCTGTGGGTTTTGCCGTCTGTGGGTTTTGCCGTCTGTGGGTTTTGCCGTCTGTGGGTGCTGCCGTCTGTGGGTGCTGCCGTCTGTGGGTGCTTCCGTCTGTGGGTTTTGCCGTCTGTGGGTCCTGCCGTCTGTGGGTCCTGCCGTCTGTGGGTGCTGCCGTTTGTGGGTGCTGCCGTCTGTGGATTTTGTCGTTTGTGTGTTCTGCCGTCTGTGGGTTTTGCCGTCTGTGGGTTTAGCCGTCTGTGGGTTTTGCCGTCTGTGGGTTTTGCCGTCTGTGGGTTCAGCCGTCTGTGGGTTCAGCCGTCTGTGGGTTTTGCCGTCTGTGGGTTCTGCCGTCTGTGGGTTTTGCCGTCTGTGTGTTTAGCCGTCTGTGGGTTTTGCCGTCTGTGGGTTCTGCCGTCTGTGGGTTCTGCCGTCTGTGGGTCCTGCCGTCTGTGGGTCCTTTCGTCTGTGGGTTCTGCCATCTGTGGGTGCTGCCGTCTGTGGGTGCTGTCGTCTGTGGGTCCTGCCGTCTGTGGGTCCTGCCGTCTGTGGGTCCTGCCATCTGTGGGTCCTGCCGTCTGTGGGTGCTGTCGTCTGTGGGGCCTGCCGTCTGTGGGTTCTGCCATCTGTGGGTTTTGGCGTCTGTGGGTTTAGCCGTCTGTGGGTTCTGCCGTCTGTGGGTTCTGCCGTCTGTGGGTTTTGCCGTGTGTGGGTTTTGCCGTCTGTGGGTTTTGCCGTCTGTGGGTGCTGCCGTCTGTGGGTGCTGCCGCCTGTGGGTGCTTCCGTCTGTGGGTTTTGCCGTCTGTGGGTCCTGCCGTCTGTGGGTCCTGCCGTCTGTGGGTGCTGCCGTTTGTGGGTGCTGCCGTCTGTGGATTTTGTCGTTTGTGTGTTCTGCCGTCTGTGGGTTTTGCCGTCTGTGGGTTTTGCCGTCTGTGGGTCCTGCCGTCTGTGGGTGCTGCCGTCTGTGGGTGCTGCCGTCTGTGGGTGCTTCCGTCTGTGGGTGCTGCCGTCTGTGGGTGCTGCCGTGTGTCGGTTTTGCCGTGTGTGGGTTTTGCCGCCTGTGGGTCATGCCGTCTGTGGGTTTTGCCGTCTGTGGGTCCTTTCGTCTGTGGGTTCTGCCGTCTGTGGGTCCTTTCGTCTGTGGGTCCTGTCGTCTGTGGGTCCTGTCGTCTGTGGGTCCTTTCGTCTGTGGGTCCTGCCGTCTTTGGGTTCTGCCGTCTGTGGGTGCTGCCATCTGTGGATTTTGGCGTCTGTGGGTTCTGCCGTCTGTGGGTTCTGCCGTCTGTGGGTCCTGCCGTCTGTGGGTGCTGCCGTCTGTGGGTGCTGCCGTCTGTGGGTGCTGCCGTCTGTGGGTCCTGCCGTCTGTGGGTCCTGCCGTCTGTGGGTCCTGCCGTCTGTGGGTTTTGCCGTCTGTGGGTTCTGCCGTCTGTGGGTTCTGCCGTCTGTGGGTTTTGCCGTCTGTGGATTCTGCCGTCTGTGGGTTTTGCCGTCTGTGGGTTTTGCCGTCTGTGGGTTTTGCCGTCTGTGGGTTCTGCCGTCTGTGGGTCCTTTCGTCTGTGGGTGCTGCCGTCTGTGGGTCCTTTCGTCTGTGGGTCCTTTCGTCTGTGGGTCCTTTCGTCTGTGGGTCCTTTCGTCTGTGGGTCCTTTCGTCTGTGGTTTCTGCCGTCTGTGGGTGCTGCCGTCTGTGGGTTCTGCCGTCTGTGGGTGCTGCCGTCTGTGGGTCCTTTCGTCTGTGGGTTTTGCCGTCTGTGGGTCCTGCCGTCTGTGGGTTTTGCCGTCTGTGGGTTTTTCCGTCTGTGGGTTCTGACTTCTGTGGTTTCTGACGTCTGTGGGTCTTGCCGTCTGTGGGTCCTTTCGTCTGTGGGTCCTTTCGTCTGTGGGTGCTGCCGTCTGTGGGTCCTGCCGTCTGTGGGTCCTGCCGTCTGTGGGTCGTGCCGTCTGTGGGTACTGCCTTCTGTGGGTCCTGCCGTCTGTGGGTGCTGCCGTCTGTGGGTGCTGCCGTCTGTGGGTCCTGCTGTCTGTGGGTGCTGCCGTCTGTGGGTCCTTTCGTCTGTGGGTGCTGCCGTCTGTGGGTCCTGCCGTCTGTGGGTCCTTTTGTCTGTGGGTCCTTTCGTCTGTGGGTCCTGCCGTCTGTGGGTTCAGCCTTCTGTGGGTTCTGCCGTCTGTGGGTTCTCCCGTCTGTGGGTCCTGCAGTCTGTGGGTTCTGCCGTCTGTGGGTTCAGCCGTCTGTGGGTTCTGCCGTCTGTGGGTTCTGCCGTCTGTGGGTGCTTCCGTCTGTGGGTCCTTTCGTCTGTGGGTGCCGCTGTCTGTGGGTGCTGCCGTCTGTGGGTGCTGCCGTCTGTGGGTCCTGTTGTCTGTGGGTCCTGCCGTCTGTGGGTCCTTTCGTCTGTGGGTGCTGCCGTCTGTGGGTGCTGCCGTCTGTGGGTGCTGCCGTCTGTGGGTTCTGCCGTCTGTGGGTTCTGCCGTCTGTGGTTCCTTTCGTCTGTGGGTTTAGCCGTCTGTGGGTTCTGCCGTCTGTCGGTTTTGCCGTCTGTGGGTTTAGCCGTCTGTGGGTTTTGCCGTCTGTCGGTTTTGCCGTCTGTGGGTTTTGCCGTCAGTGGGTTCTGCCGTCTGTGGGTTTTGCCGTCTGCGGGTTTTGTTGTCTGTGGGTTTTGCCGTCTGTGGGTTCTGCCGTCTGTGGGTTCTGCCGTCTGTGGGTCCTGCCGTCTGTGGGTCCTGCCGTCTGTGGGTCCTGCCGTCTGTGGGTTCAGCCGTCTGTGGGTGCTGCCGTCTGTGGGTTCAGCCGTCTGTGGTTTCTGCCGTCTGTGGGTTCTGCCGTCTGTGGGTGCTGCCGTCTGTCGTTTGCCGTCTGTGGGTCCTGCCGTCTGTGGATTTTGCCGTCTGTGGGTTCTGCCGTCTGTGGGTCTTGCCGTCTGTGGGTCTTGCCGTCTGTGGGTCCTGTCGTCTGTGGGTCCTTTCGTCTGTAGGTCCTTTCGTCTGTGGGTCCTGCCGTCTGTGGGTTCAGCCATCTGTGGTTTCTGCCGTCTGTGGGTGCTGCCGTCTGTGGGTGCTGCCGTCTGTGGGTGCTGCCGTCTGTGGGTCCTTTCGTCTGTGGGTTTTGCCGTCTGTGGGTTTTTCCGTCTGTGGGTTCTTACTTCAGTGGGTTCTGACGTCTGTGGGTCTTGCCGTCTGTGGGTCTTGCCGTCTGTGGGTCCTGTCGTCTGTGGGTCCTTTCGTCTGTGGGTCCTTTCGTCTGTGGGTCCTGCCGTCTGTGGGTTCAGCCGTCTGTGGTTTCTGCCGTCTGTGGGTTCTGCCGTCTGTGGGTGCTGCCGTCTGTCGTTTGCCGTCTGTGGGTCCTGCCGTGTGTGGATTTTGCCGTCTGTGGGTTCTGCCGTCTGTGGGTTTTGCCGTCTGTGGGTCCTGCCGTCTGTGGGTTTTGCCGTCTGTGGGTTTTGCCGTCTGTGGGTTTTGCCGTCTGTGGGTTTAGCCGTCTGTGGGTTTTGCCGTCTGTGGGTTTTGCCGTCTTTGGGTTCTGCCGTCCGTGAGTCCTTTCGTCTGTGGGTTTTGCCGTCTGTGGGTTTTGCCGTCTGTGGGTTTTGCCGTCTGTGGGTTTTGCCGTCTGTGGGTTTTGCCGTCTGTGGGTGCTGCCGTCTGTGGGTCCTGCCGTCTGTGGGTTTTGCCGTCTGTGGGTTTTGCCGTCTGTGGGTTTTGCCGTCTGTGGGTTTTTCCGTCTGTGGGTTTTGCCGTCTGTGGGTCTTGCCATCTGTCGGTCCTGTCGTCTGTGGGTCCTTTCGTCTGTGGGTCCTGTCGTCTGTGGGTGCTGCCGTCTGTGGGTCCTGCCGTCTGTGGGTTCAGCCGTCTGTGGGTGCTGCCGTCTGTGGGTTCAGCCGTCTGTGGTTTCTGCCGTCTGTGGGTTCTGCCGTCTGTGGGTGCTGCCGTCTGTCGTTTGCCGTCTGTGGGTCCTGCCGTCTGTGGATTTTGCCGTCTGTGGGTTCTGCCGTCTGTGGGTTTTGCCGTCTGTGGGTCCTGCCGTCTGTGGGTTTTGCCGTCTGTGGGTTTTGCCGTCTGTGGGTTTAGCCGTCTGTGGGTTTAGCCGTCTGTGGGTTTTGCCGTCTGTGGGTTCTGCCGTCTGTGGGTTCTGCCGTCTGTGAGTCCTTTCGTCTGTGGGTTTTGCCGTCTGTGGGTTTTGCCGTCTGTGGGTTTTGCCGTCTGTGGGTTTTGCCGTCTGTGGGTGCTGCCGTCTGTGGGTCCTGCCGTCTGTGGGTTTTGCCGTCTGTGGGTTTTGCCGTCTGTGGGTTTTGCCGTCTGTGGGTTTTTCCGTCTGTGGGTTTTGCCGTCTGTGGGTCTTGCCATCTGTCGGTCCTGTCGTCTGTGGGTCCTTTCGTCTGTGGGTCCTGTCGTCTGTGGGTGCTGCCGTCTGTGGGTCCTGCCGTCTGTGGGTTCAGCCGTCTGTGGGTGCTGCCGTCTGTGGGTTCTGCCGTCTGTGGGTGCTGCCGTCTGTGGGTCCTTTCGTCTGTGGGTGCTGCCGTCTGTGGGTTCTGCCGTCTGTGGGTTCTGCCGTCTGTGGGTTCTGCCGTCTGTGGGTGCTGCCGTCTGTGGGTCCTTTCGTCTGTGGGTGCCGCTGTCTGTGGTTCCTGCCGTCTGTGGGTGCTGCCGTCTGTGGGTCCTTTCGTCTGTGGGTCCTTTTGTCTGTGGGTCCTTTCGTCTGTGGGTCCTGTTGTCTGTGGGTCCTGCCGTCTGTTGGTCCTGCCATCTGTGGGTCCTGCCGTCTGTGGGTCCTTTCGTCTGTGGGTGCTGCCATCTGTGGGTGCTGCCATCTGTGGGTCCTGCCGTCTGTGGGTGCTGCCGTCTGTGGTTTGCCGTCTGTGGGTCCTGCCTTCTGTGGATCCTGCCGTCTGTGGGTCCTGCCGTCTGTGGGTTTTGCCGTCTGTGGGTGCTGCCGTGTGTGGGTCCTTTCGTCTGTGGGTCCTGTTGTCTGTGGGTTTTGCCTTCTGTGGGTACTGCCTTCTGTGGGTACTGCCGTCTGTGGGTGCTGCCGTCTGTGGGTCCTGCTGTCTGTGGGTGCTGCCGTCTGTGGGTCCTTTCGTCTGTGGGTGCTGCCGTCTGTGGGTCCTTTTGTCTGTGGGTCCTTTTGTCTGTGGGTCCTTTTGTCTGTGGGTCCTGCTGTCTGTGGGTTCAGCCTTCTGTGGGTTCTGCCGTCTGTGGGTTCTGCTGTCTGTGGGTCCTGCAGTCTGTGGGTTCTGCCGTCTGTGGGTTCAGCCGTCTGTGGGTTCTGCCGTCTGTGGGTGCTGCCGTCTGTGGGTCCTTTCGTCTGTGGGTGCCGCTGTCTGTGGGTGCTGCCGTCTGTGGGTGCTGCCGTCTGTGGGTGCTGCCGTCTGTGGGTCCTTTCGTCTGTGGGTCCTGTTGTCTGTGGGTCCTGCCGTCTGTGGGTCCTTTCGTCTGTGGGTGCTGCCGTCTGTGGGTTCTGCCGTCTGTGGGTTCTGCCGTCTGTGGGTCCTTTCGTCTGTGGGTTTAGCCGTCTGTGGGTTCTGCCGTCTGTCGGTTTTGCCGTCTGTGGGTTTAGCCGTCTGTGGGTTTTGCCGTCTGTCGGTTTTGCCGTCTGTGGGTTTTGCCGTCAGTGGGTTCTGCCGTCTGTGGGTTTTGCCGTCTGCGGGTTTTGTTGTCTGCGGGTTTTGTTGTCTGTGGGTTTTGCCGTCTGTGGGTTCTGCCGTCTGTGGGTTCTGCCGTCTGTGGGTCCTGCCGTCTGTGGGTCCTGCCGTCTGTGGGTTCTGCCGTCTGTGGGTGCTGCCGTCTGTGGGTGCTGCCGTCTGTGGGTGCTGCCGTCTGTGGGTGCTGCCGTCTGTGGGTCCTTTCGTCTGTGGGTTTTGCCGTCTGTGGGTTTTTCCGTCTGTGGGTTCTTACTTCAGTGGGTTCTGACGTCTGTGGGTCTTGCCGTCTGTGGGTCTTGCCGTCCGTGGGTCCTGTCGTCTGTGGGTCCTTTCGTCTGTGGGTCCTTTCGTCTGTGGGTCCTGCCGTCTGTGGGTTCAGCCGTCTGTGGGTTCAGCCGTCTGTGGTTTCTGCCGTCTGTGGGTTCTGCCGTCTGTGGGTGCTGCCGTCTGTCGTTTGCCGTCTGTGGGTCCTGCCGTCTGTGGATTTTGCCGTCTGTGGGTTCTGCCGTCTGTGGGTTTTGCCGTCTGTGGGTCCTGCCGTCTGTGGGTTTTGCCGTCTGTGGGTTTTGCCGTCTGTGGGTTTTGCCGTCTGTGGGTTTAGCCGTCTGTGGGTTTAGCCGTCTGTGGGTCTTGCCGTCTGTCGGTCCTGTCGTCTGTGGGTCCTTTCGTCTGTGGGTCCTGTCGTCTGTGGGTGCTGCCGTCTGTGGGTCCTGCCGTCTGTGGGTTCAGCCGTCTGTGGGTGCTGCCATCTGTGGGTTCTGCCGTCTGTGGGTGCTGCCGTCTGTGGGTCCTTTCGTCTGTGGGTGCTGCCGTCTGTGGGTTCTGCCGTCTGTGGGTTCTGCCGTCTGTGGGTTCTGCCGTCTGTGGTTGCTGCCGTCTGTGGGTCCTTTCGTCTGTGGGTGCCGCTGTCTGTGGTTCTTGCCGTCTGTGGGTGCTGCCGTCTGTGGGTCCTTTCGTCTGTGGGTCCTGCCGTCTGTGGGTCCTTTCGTCTGTGGGTGCTGCCGTCTGTGGGTGCTGCCATCTGTGGGTCCTGCCGTCTGTGGGTGCTGCCGTCTGTGGTTTTCCGTCTGTGGGTCCTGCCTTCTGTGGATCCTGCCGTCTGTGGGTCCTGCCGTCTGTGGGTTTTGCCGTCTGTGGGTCCTTTCGTCTGTGGGTCCTGTTGTCTGTGGGTTTTGCCGTCTGTGGGTTCTGCCGTCTGTGGGTTCTGCCGTCTGTGGGTTCTGCCGTCTGTGGGTTCTGCCGTCTGTGGGTTTTGCCGTCTGTGGTTCCTGCCGTCTGTGGGTTTTGGCGTCTGTGGGTTCTGCCGTCTGTGGGTTCTGCCGTCTGTGGGTCTTGCCGTCTGTGGGTTCTGCCGTCTGTGGGTTCTGCCGTCTGTGGGTTCTGCCGTCTGTGGGTTCTGCCGTCTGTGGGTTCTGCCGTCTGTGGGTGCTGCCGTCTGTGGGTCCTTTCGTCTGTGGGTGCCGCTGTCTGTGGTTCCTGCCGTCTGTGGGTGCTGCCGTCTGTGGGTCCTTTCGTCTGTGCGTCCTTTCGTCTGTGGGTCCTTTCGTCTGTGGGTCCTGTTGTCTGTGGGTCCTGCCGTCTGTGGGTCCTGCCGTCTGTGGGTCCTTTCGTCTGTGGGTGCTGCCGTCTGTGGGTGCTGCCATCTGTGGGTCCTGCCGTCTGTGGGTGCTGCCGTCTGTGGTTTGCCGTCTGTGGGTCCTGCCTTCTGTGGATCCTGCCGTCTGTGGGTCCTGCCGTCTGTGGGTTTTGCCGTCTGTGGGTGCCGCCGTCTGTGGGTCCTTTCGTCTGTGGGTCCTGTTGTCTGTGGGTTTTGCCGTCTGTGGGTTCTGCCGTCTGTGGGTTCTGCCGTCTGTGGGTTCTGCCGTCTGTGGGTTTTGCCGTCTGTGGTTCCTGCCGTCTGTGGGTTTTGGCGTCTGTGGGTTCTGCCGTCTGTGGGTTCTGCCGTCTGTGGGTCTTGCCGTCTGTGGGTTCTGCCGTCTGTGGGTTTTGCCGTCTGTGGGTTCTGCCGTCTGTGGGTTCTGCCGTCTGTGGGTGCTGCCGTCTGTGGGTCCTTTCGTCTGTGGGTGCCGCTGTCTGTGGTTCCTGCCGTCTGTGGGTGCTGCCCTCTGTGGGTCCTTTCGTCTGTGGGTCCTTTCGTCTGTGGGTCCTTTCGTCTGTGGGTCCTGTTGTCTGTGAGTCCTGCCGTCTGTGGGTCCTGCCGTCTGTGGGTCCTTTCGTCTGTGGGTGCTGCCGTCTGTGGGTGCTGCCATCTGTGGGTCCTGCCGTCTGTGGGTGCTGCCGTCTGTGGTTTGCCGTCTGTGGGTTCTGACTTCTGTGGGTTCTGTCGTCTGTGGGTCTTGCCATCTGTGGGTTCTGCCGTCTGTGGGTTCTGCCGTCTGTGGGTCCTGCCGTCTGTGGGTCCTGCCGTCTGTGGGTGCTGCCGTCTGTGGGTCCTTTCGTCTGTGGGTCCTTTCGTCTGTGGGTCCTGCCGTCTGTGGGTTCAGCCTTCTGTGGGTTCTGCTGTCTGTGGGTTCTGCCGTCTGTGGGTCCTGCAGTCTGTGGGTTCTGCCGTCTGTGGGTTTTGCCGTCTGTGGGTTTTGGTGTCTGTGGGTTCTGCCGTCTGTGGGTTCTGCCGTCTGTGGGTTTTGATGTCTGTGGGTTTTGCCGTCTGTGGGTTTATCCCATCTGTGTGCTTTTCCCCTCTGTGGTTTTTGCCGTCTGTGGTTTAATCCGTCTTTGTTTTGTTCTTTTGTTTTTTTCTGGGTTTTTTCTGTTCTGTTTTTTCCTGTTTTTCTTCTTTTTCAATTTTTCGTTTTTCTATTTTTTCTATTTTCTATTTTTTCTATTTTTGTGTTTTTTCTATTTTTTCGATTTTTGTATTTTGCTATTTTTTCTATTTTTGTATTTTTTCTATTTTTGTATTTTTTCTATTTTTGTATTTTTTCTATTTTTGTATTTTTTCTATTTTTGTATTTTTTCTATTTTTGTGTTTTTTCTATTTTTGTATGTTTTCTAATTTTTCTATTTTTTCTATTTTTTCTATTTTTCTTTTTTTTTCTATTTTTTTCTCTTTTTTTCTATCTTTTGTATTTTTTCTATTTTTTCTTTTTTTCTATTTTTTTCTACTTTCTCCTGGTTTTTTTCTAAAATAGAAAAATATTAATAATAGAAAAAAAGAAAAAGAATAAAAAAGTAGAAAAAATAGAATAGAAAAAAAATCAGAAATAATAGAAAAAATCGAAAAAATAGAAAAAATAGAAGAAATAAAATAGAAAAAATAGAAAAAGTTAATGGAAAAAATAGAAAAAATAAAATAGAAAAAATATCAAGAAATAGAAAAAATAGAAAAAATAGAAAAAAATAAAATAGAAAAAATTGCAAAAATGAGATAAATAGAAAAATACAAAAAATAGAAAAATTAAAAGAGAAAAAATAGAAAAAGTAGAAAAAAATTGAAAAAAAATAGAAAATATAGAAAAAATATATAGAGAAAATAATAGGATATAAAAGAAAAATATAGAAAAAACAGAAAAAAAAGAAAAAATAGAAAAAAAGTGGAAAAAAATAATATAGACTAAAATAGAAAAAATTAAAATAGAAAAAAAAATAGAAAAAATTAGAAAAAAAAAATAGAAAAAAAAAAACCTACCCCAAAAACCCAAAAAAACCTCAAAAGCACCCCTCAAAAAACCCGGAAACCCAAAAAAAACCCAACCCCCTTCCCAAAATTAATAAGAATTTTATGGGAATTAATATATATATATAATTTTTTTTTTTCTATGTTTTTCTATATTTTGCCAGTCCTGACTGTTCCGAGTTCTGGGAGCATGTAGTGAAATGAGGCAATCAGGACTGGCTAATTACAAGGTGGGAGGACTTAGCTTGTCCCAAGCCCACCTGTGCCCAATTAAGGCCAAACCCCAGCTGTGCATTAGCAGGATTGGGCAACCAATAAAAGGTGAGCTTCAGAGGGCATACCCGGCTCACTCTGGAGCAGCCAGAGGAGGAGGATAGCAGAGTCCTAAGCACAAGCATTGAACAAGGCAAGCCAAGTCCAAAGGTGACAAGATGGGAGCATTGTTTGTGCACCCCCAACAACAATACCTGCTTGACTTCGAAGCGCCGTCCCTCAAGGAAAGTTCCTTCTGCTACAGGAGCCCCGTCAATCAACAGTGGAGACAGGCCGCCGAGGGCTTCTGAATTCAAGGTTTGTGATAAAACCAAAACCCATAACCCAATTGTTGGTCGTGCTGTGGGTAGGGCACCATGGCCAACAAATGCAAAGAGTGACCACTGAAAACTTTGGGTGGCCCCTTCTTCCTTCTTGTCATTGTGACTCTAGCTCGCTCTCGCTCTGAGCCTTCTCCCAACTCGGCTGGGATTTTTGAGAAGCCTAAATGAACCTTTTCCTGCCTTCAGAGTGCCCTGGGGGGAGTAGGGGTGGTGGGCTGTGGTTGTGGGTTGTTGGCAGACCCTGGGAACTGAGCTCCCAGCTGTGGCAGGAGCAGGGGATGATGTTCTCTGAAGGGCTTCAGCTGGGGCTGGGGTAGCCTAGGTGTGGCCAGTCAGGTTGATGAGGGGGCTTTCCCAAAGGACTCTGGGGAGGGTATAGAAGCCTGCACCTCCACTCAAGGGCTCAGTCTGCTTGGCAGTTGTGGTGTGCTTGGAGCTCTTCAAGGTAAGAGGAGGAGGGCTGGGGGCTTTTGGCTGGTGCAGTGGTTGTTTCCTCCGTCTTGGTATTTTTTGGTTCCCCAAGTGGTAATGCCTGCAGTGTTCAACTCTAGAATGAGAGGGAACACCCGGGGGCCCTTTGGAGGAGTTCAGCATTCTCTAAGAGGTCAGTGTTTACTGATGTGGGACTTGCTGGTGGTTCTGTTGGTTGGAATTTTTTCGTGGCACATGATGAAGAGGAACCCTGTGGCTACAGGAACATCCTAGCCCCCTGACGTGGCTTTCCTTGTTGACCATGGCTTCAGGTGCCAACCCCCCTAAAGATAAGAGGAACCAGGTGTGAGGCAGGGCTGGGCAGGGAGGGGGAAAGTTGAGAATTGCAAGAAAGGGGTTGGAAGTTAGTGTAGGGGAGAAGGCTGTCCAGGAGCAGCCCCCTTTGGTCAGGTGAAGGGACCAGGTTAGATTCCAACACGATGCAAACATGGGCAGGGCAGCTCCAGCCTTTGTGTGTTTTGGTGTGTAGTTTCTGCTGTTTCTTTGTTGTCTTAGAGCTTTCTACGGCCTTAGTGTCCTCGTTGTGCTCACAGAGCAAGTCTTGCACCTTGGGCACCATCCCTAGGGTCTAAAACACCTTATCAGCACATTCAGTAATGCTTTGTCTTGCATAACAAATTCACAACATGGAACAGTCTTGTGTATCGTAGCTTTCTCAAAGGTTGTCTTCTGACATGTTCTTCCTAACTCCATCAGAATCTCTAATTGTGGATTTTCTTAAACTGGGACCGGTTCCCTGTGTCCTTAGGTCTCGAATCCAGGCTTCTCATTTACCTGTCATCTAAGCTTAGAAAGTAGCTTCTTTAAAAGGCGATGTTGTTCGACACTCTTGGGGCCACAATGGAGCCTCCATGCGTCACTGTTGCATCCCTGGATGTCTTCCAGCCCAGCTGTCTTGGATCCTGGAATCATTCATCTTACTGTGAGTTTCCTCTTGAGGTCGAGTCTTGTGGTTTGCAGCGCTGTGTATTGGGTTGGCCTCAGTATTGAGAGTTTGGCTTGGAGCTGTCCTGCCCACATTGTAGGGTCAAGGGCCCTTGGAAGAGTTTCAGAGGAATTGTCCATGTGTTGAGCAGCATTCCGTAGACCAAAGGTTGGTGGGCTGCAGGAGCAGTTATTTCTCAGATGTTGTATTGCTGTGGAAGGCATTCGCATCCCTTGCTTTTTGTGCTTTTTGGGAGCCCTCCAAACCTCATTTTGGCACCCCACAAGGCTGGCAGGCAGACGGGCGAGGGGCCAAGGTAAAGGAGCAAGCGGGAGGTGGATATCACAGTGGGCTGCCTGTTGTTTTAGGCATTATCTCGGCATGTGCTTTTCCTTTGACTTTTGCAGGTGCCACACAAAGCCACGGGTTGAGGAGCAGCCAGAGAAGGTGAGACGGTTGCGGGCCGGCTCATCCAGAGATTTTACTTCAACGCGGGTAAGTGTTTCCCTTTGTTTTTGCAGGAGCTGTGTGTGCCACCTTTGGAGGGGGAAGAGCGCTGGAGGTGAGACGGGATGGTAACGAGGAGGCTCGATCTCACAAGCAGAACAGGGCAAGTCGGGGGTTATGAGGAGCTTGTGGAAGAGGTTGGTATTTAGCTGATATCCTATTTCTGCTGGCATTGCTGTTTGTTATTGCAGATGGTGAGGAGGAACTTTGTGGTTTTGGGAAGATTCCAGTCAGCCGATGTGGGTTACTTTTCTGTCCAATGCTTCAGAACCCCATCCGTTTGAAAGGTAAGAGAAAGGGAGGATGGTTGGGGAGGGTCTGTGTAGAGGGGTCAAGGTTAGGAATCGCTGGCTCGGGTTTTAAAGGTACTGTAGGGGAGCGAGCTGTTCAGAAGCGGTGCCCTTTGGGTGGTTGATGGGAGCCTGTCCCTCCCTGGCATGATGCTAGCAAGTTGCAGGAACTGAATGAGCATTGGAGGTGAGGTGGTAGTGCAGGGCTTGTGGAGCTAGTGTCTTCTCTCAAGCAGAAAAATAGTTTTGTGCCTTTTAGTTGCCCTGAATGACGAACCCTAACCCAAACCTGGAAAGCGTGGGTGAGTGGGACCCCGGAGGGCTCTTCTGAGAAGCTGGGCCATTTGGAAGAGAACGGGGCTGGCTGATGTTGGACTTACTGCCGAATATTCTGGTAGGTGTTTTGGTGTTGTGGTTATGTGTGTGTGGGTGGGTTTTTTGGTTCATTTTTTTGGTATTGTGGTGTGATTGTTTTTTGTTTTTTTTTTTTTTTTTTTTTTTTTAAATGCAGGTGGTGAAGGGGAACCTAGCAAGTTGAGGATTATCCTGAGCCGCTCCTATTTTTTTTTTCTGGGCTAACTATGGCTTTGGAGTGCCAGTTCTCTGAAAGATAAGTTGAGGGCCCAGGGGGGGGGGTGGGGAGGGGCTGAGCAGAGGAGTCGAGGCTGGGAATTGCAGGTAGTGTTTTGAAGTTAGTGTAGGGGAGAGGATTGTCTGGGAGCAGCAACCTTTGGGTGGGTGAAGGGAACAGGTTACTTTTCAGTACGATTCCAGCATGGGCAGGGCAGCTCCAGCTTCGGTGTGTGGGGTTGTGTGTTTTGTGTTGTCAGTCTTTGCTGTCATAGAGCTTCCTCAGGCCTTGATGGTCCTCTGTGTCCTCACAGAGCAAGTCCAGCATCTTGGGCATCCTCCCTGGAAAGCCTTTCCTGCTCAGCACGGTGCTGGTCAGCAGCGTGTTATTCTGCACGACGAGTCTAAATTGCAGATCGGTCTCTTGACTTGGAAGTTTCTTGATGATTGCCTTCTGCAATGTCATTCTCAATTGCATTGTCACCTGATCTCTGTCCATCCAGTTTCCCCGAGGGGGACTCATTCCCCGCATCCTTGCGTCCTCAGGTCTTGAAGGGGGCTTCTCGGGCACCCGTCGCTTCATTCCCTCGCTTTGCAGACGCATCGCTGTAGGTCTTATTGCCCACAAGTCTTGGATTCCAGAGTCCCTCTTCTTGCTGCGAGTTTTATCTTGAGCTCAGGTCTTGTGACTCACACGGCTGTGTCTTTGGTCAGTCTGTGCCTGTGAGTGTTTGGCTGGGAGCTGCCCTGCCTGCTGCGTAGGATCAGGGGCCATGGGAAGTGCCATTAAGTGACCGACTCTGTGCTGAGCACCTTCCAAGTGATTTGCATAATCCTGTTTTTCAGATCCCACGTGTCAATGACCATCAAGAAACAGATGGAGGAGGAGAGGAAGCCGCCACCCAAAGGTCGGTTCGGGCGTGGAGTTGGTGGGAAGGTGCCTCCTTTGGCTGCTTCACCGCATTATGTTTTGTTGTCATTTTGAAGGGGGAGGCGGCGAGCGAAGCGAGATACGGGTACCGGAGGTGGCTGTGGCAAGGTGAGCAAAGGCCGGTGGGCTGCAGGAGCAGTTATTCTCAGGTGTTGTATTATTGGCTGGTCATGAACATCCCTTGTTGTTTGTGTTTTTTTTCAGGTGCGCTCCTAACCTTGTTTTGGCACCCCAGAGAGATGGCAGGCAGAGGGGTGAGAGGCCGAGGTAAAGAAGCAGGAGATGGACGTCACAGTGGCCTGGGTGTTTTTGGGGGCAGTATCTCAGCGTGTGCCCTTTGCTTTGACTTTTGCAGGTGTCACACACAGTGCTGGAGTGACAAAGCCGTGTCTTGAGGAACAGTTGGAGAAGGCGAGATGGCTGTGGGCTGGGTCAGCCATGTGTTAACGTCAACTCTGTTAAAGGTTTCCCTTACGTTTCAGGTGCTGTGCGTGCCACCTTTGGAACCGGACGAGCACTGAAGGTGAGCTGGGGTGGTAGAGAGTGGGTTCGTGGAGCTGGTGGCTACTGATCAGCAGAACAGTAACTCTTCCTCTTGGTCTTCTAGGTGTCCAAAGCAGTGGTGGACACAGCATTCAAGTCTGGATCACGGAGGTGAGTGGAACTGGGTGGGGCTCTTTTGAGGTGGTGGGTGTAGTATAAGTGGTGGTTGATGGCTGAAGTGCACCTTATTGGTGACACTGTTTCTGATTTTCCTTTTTTTCTGGTTGCAGGTGATGAAGAGGAACATGCCTGTCAGACAGCGTGGTGTTTTGCTGGAAGTAGATGCAAAACCACCATCGCTCAGGAAGATAAGTTGAGGGACTGAACTGAAGTGCTGAGGTTGGGAGTTGTTGCAGAAGGGATGTTGAAGTTTTCTGAGCAAAGGCTGGTGTGGGCTGCCTGTTGACTGGGGCAATATCTCAGCATGTGGCTTTTGCTTTGACTTTTGCAGGTGCCACCCACTGCCTTGGAGGTACAAAGCCACGTGTAGAGGAGCAGTTGGGGCAGGCGAGATGGTTGTGGGCCAGGTCAGCCAGGTGTTTAATATCAATTCAGTTAAGTGTTTCTCTTTGTTTTGCCAGGGTTTTTTTGGTGTGGGGTTGGTTGTTTTTGTTGGTTTTTTTGTGTGTTTCGTTTGTTTTATTTTGTTTTGTTTGTTTTTTGTCACCTTTGGAGCTGAGTGTTGTAGGTAAGCTGGGGTGGTAATTTAGGAGGTTCATGTATGTAGTGACTTCATTCAAGCCAAACAGTGGTTTTGTGTATTTTAGGTGCCCTTCATTGAGTCCTGCAGTGCCTAATTCTGTGATGAGCAGGTGGGTGAGACCTCACAGGACTCTTGAGAAGCTGGGTCTTCTCTAAGAGGTTGGTGCTGGCTCATGTTGGAATTTCTGGTGAAAATTATTATGTGTGGTGATGTGTTTTTTTTGTTTGGTTGTTTTTTTCTTTTTCAGCAGATGATGAACAGGAAATGTGTGGCTGCAGGAACATCCCTGTGGATGGTTTTGTCTTTCTGTGATGACCATGGCTTTGGACCCCTACCACCAAAGATAAGTGGAGGGACTGGGGATGGGCAGAAGGGACAAAGCTGGGAACGGCAGGGAGTGGTTTTGAAGTGAGAATCGGGGAGAGGGTTGTCTGGGAGCAGCTTGCTTTGGTCAGGTGAAGGGGGCAGATGAGTTTACAGCATTGGTTTGGCCTGGGCAGGGCAGCTCCAGTCTTTGTGTGTGGTGGTGTGTACTTTGTGCTGTCTGTCTTGAGTGTTTTATAACTTCCTCATCCCTCAATGTCCTCTTTGTCCTCGCAGAGCCAGTCCCTCATCTTGGGCATCATCCCTGGAAGGTCTTCTCTCATCAGCACAGTCCTAGTCAGCAGCATCTTTTTCTTTCATGACAAGTTAAACACATGGATTATTCTTGCATCTGGGAAGTTTCTTGATGGTGGTATTCTGAAACACTTTTCCATATTAATCAGCATCTCTGGTCATGGATTTTTGCAGAGCAGCACTTGTTCTCTACATCCTTAGGTCTTGAAGCCCGGCTTGGTGGGCATCTGTTGCTTCAGCCCCTCGCTTCACAGCTGCATCGCAGTAGGTCATCTTGCCCAACAGTCTTGGATCCCAGAGATATTCTTTTTGCTTGGTGTTCTCTTGAGATCAAGTCTCATGATTTTCAGGGGTGTGTTTTGTAGTGGTCTGAGTGTTTGGCTTGGAGCTGCTTTTCCCAGAGTTACAGGTTTGGGGTTTTTTGGAAGAGCCCTAAAGGACTAGTCCAGCACTGTTGGGCAGTGTTCTAGTGCCTTGTGTATCACCATTTTTCAGATCCCATGTGACAAGGATGTACATGACAGAGCAGGAGGAGAGAAGAGCACCATCCAAAGGTTAGTTGGTGTTGGAGTGAAGGTCCCTCTCCTGGCTACCTGACCCCATTATGGTTTGTTTGTCCTTTTGAAGGTGAGAGCAGCCAAGGAAGCAGAATATCTGTTCCGGAGGTGGCTCTGGCAAGGTGAGCAAAGGCTGGCGTGCTGGAGGAGCAGTTATTTCTCAGGTGTTTTATTTTCGTTGAAGGCATTGGCATCCCCTGTTTTTTGTGTTTTCCAGGTGTCCTCCGAACCTACTTTTGGCACCCCACAAGAGTGGCAGGCGGATGGGTGAGAGGCTGAGGTAAGGGGGCAGGAGGTGGACATGACAGTGGGCTGCCTGTTGTTGGAGGCACTACCTCAGCACGTGCCTTTTGCTTTGGCTTTTGCAGGTGCCACAACCATCCTCGGAAGGACAAAGACACACATTTAGGAGCTGTTGGAGAGGGTGAGATGGTGGTGGGGTGGGTCAGCCATGTATTTTACATCAAGTCACTTAAACGTTTCCTTTTGTTTTTGCAGGCGCTGTGCGTGCCACCTTTGGAACCGGATGAGCATCGAAGTTGAGTTGAGTTGGTAGTGAGGGGGTTCATGGGGCTGGTGACTTCTGATCAGCAGAACAGGAACTCTTTCTCTTGGTGTTTCAGGTGCCTCAAGCAATCGTGGTGATAGCGTTCAACTCTGGAACGAGAAGGTGTGTGGTATACCATGGGGCTCCCTCGAGGAGGTGAGTGCAGCAGAAGTAGCGTGCATTGGCTTAGGTGGGACTTGTGCCAGCGCTGTGGGTGACCTGTGGGTTGTGTTTTTTCCTTTTCTACGTATAGGGGATGAAGAGGAACCGTGCGACTGGAAGCACATCCCATTCAAACAATGTGGTTTTCATTACTGACCATGGCTTTGTGCTGCTGTCGCTCTTGAAGATAAGTTGAGGGCCCAGGGGTGGGTGGGGAGGGGCTGAGCAGAGGAGTCGAGGTTGGGAATTGCAGGTGGTGTTTTGAAGTTAGTGTAGGGGAGAGGACTGTCTGGAAGCAGCCCCCTTTGGGTGGGTGAAGGGAACAGGTTACTTTTCAGTACGATTCCAGCATGGGCAGGGCAGCTCCAGCTTCGGTGTGTGGGGTTGTGTGTTTTGTGTTGTCAGTCTTTGTTGTCTTAGAGCTTCCTCAGGCCTTGATGGTCCTCTGTGTCCTCACAGAGCAAGCCCAGCATCTTGGGCATCCTCCCTGGAAAGCCTTTCCTGCTCAGCACGGTGCTGGTCAGCAGCGTGTTCTTCTGCTTGAGTCTAAATTGCAGATCGGTCTCTTGACTTGGAAGTTTCTTGATGGCTGTCTTCTGCAATGTCATTCTCAATTGCATTGTCATCTGATCTCTGTCCATCCAGTTTCCCCGAGAGGGACTCGTTCCCCGCATCCTTGCGTCCTCAGGTCTCGAAGGGGGCTTCTCGGGCACCCGTCGCTTCATTCCCTCGCTTTTAGCAGACGCATCTCTGTAGGTCTTATTGCCCACAAGTCTTGGATTCCAGAGTCCCGCATCTTGCTGCGAGTTTTATCTTGAGCTCAGGTCTTGTGACTCACATGGCTGTGTCTCCTATTGGTCTGTGGGTGTGAGTGTTTGGCTTGGAGCTGCCCTGCCTGCTGTGTAGGATGAGGGGCTATGGGAAGCGCCACAACCTGACTGACTTGGTGCTGAGCAGCTTTCCAGTGATTTGCTAATCCTGTTTTTCAGGTCCCAACTGTCAATGACTAGCAAGAATCTGATGGAGGAGGAGAGGAGGCCGCCACCCAAAGGTTGGTTAGGGCGTGGAGTTGGTGGGAAGGTGCCTCCTTTGGCTGCTTCACCGCATTATGTTTTGTTGTCATTTTGAAGGGGGAGGCGGCGAGCGAAGCGAGATACGGGCACCGGAGGTGGCTGTGGCAAGGTGAGCAAAGGCCGGTGGGCTGGAGGAGCAGTTATTCTCAGGTGTTGTATTATTGGCTGGTCATGAACATCCCTTGTTGTTTGTGTTTTTTTTCAGGTGCGCTCCTAACCTTGTTTTGGCACCCCAGAGAGATGGCAGGCAGAGGGGTGAGAGGCCGAGGTAAAGAAGCAGGAGATGGACGTCACAGTGGCCTGGGTGTTTTTGGGGGCAGTATCCCAGCGTGTGCCCTTTGCTTTGACTTTTGCAGGTGTCACACACAGTGCTGGAGTGACAAAGCCGTGTCTTGAGGAACAGTTGGAGAAGGCGAGATGGCTGTGGGCTGGGTCAGCCATGTGTTAACGTCAACTCTGTTAAAGGTTTCCCTTACGTTTCAGGTGCTGTGCGTGCCACCTTTGGAACCGGATCAGCACTGAAGGTGAGCTGGGGTGGTAGAGAGTGGGTTCGTGGAGCTGGTGGCTACTGATCAGCAGAACAGTAACTCTTCCTCTTGGTCTTCTAGGTGTCCAAAGCAGTGGTGGACACAGCATTCAAGTCTGGATCACGGAGGTGAGTGGAACTGGGTGGGGCTCTTTTGAGGTGGTGGGTGTAGTATAAGTGGTGGTTGATGGCTGAAGTGCACCTTATTGGTGACACTGTTTCTGATTTTCCTTTTTTTCTGGTTGCAGGTGATGAAGAGGAACATGCCCCTCAGACAGCGTGGTGTTTTGCTGGAAGTAGATGCAAAACCACCATCCCTCAGGAAGATAAGTTGAGGGACTGAACTGAAGTGCTGAGGTTGGGAGTTGTTGCAGAAGGGATGTTGAAGTTTTCTGAGCAAAGGCTGGTGTGGGCTGCCTGTTGACTGGGGCAATATCTCAGCATGTGGCTTTTGCTTTGACTTTTGCAGGTGCCACCCACTGCCTTGGAGGTACAAAGCCACGTGTAGAGGAGCAGCTGGGGCAGGCGAGATGGTTGTGGGCCAGGTCAGCCAGGTGTTTAATATCAATTCAGTTAAGTGTTTCTCTTTGTTTTGCCAGGGTTTTTTTTGGTGTGGGGTTGGTTGTTTTTGTTGGTTTTTTTGTGTGTTTCGTTTGTTTTATTTTGTTTTGTTTGTTTTTTGTCACCTTTGGAGCTGAGTGTTGTAGGTAAGCTGGGGTGGTAATTTAGGAGGTTCATGTATGTAGTGACTTCATTCAAGCCAAACAGTGGTTTTGTGTATTTTAGGTGCCCTTCATTGAGTCCTGCAGTGCCTAATTCTGTGATGAGCAGGTGGGTGAGACCTCACAGGACTCTTGAGAAGCTGGGTCTTCTCTAAGAGGTTGGTGCTGGCTCATGTTGGAATTTCTGGTGAAAATTATTATGTGTGGTGATGTGTTTTTTTTGTTTGGTTGTTTTTTTCTTTTTCAGCAGATGATGAACGGGAAATGTGTGGCTGCAGGAACATCCCTGTGGATGGTTTTGTCTTTCTGTGATGACCATGGCTTTGGACCCCTACCACCAAAGATAAGTGGAGGGACTGGGGATGGGCAGAAGGGACAAAGCTGGGAACGGCAGGGAGTGGTTTTGAAGTGAGAATCGGGGAGAGGGTTGTCTGGGAGCAGCTTGCTTTGGTCAGGTGAAGGGGGCAGATGAGTTTACAGCATTGGTTTGGCCTGGGCAGGGCAGCTCCAGTCTTTGTGTGTGGTGGTGTGTACTTTGTGCTGTCTGTCTTGAGTGTTTTATAACTTCCTCATCCCTCAATGTCCTCTTTGTCCTCGCAGAGCCAGTCCCTCATCTTGGGCATCATCCCTGGAAGGTCTTCTCTCATCAGCACAGTCCTAGTCAGCAGCATCTTTTTCTTTCATGACAAGTTAAACACATGGATTATTCTTGCATCTGGGAAGTTTCTTGATGGTGGTATTCTGAAACACTTTTCCATATTAATCAGCATCTCTGGTCATGGATTTTTGCAGAGCAGCACTTGTTCTCTACATCCTTAGGTCTTGAAGCCCGGCTTGGTGGGCATCTGTTGCTTCAGCCCCTCGCTTCACAGCTGCATCGCAGTAGGTCATCTTGCCCAACAGTCTTGGATCCCAGAGATATTCTTTTTGCTTGGTGTTCTCTTGAGATCAAGTCTCATGATTTTCAGGGGTGTGTTTTGTAGTGGTCTGAGTGTTTGGCTTGGAGCTGCTTTTCCCAGAGTTACAGGTTTGGGGTTTTTTGGAAGAGCCCTAAAGGACTAGTCCAGCACTGTTGGGCAGTGTTCTAGTGCCTTGTGTATCACCATTTTTCAGATCCCATGTGACAAGGATGTACATGACAGAGCAGGAGGAGAGAAGAGCACCATCCAAAGGTTAGTTGGTGTTGGAGTGAAGGTCCCTCTCCTGGCTACCTGACCCCATTATGGTTTGTTTGTCCTTTTGAAGGTGAGAGCAGCCAAGGAAGCAGAATATCTGTTCCGGAGGTGGCTCTGGCAAGGTGAGCAAAGGCTGGCGTGCTGGAGGAGCAGTTATTTCTCAGGTGTTTCATTTTCGTTGAAGGCATTGGCATCCCCTGTTTTTTGTGTTTTCCAGGTGTCCTCCGAACCTACTTTTGGCACCCCACAAGAGTGGCAGGCGGATGGGTGAGAGGCTGAGGTAAGGGGGCAGGAGGTGGACATGACAGTGGGCTGCCTGTTGTTGGAGGCACTACCTCAGCACGTGCCTTTTGCTTTGGCTTTTGCAGGTGCCACAACCATCCTCGGAAGGACAAAGACACACATTTAGGAGCAGTTGGAGAGGGTGAGATGGTGGTGGGGTGGGTCAGCCATGTATTTTACATCAAGTCACTTAAACGTTTCCTTTTGTTTTTGCAGGCGCTGTGCGTGCCACCTTTGGAACCGGATGAGCATCGAAGTTGAGTTGAGTTGGTAGTGAGGGGGTTCATGGGGCTGGTGACTTCTGATCAGCAGAACAGGAACTCTTTCTCTTGGTGTTTCAGGTGCCTCAAGCAATCGTGGTGATAGCGTTCAACTCTGGAACGAGAAGGTGTGTGGTATACCATGGGGCTCCCTCGAGGAGGTGAGTGCAGCAGAAGTAGCGTGCATTGGCTTAGGTGGGACTTGTGCCAGCGCTGTGGGTGACCTGTGGGTTGTGTTTTTTCCTTTTTTACGTATAGGGGATGAAGAGGAACCGTGCGACTGGAAGCACATCCCATTCAAACAATGTGGTTTTCATTACTGACCATGGCTTTGTGCTGCTGTCGCTCTTGAAGATAAGTTGAGGGCCCAGGGGTGGGTGGGGAGGGGCTGAGCAGAGGAGTCGAGGTTGGGAATTGCAGGTGGTGTTTTGAAGTTAGTGCAGGGGAGAGGACTGTCTGGAAGCAGCCCCCTTTGGGTGGGTGAAGGGAACAGGTTACTTTTCAGTACGATTCCAGCATGGGCAGGGCAGCTCCAGCCTAGGTGTGTGGGGTTGTGTGTTTTGTGTTGTCAGTCTTTGTTGTCTTAGAGCTTCCTCAGGCCTTGATGGTCCTCTGTGTCCTCACAGAGCAAGTCCAGCATCTTGGGCATCCTCCCTGGAAAGCCTTTCCTGCTCAGCACGGTGCTGGTCAGCAGCGTGTTCTTCTGCTTGAGTCTAAATTGCAGATCGGTCTCTTGACTTGGAAGTTTCTTGATGGCTGTCTTCTGCAATGTCATTCTCAATTGCATTGTCATCTGATCTCTGTCCATCCAGTTTCCCCGAGAGGGACTCGTTCCCCGCATCCTTGCGTCCTCAGGTCTCGAAGGGGGCTTCTCGGGCACCCGTCGCTTCATTCCCTCGCTTTTAGCAGACGCATCTCTGTAGGTCTTATTGCCCCAAAGTCTTGAATTCCAGAATCCCCTACAGGACAAGTAATATTGAACATCATCCCCATGGTGTTGAACACATTTAGTCATCATCATCATAGTGCCATCTGGATCCTTCTTTTCTCGCATCTTGCAAATTTCTTGATAGGCATCTTTTGAAATCTTCTTTATGAACGAATGAGCATCTCTGGTCATAAATTTTCCACATTTGCAACCTTGTCTCTGCATCCTTAGGTCTTGATGCTAGTCTTGTACATCTGATATGTTATTTTGAAGAGTAATTATTGTAAGAGGAAGTGTTCTATGACACTTCATGTCACCATGGGGCCTCCTTGCCTCACCCTTGCATCCCTGTAGATCTTCTTGGCCAACTTCTTGGAGCCCAGAGTAATTCTTTTTGGGAGTTTTCTATTAATGTTTAATCTTGTAGTTTGCAGTGGTGTGTCTTGGGTTGGTCTGTGTTTGTGTGTTTGGCCTGGGGCTTCTCTGCCCAGATTGTAGAGTTGGGGATATTGAAGAGCCATAAGGGTCTCTGGTGATGTTTGCCTTGAGTTTTTAGGCCACAATTTTACAGTGATCTTAGGTGGAGCAGCCATAGTCAGGCTGGGTGAGCAGTTGCTTTGATGGTGATGAAGGTGATGGGACCTTCATGAGAGTGCAGGAAATTGACCCTCTCAGTAGTTAACAGTTGTATGTGTATGGGTTTAAAGTTTTGGGGCTGTGTTTATTAATGGCATGAGGGTAGTAGTACACTAGATGGGTTTCCTAACTAGGATTGAGATGTCTGGAATTGTCTGTCCATTGTTCAGCATTTCAGTGACTTGTGTAACGCTTTCTTTCAGATGCAAAGGACAAATATGCGCTCGTGAGAAGAAATGAGGGAGCAGAGTGCAGTCAGGTCAGTCAGTGTGTAGTGCTGGAGGGATTGTGCTTCTGGTAGCTACCTGATTACAGTGTGTGTTTAAGTCATTTTGAAGGTAGAAGCAGTAAGCAAAGTGGGATAGTCACTGAAGGTGACTGGGGTGAGGTGAGTGATGACTAGTGGGACCAAAGAGCAGTTATTTTTCGGGTGTGTTGTTGAAGTTAGAAGCATCAGTTGATGTTTATAGGTTCTATTGTAGTCACCGTGTGACAATAAGAAAATTGCAGAGGCTGGATATGCAAATTGCCAAGGTAAAGGAGTAAGAGATGGGGATTGTTGCAGGCAGGGTGCTGTTTGAGGCAGCATCTTGGTACATTCCTTTTGTTTTTTGCAAATATTGTAAGCAGGCTCACTGGGACAAAGCTGCTGACTATAGCAAGTAGTCCGAGGCAAGGTCATTGTCAAAGAGCAGAGAATAATGTGGCTACTCTGTGAAGCAGTTACTTTTTTGCGTGAACTTTAGGCCACTTTTGGGACTGGATGAGCATTTGAGGTGAGCTGGGGTAGTAGTGAGGATGAACATGGAGCTGGTGACTCCCTTCAAGTATAACTGTCATTTTGTCTCTTGATGTAGCTTGGGTTCTACAAACAATGACAGATGCAGTATCTGGCACTGAATGGGTACAGAGCAGGTGAGGGAAAGCCCATGGTGCTAATCACAGAATTACCTCTATTAGAAAAGACCTTCAAGATCATTAGAGTCCAACCATTAACCCAACACTGACAAGAACTTAAGCCATATCCCTAAGTGCTATTTCTATATGACTTGGGGGGTGTCTTTAGGGATGATGAGTACTTCAAGGGATGGTGAAGGAGGTTGAAGCAGAAGAGGTTTGCCAACCCATAGGATTCTTTCAGATGCTTCCTGCTGGCACTCTGTTTTTTTTTTTTTTTTTTTTTTTGCCTGGTGACTGCAGAAATATACCAGTTACCTGATGTGCCTTTTCTTGAGGAAGGAATCTGATCCCTGGCCTGCTGCAAGCTAAGCTGGGAGACCAGGAACAACTGCCCTTCAGCATGAATATTGATAGAAGATGGGAAGAGAGAGTCCAAAACAGAAATGCCTCTCATTCAAAGATGTTGCATTTTGGAAACTCCCCATCAGAGCAGATCCCAAAAGAGTCTGCGGAAGTCACCGGCAACAAGACTCTTTCCTCCTCCTTCAAAAAAAGAGAAAGTCATTCTCAAGAGGGAAGCACAGCACATCTTTCTCAAGTTGATGGTGTTTCTGGCTTTGTGGGTCACAATTGCAGCAGTTGAGATGATGAAAATGCATTCCTCTGCACGTTTTGGTACATCCAGATGTATTAACAAATCAGAGAGTCCTTTTTGGTAAGTTTATATACTGCAGCAGTGGGGATTTGTTTGACTCCTGCAGTTTTACCCTCCCTTCTCTCCATCATCCTTCAAAAATTAAAGCCAAAGAGTTATCACAGACTTTTTTTGTATCATAAATGTAACAAAAACAGTTGTGTAAAGTACAAACTGCATTGTTTAGATGCTAACAGCCCCTGCTAACATGCTTTAGATCTCGTATTACCTAGTTTAGCTAATTATCTATTCTAAATCTTTCAACAGAGAGACAGCTGGATGCTGCAGGTATCTTTTGCTGGTGTTTTGATGGAGTGCTCTGAAGTACTATGTTTCTGTCTCCCTCTAAATGGGATATTTCACTGGGGGTTTGGTAGCATCTCCTTTGGGCAGCTATCCCGGTTGTGTAACACACAAAAAATACCTGGTCAAATTATCCCTGTGTTTGAGATAGAAAATGTAATGGTATCAGTGAACAGTTGTACAAGTTACATGAATGCAGAAAGGAAGTGAAATACTTGCCTATAGAAGTATTTAAATAGGATATGTATAAACATGTGGACACCTCATGAGCAGATGGTGAATTTATTTTTTTACTTTCAGGAGTCATTTTTTACTTTCAGCTTTGTCTAAGCAGGATGCAGCGCCACTACTGCAGCAGCGTGTGTGTAGGGGTGTCTCGTGATACAAGTAGAGGCAGCCATACAGGGTTCTCTACGCCAGCAATGGAGTAGGGAAGGATGGATGCTTTTTCTGCCCCCAGCAAGAGTGTTGCTTTGATGTTACGAATGTAATGACAAATCCTGCCTAATAGTCCTCATAGATGTGTTTTAAGCACTGGAGTTACAGGGGGGAGGGATAAAGGGCTGTGAGGGCTGTCAGGGTGTATGGTAGAGGTGAGGGGGGAGTGTGGGACCAGGAGGGACGGGGGATATTTTGCTCCAGGGATTCTGTGTGAGTGTATCAAAGCTGATGTATAGGTCAAAGCAGATATTAGATGTGTAAATGGGTATTTAAATGCTTGCCGGCTTGCTGACAGACACCAGTCCTCCAGCAACTGGAAACAGCATGTGAAGCAGCCAAACAAACTCTCTATTTTGGACCTTTAGAAACCAGATGTTCCCCATTACTCAGCTGCACTCTATGTTCTTTTTTTGTCCTCGTGTAACCAGAAGGAGCCAGACAGTCAGCTGCTCACTGTTCTCTGTAGTGAAATGAGGCAACCAGGTGCCACTAATTGCCAGGTAGTGGGCATGAGCTTGTGTTAAACCCACCTGTGCCTGATTAGGGCAGGCCCCAACTGCGCACGAGCAGGATTAGGGGGCCAATAAAAGGTGAGGCCTGGAGCACAATCTCACTCAGCTCATTCCTGAGCAAGCCAGGAGATAGGTTAGCTGATTCCAGAGCAGTAGCTCCGAGCCAGGCTCGGCAACCCTGAGGGCAATAAACTCAGAGCACTATTCGTGAGTTTCTGCTGAAACGCCTGTTTGGACCTCAGAGCGCCGTGCCCTAAGAGAGGTTCGTCTTGCAACAGTTCTCTCTTTTGGTCCTCCAGCAACAAGGTAAGGTGGGGCTTAATGGATAAGAGGTAATGGAGAAATTCTGATTGGACATAAGTTCATTTTTCACCATGTGGACAGTAAAAGATTGGAATGGTCTCCCAGGAGAAGCGGTAGATTCCTCCCGTTGTAGAAAGTGTTAAGACATCGAATCCATAGTATTAGGTAGAGGGATTGGACCAAATGGTCTTTGAGGGCCCCTTCCAACACGAGTGAAAAAATGAATCTATGAAGTAAGAGAGAAAATTGACAGGTTTTGGCGAAGATCAGAGGATCTCCCAGATGGTGTGCTTCTACGCTCAGGGGACATTGGGGGCTCTTAAATTTTTAATTTTCAGTTTGTCCGATTTCCGGAGACTCATTTGTAGTTTTTCGTTAAAAAGATGGCCGACTTCCGGTAACAAAATGGCCGGCTTCCGGAGACTCATTTGTAGTTTTCCGCTAAAAAGATGGCCGACTTCCGGTAAGAGAACGGCCGACTTCCGGAGACTCATTTGTAGTTTTCCGGTAACAAAATGGCCGACTTCCGGTGACGCATTTGTAGTTTTTCGCTTAAACGATGGCCGACTTCCGGTAACAAGATGGCCGACTTCCGGAGACTCGTTTGTAGTTTTCCGCTAAAAAGATGGCCGACTTCCGGTAGCAAAATGGCCGACTTCCGGAGACTCATTTGTAGTTTTTCGCTAAAAAGATGGCCGACTTCCGGTAACAAAATGGCCGACTTCCGGAGACTCATTTGTAGTTTTCCGGTAAAAAGATGGCCGACTTCCGGTAACAAGATGGCCGACTTCCGGAGACTCATTTGTAGTTTTCCGGTAGAAAGATGGCCGACTTCCGGTGACAAGATGGCCGACTTCCGGAGACTCATTTTTAGTTTTTCGGTAAAAAGATGGCCGACTTCCGGAGACTCATTTGTAGTTTTCCGGTAAAAAGATGGCCGACTTCCGGTAACAAAATGGCCGACTTCCGGAGAATCATTTGTAGTTTTTCGCTCAAAAGATGCCCGACTGCCCGTCAGTGGTTTTGTATCTTCTTATATTCAGTGCGTGGCAGCGTGTATTGCGGTGTTCAATTCTTAGCAGTCATCGGATTGTTCCGTTTTTGGAGACAGCGCATCTGACACGTAGGACCAATCGTAACCCTGTTATGTGAGGTAACAAGGCAAAAGTGTGAGTTTGCAGAAGTGAACAGCAGGGTGATTTGGAATTAACAGAAGAGGCTTAACAACAGGTTTTGGATTTATGATCCTCACAAATAAGAAGAGATCTCAAACGAATCTGTAAACGGGTTACACAGAACTTGGAGCCCGGGGGAGAAAATTACCAGAAGCAGAAAACAACTCCACATTGAGAGTTATCAGTGTTATAAATGACTGGGACTCAATATTCTGTTAATAGTTTAATTTAATAAATAAAATCGCAATAAGCAAAACAGCGCTGGGTGCGTGGGGAGTCTCCGCTCCACTCGCACACATGCCTTAAAGTTTAATCTTTTGTCTTACATTCCATACCTTAATACACATTCATATCTATTCTAATGCGCATTAATGACTGTTCTAGGTATAGGCTGGATTATGTTTATTAGTTCTTGGGAGAAGCAGGCCTTCAAAGGCGCATGCCCGCTTTATCTCTGGGGATCTTTTTGACCCCCATCTGGTGGTCGTTGGATGAAGTCAGTGTCTGCCTCAGTTTCCCCTCTCATTACCCTTCGATTCCGCACATGCGCTCCTTTGCTCTTTCCTGTGCAACGCTCTGCAGTCAGCAGTAAAACCACCTCAAATTCAGTGCTATGTGGTGAGCAGCAAAATCAGCTTAGATTAGCACAACAGGATGTACATTGTAGTGTTTTCAGGGTACAGAAACTGTGGATGTCTTGTTTCTTGTTCCCTTAAGCTTTGTAGTTACACAAAGAACAGTTATTTCATTTTAACGAATTCCTACGTTTGCATATTTCACAATATTGAAGACAGATATATTATTAGTACTCTCAAAGTTGGGTTAGCAAACACTTCATAATTATTTAACATGAATTCACAAACATCTACTACATTAGCACGTTTTTGGGCTGCGCTAGAACTAGAACAACTCACAGTAGGATATAAAGAGGCTCTGTCTGCCATAATTCCTATCATGCAATGGGTCAAATATATTCAAGATAGAGCCAAAGCGGGAGGCTATGGTGTGGCTGCCTTCCACTAGCAGCTAGCCACTGCCCCCCATGAGTAATCAAGAAGTAAACCCTGATTTTGCACTCAAAAATGAATCTTTAATGAGGTTTGAAAAAAATTTGGATCTATTAACTCATCCTGAGACGGAGCACATTTGGTTTACTGGGAGATCAGCTAAGTATGTAGGAGGAAAAAGGTTTGTGAAAGCAGTAGCTTACCCTCCCCATTCTGAGAAATTTTTTTCAAACCAGGAGAGAGTGCAAAAGCAGCCAATATACTGAATTGTCTGGGCAGATATTTTAGGTAACCACCAGTAACATGTCTAGGGGAGATAGTTTAGGCAGCCCTACGATCTGCAACTTGAGCCCCAGCCAGGCCCCGGTTTCGGTCGTTACGAGGCGTAAGACCGGACGTTTTCACGTTAAGAAAAGCGCAAGTCCTTCGGACTAGCGGCAACGGGATACTCGAAAAACTGGACCCTTTCTGCCGTCCTCACCTACAAGAGGACGCACCGTGTAGGATTTCCCAACTGCTGGGAAGGGTTCTCCGTGTCCTCGTAACAACCAGGGCTCCCCAGCAACCGCAGATCCAGGCAAAGTCAAACCATTACAGCAATCGGCGACACGTCTTTCTTACTCTTTGTCGCTGCGTCTGTATAGTAACAATTAGATGAGTTGCTGTGTTTTGCTTTGACTTTGCTATCGCACTTCAGTTTTGTTGTTTGTTTCTGCACTTGTTCTCTTATAATTTAATACGTCAGTAAATATAAACTAACTTCTTTATTTGGGTGCCTGTGTCTTTTGCGCTGACCCCGCCCATCTGGCAAAGTATCATATTAAGTAGCAGATCTATATAGACCTCAGGACACTCTCAACTGTCCTTGAAATCTAGTGAAACCGATGCCACGTGAAACACCAAGGACAGACTAATAGAAAAGCAGCGCAGCAAGCCCCTCCCCCCTCGAGAGCCAGATAAGTCCACAGGACAGGGAGACGGCAAAATGAAAGCTGAATTTCAGGAATTAGAGTTCCATACGGAGACCAGGAAGCAAACGGATCAATTTATTTGGGGATGGCAGCAAACCGTCAGAACTTGAGGTTCAGATGAACCAACCAGTGAAATCAAAGGCACATGCAGAAGAGCCAAGAGACCAATCACCCTGGGGTAAGATGCATTTTAAAGAAACCCTTTATACAACGGGACGGGTGCACATCATGCCGACAGGTAGCGAGGTATTAAAAGGCAGAGATAAAATACACCAACTCTGGGGCAGAGGGAGAGTATGAACTCCGCTTTACTGCCAGGGGCAAAGACCACATCCAGCCACACCCAGGGTCCTCTCCGAGGAAGCGTTCAGAAAGGGATGGGGGTCCGGTCTCCCCCTCAAGGCTCTGCCAGAGGGTCTTCCCGGACTCTTTTTCAACATTATTGCCCATCAGAGCCCTCTCATTCAGGGCACCGCTCCTTACGAGACCATCCTCCCGCCGCCCCACACCCTTCGATCTCTGTGGTGCTCTTTTTAGCTCTCTTACTGAGGCAGAATTCTTCTTCAGGACATCTGTACATCAACTGAACACATAGAGTTTTTCCTCGTGTCCCAGAGCCGCCTTTTACCTCTCTCACAGCACCCTTCTCTCACCACCATACCTCCGGAGGCCAACCTCACGCCCCCCCCGGTCGGCGTCCCACAGCCACCTTCCGGCTCCGTTGCGCATTTTACGCCTTTTTCGCTCTACGAGAAGCTCTTCTGACGCCGTCTGTCATTCGGTTCCCAACATCCCAGGGACGCCTGTACTCTATTAAAATCCCCTCCAGACTGCTGCTTGTGCCCCTCAGCTTTCTTCAGTGTCTTCTATCCAAAAATGACCCCTCTAACAGAATGCTGCCTTCCACTTTTAGCTTTGTTGCATAGCTCTCACCCTTCTGAGTCTTTCAGGAGACTTTGTGAGTCCATATCTGTGACCCACCCCACTTGTTCTTTCCTCTCTTCTGTCTAATCCAAGCCTCCAATGACCTTTACTCTGTTAAGGTTCCCTGTGGGTTAAGTTTTTACCTGGCCGTGTCGCTGAAGTAACAACGAGAGAGAAAAAAAACCCAAATTCCTCAGCCGGCATCATGGAGTTTCTCTGCTTCTCCCATAAACTGAAGAAAGAGGAGAAAACTGACTGCTTCTCCTCTGGCTGCTTTTATACCTTGTGGTAATCACCACCTCCCCTTTCCCAGGGGATTGTGGGAATAGCTGTGGGCGGTGCCTGTGGTATATAAGACACAGCCTTTGGCTTGGGTCTTCAGTCAGCTCTTGGGCTTCTCTGAGGTCAGAGCTCTCCTACTCCTGGAGCTGACTGCAGCTGTTGAGCTGTCTGGGCTGTTTGGGAAGACTCTTTAAGGTAAGAACTTTAGAACCACCGAAAGTTAGAGCTCTTTATAGCAAGATTATGCTTGCATGTAAATTTTTTTTTTCTATTTTTTACTTTTTTTTTTTTTTTCTATTTATTACTTTTTTTTTTAATGCAGTTGTTGAAGAGGAACCTTAAAACTGCAGGAACGTGCTAGTCAGAAAACGTGGTTTCGTTGCTGGACATAAATTTAGACCCACAGGCCTCTGAAAGCTAAGTACAGGAACTTGGTTGCAGAGGGGCTGAGGCTTGGAGTTGCAGGAGGGATTTTGAAGATGGCATCTGGGAGAGGGCTGTCTACAATCAGCCCCCTTTGAGTGGGTGAATAGAGCATGTTAGTTTCCAGGGCAGGGCAGCTCCAGCCTTGGTGTGTGGGGTTGTGTATTTTGTGTTGTCTGTCTTTGTCTTAGAGCTTTCTCCGGTCTTGATGGTCTTCTGTGTGTCCTCACAGAACAAGCCTCGCATCTTGGGCATCATCCCTGCAAAGCCTTTCCTGATCATCATGGTGCTGATCAGCAGCATCATCTGTCAAAATTGCAGATCGGTCTCTGTACTTGGAAGTTTCTTGATGGTTGTCTTCCGCAATGTCATTCTCAATTGCATTGTCATCTGATCTCTGTCCACCCAGTTTCCCTGAGGGGGACTCGTTCCCCGCATCAGTGCGTCCTCAGGTCTTGAAGGCGGCTTCTCGGGCATCCGTCGCTTCGTTCCCTCGCTTTGCAGACGCCCCGCTGTAGGTCTTATTGCCCAAAAGTCTTGGGTTCCAGAGTCCCTCTTCTTGCTGCGAGTTTTATCTTGAGGTCATGTCTTGTGACTCACATGGCTGTGTCTTTGGTCAGTCTGTGCCTGTGAGTGTTTGGCTTGGAGCTGCCCTGCCTGCTGTGTAGGTTCAGGGGCCATGGAAAGCGACACAACCTGACCGACTCGGTGCTGAGCAGCTTCCCAGTGATTTGCATAATCCTGTTTTTCAGATCCCACATGTCAATGACCATCAAGAAACAGATGGAGGAGGAGAGGAGGCCGCCATCCGAAGGTTGGTCAGGGTGTGGAGTTGGCGGGAAGGTGCCTCCTTTGGGTGCTTGACCGCGTTATGGTTTGTTGTCATTTTGAAGGCGGAGGCGGCGAGCGAAGCGAGATACGGGCACCGGAGGTGGCTGTGGCAAGGTGAGCAAAGGCTGGTGGGCTGGAGGAGCAGTTATTCTCAGGTGTTGTATTATTGGTTGGTCATGAACATCCCTTGTTGTTTGTGGTTTTTTTCAGGTGCACTCCTAACCTTGTTTTGGCACCCCAAAGAGATGGCAGGCAGATGGGTGAGAGGCCGAGGTAAAGAAGCAGGAGATGGACATCACAGTGGGCTGCTTGTTGTTGGGGACAATATCTCGGCGTGTGCCTTTTGCTTTGACTTTTGCAGGTGTCACACACAGTGTCGGAGTGACAAAGCCATGTCTTGAGGAACAGCTGGAGAAGGCGAGATGTCTGTGGGCTGGGTCAGCCATGTATTAACATCAACTCTGTTAAAGGTTTCCCTTATGTTTCAGGTGCTGTGCGTGCCACCTTTGGAACCGGATCAGCATTGAAGGTGAGCTGGGGTGGTAGAGAGTGGGTTCGTGGAGCTGGTGGCTGCTGATCAGCAGAACAGTAACTCTTTCTCTTGGTCTTCTAGGTGCCCAAAGCATTGGTGGACACAGCATTCAACTCCGGATCAAGGAGGTGAGTGGAACTGGGTGGGGCTCTTTTGAGGTGGTGGGTGTAGTATAAGTGGTGGTTGATGGCTGAAGTGCACCTTATTGGTGACACTGTTTCTGATTTTCCTCTTTTTCTGTTTGCAGGTGATGAAGACGAACACGCCCCTCAGACAGCGTGGTGTTTTGCTGGACATAGATCCAAAACCACCATCCCTCAGGAAGATAAGTTGAGGGACTGAACTGAAGTGCTGAGGTTGGGAGTCGTTGCAGAAGGGATCTGGAAGTTTTCTGAGCAAAGGCTGGCGTGGGCTGCCTGTTGTTTTAGGCAGTATCTCGGCACGTGCTTTTGCTTCGACTTTTGCAGGTGCCACGCAAAACCACGCGTTGAGGAGCGGTCGGGGAAGGTGAGATGGTTGCAGGCTGGCTCATCCAGAGATTTTACTTCAACTCGGTTAAGGGTTTCCCTTTGTTTTTGCAGGATCTGCGCGTGCCACCTTTGGAGGGGGAAGAGCGCTGGAGGTGAGACGGGATGGTAACGAGGAGGCTCGATCTGACAAGCAGAACGGGAATTTTGTGTCTCCTGGTATTTCAGGTGCCAGAAGCGATGGTGGCCATAATGAGTGGAAGGAGACGGTGAGCAGGGCGAGTCGGGGGATATGAGGAGCTTGTGGAAGGGGTTGGTATTTAGCTGACGTCCTATTTCTGGTGGCACTGCCGTTTGTTCTTGCAGATGACGAGGAGGAACTCTGTGGTTTTGGGAAGATCCCCGTCAGCCGATGTGGGTTACTTTTCTGTCCAGTGCTTCAGAGCCCCCACCGTTTGAAAGGTAAGAGAAAGGGAGGATGGTTGGGGAGGGTCTGTGTAGAGGGGTCAAGGTTAGGAATCGCTGGCTCAGGTTTTAAAGTTACTGTAGGGGAGCGAGCTGTCCAGAAGCGGTGCCCTTTGGGTGTTTGATGGGAGCCTGTCCCTCCCTGGCCTGATGCTAGCAAGTGCCAGGAACTGTATGAGGACTGGAGGTGAGGTGGTAGTGCAGGGCTTGTGGAGTAGTGTCTTCTCTCAAGCAGAACAATAGTTTTGTGCCTTTTAGGTTCCCTGAATGACGAACCCTACAGCATCCAACTCTGGAAAGCGTGGGGAGTGGGACCCCGCAGGGCTCTTCTACGTAGCTGGGACATTTGGAAGGGAACGGGGCTGGCTGATGTTGGACTTATTGCTGAATATTCTGGTAGGTGTTTTGGTGTTGTGGTTATGTGTGTGGAGTTTTTTTGTTTGCTTGTTTTGGTGTTGTGGTGTGACTTTTATTTTTTAATGCAGGTGGCAAAGGGGAACCTTGCAAGTTGAGGATTATTCTGGGCTGCTCCTGTCTATTTTCCTGGCTAACCACGACTTTGGAGAGCCAGTCCTCTGAAAGATAAGTTGAGGGACCAGCGGTGTAGAGGGGTCAAGGCTGGTGGGAGTTGTGGAAGGGGTTTTGAAGTTAGTGTAGGGGAGAGGGCAGTCTGGGAGCAGGCTCCTTTGGCCAGGTGAAGGAAGTGGGTTAATTTCTGATGTGATGCCAGTGTGGGCAGGGCAGCTCCAGCCTTGGTGTGTGGTGGTGTGTAGTTTGTGTTGTATGTCTTTGTCTTAAAGCTTTCTCAGGCCTTGATGTCCTCTCAGAGCAAGTCCCGCATCTTGACCCTCATCCCTGCAAGGCCTTTACTCATCAGCACAGTCCTAGTCAGCAGCATCTTCTTCTTGTGTGACAAGTTTGAAGTGTAGATAGGTCTTTCATCTGGGAAGCTTCCTGATGGTCATCTTCTGAAACATCATCGCCACCTGCATCAGCATCACCTCTGGTCGTGGATTTTCCCAGAGTGGGACTTTGTTCCCCGCATCCTCGTGTCATCAGGTCTTGAAGCCCGGGTTCTTCGGCGTCCCTTGATTCAGCCTCTCGTTTTGCAGTTGCATTGCCGTAGGTCTTCTTGCCCAACAGTCTTGGATCCCAGAGATATTCTTTTTGCTTGGTGTTCTCTTGAGATCGAGTCTCGTAATTTGGAGGGCTGTGTCTCGAACTGGTCTGAGTGTTTGGCTTGGAGCTGCCCTTCCCGGAGTTTGCTGGAAGAGCCATAACTGAATAGTTTAGCTGTTGGGCAGTGTTCCAGCGACTTGTGTATCACTGTTTTTCAGATCCCGTGTGACAAGGATGTACATGAAAGAGCAGGAGGAGAGAAGAGCGCCGTCCAAAGGTTAGTCGGTGTTGGAGTGAAGGTCCCTCTCCTGGCTACCTGGCCACATTATGGTTTGTTTGTCCTTTTGAAGGTGAGAGCAGCCAAGGAAGCAGAATATCTGTTCCGGAGGTGGCTCTGGCAAGGTGAGCAAAGGCTGGTGTGCTGGAGGAGCAGTTATTTCTCGGGTGTTTTATTTTCGCTGAAGGCATTGGCATCCCCTGTTTTTTGTGTTTTCCAGGTGTCCTCCGAACCTACTTTTGGCACCCCACGAGGATGTCAGGCAGATGGGTGAGAGGCTGAGGCACTACCTCAGCATGTTCCTTTTGCTTTGACTTTTGCAGGTGCCACAACCATCCTTGTAGGGACAAAGACACACATTTAGGAGCGGTTGGAGAAGGTGAGATGGTGGTGGGCTGGGTCAGCCATGTATTTTACATCAAGTCACTTAAACGTTTCCTTTTGTTTTTGCAGGCGCTGCGTGTGCCACCTTTGGAACCGGATGAGCGTTGAAGTTGAGTTGAGTTGGTAGCGAGGGGTTCATGGGGCTGGTGACTTCTGATCAGCAGAACAGGAACTCTTTCTCTTGGTGTTTCAGGTGCCCCAATCAATGGTGGCGATAGCGTTCAACTCTGGAAGGAGAAGGTGCGTGGTATACCATGGGGCTCCCTCGAGGAGGTGAGTGCAGCAGAAGTAGCGTGCGTTGGCTTAGGTGGGACTTGTGCCAGCGCTGTTTGCGATCTGTGGGTGTTGTTTTTTCCTTTTTTACGTCTAGGGGATGAAGAGGAACCGTGTGACTGGAAGCACATCCCAGTCAAACGATGTGGTTTTCGTTACCGACCGTGGCTTTGTGCTGCTGTCGCTCTTGAAGATAAGTTGAGGGCCCAGGGGCAGGTGGGGAGGGGCTGAGCAGAGGAGTCGAGGCTGGGAATTGCAGGTGGTGTTTTGAAGTTAGTGTAGGGGAGAGGGTTGTCTGGGAGCAGCCCCCTTTGGGTGGGTGAAGGAACAGGTTGCTTTCCAGTGTGATTCCAGCATGGGCAGGGCAGCTCCAGCTTCGGTGTGTGGGATTGTGTGTTTTGTGTTGTCAGTCTTTGCTGTCTTAGAGCTTCCTGAGGCCTTGATGGTCCTCTGTGTCCTCGCAGAGCAAGTCCTGTATCTTGGGCATCCTCCCAGGAAAGCCTTTCCTGATCAGCACGGCGCTAATCAGCAGCGTGTTATTCCGCACGACGAGTCTAAATTGCAGATCGGTCTCTTGACTTGGAAGTTTCTTGATGGTTGTCTTCTGCAACGTCATTCTCAATTGCATTGTCATCTGATCTCTGTCCACCCAGTTTCCCTGAGGGGGACTCGTTCCCCGCATCCGTGCGTCCTCAGGTCTTGAAGGCGGCTTCTCGGGCATCCGTCGCTTCGTTCCCTCGCTTTGCAGACGCACCGCTGTAGGTCTTATTGCCCAAAAGTCTTGGGTTCCAGAGTCCCTCTTCTTGCTGCGAGTTTTATCTTGAGGTCATGTCTTGTGACTCACATGGCTGTGTCTTTGGTCAGTCTGTGCCTGTGAGTGTTTGGCTTGGAGCTGCCCTGCCTGCTGTGTAGGTTCAGGGGCCATGGAAAGCGACACAACCTGACCAACTCGGTGCTGAGCAGCTTCCCAGTGATTTGCATAATCCTGTTTTTCAGATCCCACATGTCAATGACCATCAAGAAACAGATGGAGGAGGAGAGGAGGCCGCCATCCGAAGGTTGGTCAGGGTGTGGAGTTGGCGGGAAGGTGCCTCCTTTGGGTGCTTGACCGCGTTATGGTTTGTTGTCATTTTGAAGGCGGAGGCGGCGAGCGAAGCGAGATACGGGCACCGGAGGTGGCTGTGGCAAGGTGAGCAAAGGCTGGTGGGCTGGAGGAGCAGTTATTCTCAGGTGTTGTATTATTGGTTGGTCATGAACATCCCTTGTTGTTTGTGGTTTTTTTCAGGTGCACTCCTAACCTTGTTTTGGCACCCCAAAGAGATGGCAGGCAGATGGGTGAGAGGCCGAGGTAAAGAAGCAGGAGATGGACATCACAGTGGGCTGCTTGTTGTTGGGGACAATATCTCGGCGTGTGCCTTTTGCTTTGACTTTTGCAGGTGTCACACACAGTGTCGGAGTGACAAAGCCACGTCTTGAGGAACAGCTGGAGAAGGCGAGATGTCTGTGGGCTGGGTCAGCCATGTATTAACATCAACTCTGTTAAAGGTTTCCCTTATGTTTCAGGTGCTGTGCGTGCCACCTTTGGAACCGGATGAGCATTGAAGGTGAGCTGGGGTGGTAGAGAGTGGGTTCGTGGAGCTGGTGGCTGCTGATCAGCAGAACAGTAACTCTTTCTCTTGGTCTTCTAGGTGCCCAAAGCATTGGTGGACACAGCATTCAACTCCGGACCAAGGAGGTGAGTGGAACTGGGTGGGGCTCTTTTGAGGTGGTGGGTGTAGTATAAGTGGTGGTTGATGGCTGAAGTGCACCTTATTGGTGACACTGTTTCTGATTTTCCTCTTTTTCTGTTTGCAGGTGATGAAGACGAACACGCCCCTCAGACAGCGTGGTGTTTTGCTGGACATAGATCCAAAACCACCATCCCTCAGGAAGATAAGTTGAGGGACTGAACTGAAGTGCTGAGGTTGGGAGTCGTTGCAGAAGGGATCTGGAAGTTTTCTGAGCAAAGGCTGGCGTGGGCTGCCTGTTGTTTTAGGCAGTATCTCGGCACGTGCTTTTGCTTCGACTTTTGCAGGTGCCACGCAAAACCACGCGTTGAGGAGTGGTCGGAGAAGGTGAGATGGTTGCGGGCTGGCTCATCCAGAGATTTTACTTCAACTCGGTTAAGGGTTTCCCTTTGTTTTTGCAGGAGCTGCGCGTGCCACCTTTGGAGGGGGACGAGCGCTGGAGGTGAGATGGGATGGTAACGAGGAGGTTCGGTCTGACAAGCAGAACGGGAATTTTGTGTCTCCTGGTATTTCAGGTGCCAGAAGCGATGGTGGCCATAACGAGTGGAAGGAGAATGTGAGCAGGGCGAGTCGAGGGTTATGAGGAGCTTGTGGAAGGGGTTGGTATTTAGCTGACGTCCTATTTCTGGTGGCACTGCCGTTTGTTGTTGCAGATGATGAGGAGGAACTTGGTGGTTTTGGGAAGATTCCCGTCAGCCAATGTGGGTTACTTTTCTGTCCAGTGCTTCAGAGCCCCAGCTGTTTGAAAGGTAAGAGAAAGGGAGGATGGTTGGGGAGGGTCTGCGTGGAGGGGTCAAGGTTAGGAATCGCCGGCTCGCATTTTAAAGTTACTGTAGGGGAGCGAGCTGTCCAGAAGCGGTGCCCTTTGGGTGGTTGATGGGAGCCTGTCCCTCCCCGGCCTGATGCTAGCAAGTGCCAGGAACTGAGTGAGCACTGGAGGTGAGGTGGTAGTGCAGGGCTCCTGGACCTAGTGTGTTCTCTCAAGCACAGCAATAGTTAATAGTTTTTTGTGCTTTTTAGGTGCCCAGAATGATGATGCCTGCGGTGTCCCACTCTGGAAAGCGTGGGTGAGTGGACCCCGTATGGCTCTTCTGTGAAGCTGGGTTATTTGGAAGAGAACAGAGCTGGCTGATTTTTTTTTTTTTCATTTATTCCTTTATTTATTTATTTATTTTAAATGCAGGTGGCAAAGGGGAACCTTGGAAGTCGAGGATTATTCTGGGCTGCTCCTGTCTATTTTCCTGGCTAACCACGATTTTGGAGAGCCAGTCCTCTGAAAGATAAGTTGAGGGACCAGTGGTGTAGAGGGGTCAAGGCTGGTGGGAGTTGTGGAAGGGGTTTTGAAGTTAATGTAGGGGAGAGGGCAGTCTGGGAGCAGGCTCCTTTGGTCAGGTGAAGGAAGTGGGTTAATTTCTGATGTGATGCCAGTGGGGGCAGGGCAGCTCCAGCCTTGGTGTGTGGTGGTGTGTAGTTTGTGTTGTATGTCTTTGTCTTAAAGCTTTCTCAGGCCTTGATGTCCTCTCAGAGCAAGTCCTGCATCTTGGGCATCATACCTGGCAGGCCTTTACTCATCAGTACTAGTCAGCAGCATCTTCTTCTTGCATGACAACTTTGAAGCGTAGATAAGTCTTTCATCTGGGAAGTTTCCTGTTGGTCATCTTCTGAAACATCATCTCCAGTGGCATCAGTATCATCTCTGGTCGTGGATTTTCCTAGAGTGGGACTTTGTTCCCCGCATCCTCGTGTCATCAGGTCTTGAAGCCCGGGTTCTTCGGCATCCTTGGATTCAGCCTCTCGTTTTGCAGTTGCATTGCCGTAGGTCTTCTTGCCCAACAGTCTTGGATCCCAGAGATATTCTTTTTGCTTGGTGTTCTCTTGAGATCAAGTCTCGTAATTTGGAGGGCTGTGTCTCGAACTGGTCTGAGTGTTTGGCTTGGAGCTGCCCTTCCCGGAGTTGTAGGGTTAGGGTTTGCTGGAAGAGCCATAACTGAATAGTTCAGCTGTTGGGCAGTGTTCCAGTGACTTGTGTATCACTTTTTTTCAGATCCCGTGTGACAAGGATGTACATGACAGAGCAGGAGGAGAGAAGAGCACCACCCAAAGGTTAGTCGGTGTTGGAGTGAAGGTCCCTCTCCTGGCTACCTGACCACATTATGGTTTGTTTGTCCTTTTGAAGGTGAGAGCAGCCAAGGAAGCAGAATATCTGTTCCGGAGGTGGCTGTGGCAAGGTGAGCAAAGGCTGGTGTGCTGGAGGAGCAGTTATTTCTCGGGTGTTTTATTTTCGTTGAAGGCATTGGCATCCCCTGTTTTTTGTGTTTTCCAGGTGTCCTCCAAACCTGCTTTTGGCACCCCACGAGGATGGCAGGCCGATGGGTGAGAGGCTGAGGCACTACCTCAGCATGTTCCTTTTGCTTTGACTTTTGCAGGTGCCACAACCATCCTTGTAGGGACAAAGACACACATTTAGGAGCGGTTGGAGAAGGTGAGATGGTGGTGGGCTGGGTCAGCCATGTATTTTACATCAAGTCACTTAAACGTTTCCTTTTGTTTTTGCAGGCGCTGTGCGTGCCACCTTTGGAACCGGATGAGCGTTGAAGTTGAGTTGAGTTGGTAGCGAGGGGTTCATGGGGCTGGTGCCTTCTGATCAGCAGAACAGGAACTCTTTCTCTTGGTGTTTCAGGTGCCCCAATCAATGGTGGCGATAGCGTTCAACTCTGGAAGGAGAAGGTGCGTGGTATACCATGGGGCTCCCTCGAGGAGGTGAGTGCAGCAGAAGTAGCGTGCATTGGCTTAGGTGGGACTTGTGCCAGCGCTGTTTGCGATCTGTGGGTTGTGTTTTTTCCTTTTTTACGTCTAGGGGATGAAGAGGAACCGTGCGACTGGAAGCACATCCCAGTCAAACAATGTGGTTTTTTGTTACCGACCATGGCTTTGTGCTGCTGTCGCTCTTGAAGATAAGTTGAGGGCCCAGGGGCGGGTGGGGAGGGGCTGAGCAGAGGAGTCGAGGTTGGGAATTGCAGGTGGTGTTTTGAAGTTAGTGTAGGGGAGAGGGTTGTCTGGGAGCAGCCCCCTTTGGGTGAGTGAAGGAACAGGTTACTTTCCACTGTGATTCCAGCATGGGCAGGGCAGCTCCAGCTTCGGTGTGTGGGGTTGTGTGTTTTGTGTTGTCAGTCTTTGCTGTCTTAGAGCTTCCTCAGGCCTTGATGGTCCTCTGTGTCCTCGCAGAGCAAGTCCAGCATCTTGGGCATCCTCCCTGGAAAGCCTTTCCTGATCAGCATGGGGCTAATCGGCAGCGTGTTATTCCGCACGACGAGTCTAAATTGCAGATCGGTCTCTTGACTTGGAAGTTTCTTGATGGTTGTCTTCTGCAACGTCATTCTCAATTGCATTGTCATCTGATCTCTGTCCACCCAGTTTCCCTGAGGGGGACTCGTTCCCCGCATCCTTGCGTCCTCAGGTCTTGAAGGCGGTTTCTCGGGCATCCGTCGCTTCGTTCCCTCGCTTTGCAGACGCATCGCTGTAGGTCTTATTGCCCACAAGTCTTGAGTTCCAGAGTCCCTCACAGGACAAGTAATATTGAACATCATCCCCATGGTGTTGAACACATTTAGTCATCATCATCATCATAGTGCCATCTGGATCCTTCTGTTCTCGCGTCTTGCAAATTTCTTGATAGGCATCTTTTGTAATCTTCTTTATGAATGAATGAGCATCTCTGGTCATAAATTTTCCACATTTGCAACCTTGTCTCTGCATCCTTAGGTCTTGATGCTAGTCTTCTTGTACATCTGATATGTTATTTTGAAGAGTAATTATTGTAACAGGAATTGTTCTATGACACTTGATGTCACCATGGGGCCTCCTTGCCTCACCCTTGCATCCCTGTAGATCTTCTTGGCCAACTTCTTGGAGCCCAGAGTAATTCTTTTGGGGAGTTTTCTATTAATGTTTCATCTTGTAGTTTGCAGTGGTGTTTCTTGGGTTGGTCTGTGTTTGTGTGTTTGGCCTGGAGCTGCTCTGCCCAGATTGTAGAGTTGGGGATATTGAAGAGCCATAAGGGTCTCTGGTGATGTTTGCCTGTAGTTTTTAGGCCACAATTTTACAGTGATCTTAGGTGGAGCAGCCATACTCAGGCTGGGTGGGCAGTTGCTTTGATGGTGTTTGAAGGTGATGGGACCCTCATGAGAGGGTTTTTCCTGTGCAGCGCAGGAGATTGACCCTCTCAGTAGTTAACGGTTGTATGTGTATGGGTTTAAAGTTGTGGGGCTGTGTTTATTAATGGCATGAGAGTAGTAATACTCTAGATGGGGTTCCTAACTGGGATGGAGATATCTGGAATTGTCTGTCCATTGTTCAGCATTCCAGTGACTTGTGTAACACTTTCTTTCAGATGCAAAGGACAAATATGCGCTTGTGAGAAGAAACGGGGGAGCAGAGTGCAGTCAGGTCAGTCAGTGTGTAGTGCTGGAGGGATTGTGCTTCTGGTAGCTACCTGATTACAGTGTGTGTTTAAGTCATTTTGAAGGTAGAAGCAGTAAGCAAAGTGGGATAGTCACTGAAGGTGACTGGGGTGAGGTGAGTGATGACTAGTGGGACCAAAGAGCAGTTATTTTTCGGGTGTGTTGTTGAAGTTAGAAGCATCAGTTGATGTTTATAGGTTCTATTGTAGTCACCGTGTGACAATAAGAAAATTGCAGAGGCTGGATATGCAAATTGCCAAGGTAAAGGAGTAAGAGATGGGAATTGTTGCAGGCAGGGTGCTGTTTGAGGCAACATCTTGGTACATTCCTTTTGTTTTTTGCAAATATTGTAAGCAGGCTCACTGGGACAAAGCTGCTGACTATAGCAAGTAGTCCGAGGCAAGGTCATTGTCAAAGAGCAGAGAATAATGTGGCTACTCTGTGAAGCAGTTACTTTTTTGCGTGAACTTTAGGCCACTTTTGGGACCGGATGAGCATTTGAGGTGAGCTGGGGTAGTAGTGAGGATGAACATGGAGCTGGTGACTCCCTTCAAGTATAACTGTCATTTTGTCTCTTGATGTAGCTTGGGTTCTACAAACAATGACAGATGCAGTATCTGGCACTGAATGGGTACAGAGCAGGTGAGGGAAAGCCCATGGTGCTAATCACAGAATTACCTCTATTAGAAAAGACCTTCAAGATCATTAGAGTCCAACCATTAACCCAACACTGACAAGAACTTAAGCCATATCCCTAAGTGCTATTTCTATATGACTTGGGGGGTGTCTTTAGGGATGATGAGTACTTCAAGGGATGGTGAAGGAGGTTGAAGCAGAAGAGGTTTGCCAACCCATAGGATTCTTTCAGATGCTTCCTGCTGGCACTCTGCTTTTTTTTTTTTTTTTTTTTTGCCTGGTGACTGCAGAAATATACCAGTTACCTGATGTGCCTTTTCTTGAGGAAGGAATCTGATCCCTGGCCTCTCATTCAAAGATGTTGCATTTTGGAAACTCCCCATCAGAGCAGATCCCAAAAGAGTCTGTGGACAACAAGACTCTTTCCTCCTTCAAAAAAAAAAAAAAAAGAGAAGGTCATTCTCAAGAGGGAAGCACAGCACATCTTTCTCAAGTTGATGGTGTTTCTGGCTTTGTGGTTCACAATTGCAGCAGCTGAGATGATGAAAATGCATTCCTCTGCACGTTTTGGTACGTCCAGATGTATTAACAAATCAGAGAGTCCTTTTTGGTAAGCTTATATACTGCAGCAGTGGGGATTTGTTTGACTCCTGCAGTTTTACCCTCCCTTCTCTCCATCATGCTTCAAAAATTAAAGCCAAAGAGTTACCACAGATTTTTTTGTATCATAAATGTAACAAAAACAGTTGTATAAAGCACAAACTGCATTGTTTAGACGCCGAGAGCCCCATAATGCTTTAGATCTCATATATTACCTAGTTTAGTTAATTATCTATTCTAAATCTTTGAACAGAGAGACAGCTGGATGCTGCAGGTATCTTTTGCTGGTGTTTTGATGGAGTGCTCTGAAGTACTTTGTCTCCCTCTAAATGGGGTATTTCCCTGGGGGTTTGGTAGCATCTCCTTTGGGCAGCTCTCCCTCCCGGTTGTGTAACACACAAAAAATTCCTGGTCAAATTATCCCCATGTTTGAGATAGAAAACGTAATGGTATCAGTGAACAGTTGTACAAGTTACATGAATGCAGAAAGGAAGTGAAATACTTGCCTATAGAAGTATTTAAATAGGATATGTATAAACATGTGGACACCTCATAAGCAGATGGTGAATTTATTTTTTTACTTTCAGGAGTCATTTTTTACTTTCAGCTTTGCTGTCTAAGCAGGATGCGAGGCCGCTACTGTTGCAGTGTGTGTGTAGGTGTCTCTTGTGATACAAGTAGAGGCAGCCGTACAGGGTTCTCTACGCCAGCAATGGAGTAGGGAAGGATGGAAGCTTTTTCTGCCCCCAGCAAGAGCGTTGCTTTGATGTTACAAATGTAATGACAAATCCTGCCTAATAGTCTTCCTAGATGTGTTTTAAGCACTGGAGTTACAGGGGGGAGGGATAAAGGGCTGTGAGGGCTGTCAGGGTGTATGGTAGAGGTGAGGGGGGAGTGTGGGACCAGGAGGGACAGAGGATATTTTGCTCCAGGGAGTCTGTGTGAGTGTATCAAAGCTGATATATAAGTCAAAGCAGATATTAGATGTGTAAATGGGTATTTAAATGCTTGCTGGCTTGCTGACAGACACCAGTCCTCCAGCAACCGGAAACAGCATGTGAAGCAGCCAAACACGCTCTCTATTTTGGACCTTTAGAAACCAGATGTTCCCTATTACTCAGCTGCACTCTGTTCTTTTTTTGTCCTCGTGTAACCAGAAGGAGCCAGACAGTCAGCTGCTCACTGTTCTCTGTAGTGAAATGAGGCAACCAGGTGCCACTAATTGCCAGGTAGTGGGCATGAGCTTGTGTTAAGCCCACCTGTGCCTGATTAGGGCAGGCCCCAACTGCACATGAGCAGGATTAGGGGGCCAATAAAAGGTGAGGCCTGGAGCCCAATCTCAGCTCATTCCTGAGCAAGCCAGCAGAGAGGTTAGCCGATTCGGGAGCAGTAGCTCCGAGCCAGGCTAGGCAAGCCTGAGAGCAATAGACTCAGAGTACTATTCGTGAGTTTCTGCTGGAACACCTGTTTGGACCTTGGAGGGCCGTGCCCTAAGAGACATTCGCCTTGCAACAGTTCTCATTTTTGGTCCTCCAGCAACAAGGTAAGGTGGGGCTTAATGGATAAGAGGTAATGGGGAAATTCTGATTGGACATAAAAAGTTCATTTGTCACCATGTGGACAGTAAAAGATTGGAATGGTCTCCTAGGAGAAGCGGTAGATTCCCCCCGTTGTAGAAAGTGTTAAGACATCAAATCCATAGCATTAGGTAGAGGGATGGACCAGATGCTCTTCGAAGGCCCCTTCCAACACGAGTGATTAAATGAATCTAGCAAGTAAGAGAAAAGTGACAGGTTTTGGCGAAGATCAGAGGATCTGCCAGATGGTGTGTTTCTACGCTCAGGGGACACTGGGGGTTTTTAAATTTTTAACTATCAGTTTGTCCGATTTCCGGAGACTCGTTTGTAGTTTTCCGCTGAAAAGATGGCCGACTTCCGGTAAACAGATGGCCGACTGCCGGAGACTCGTTTGTAGTTTTTCGGTAAAAAGATGGCCGACTTCCGGAACCAAGATGGCCGACTTCCGGGGACTCATTTGTAGTTTTTCGGTAAAAAGATGGCCGACTTCCGGAACCAAGTAGCCGACTTCCGGAGACTCGTTTGTAGTTTTTCGCTAAAAAGATGGCCGACTTCCGGAGACTCTTTTGTAGTTTTCCGCTGAAGAGATGGCCGACTTCCGGTAACAAAATGGCCGACTTCCGGAGACTCGTTTGTAGTTTTTCGCTAAAAAGATGGCCGACTTCCGGTGACAAGATGGCCGACTTCCGGAGACTCATTTGTGGTTTTCCGCTAAAAAGATGGCCGACTTCCGGTGACAGGATGGCCGACTTCCGGAGACTCGTTTGTAGTTTTTGGCTAAAAAGATGGCCGACTTCCGGTAAGAAAACGGCCGACTTCCGGAGACTCATTTGTAGTTTTCCGGTAACAAGATGGCCGACTTCCGGTGACTCATTCGTAGTTTTTCGCTAAAAAGATGGCCGACCTCTGGTAACAAGATGGCCGACTTCCGGAGACTCATTTGTAGTTTTCCGGTAAAAAGATGGCCGACTTCCGGTAACAAGATGGCCGACTTCCGGAGACTCATTTGTAGTTTTCCGCTAAAAAGATGGCCGACTTCCGGTAACAAAATGGCCGACTTCCGGAGACTCATTTGTAGTTTTCTGGTAAAAAGATGGCCGTTTTCCGGTACCAAAATGGCCGACTTCCGGAGACTCATTTGTAGTTTTTCGCTAAAAAGATGGCCGACCTCTGGTAACAAGATGGCCGACTTCCGGAGACTCATTTGTAGTTTTCCGGTAAAAAGATGGCCGACTTCCGGTAACAAAATGGCCGACTTCCGGAGACTCATTTGTAGTTTTCCGCTGAAAAGATGGCCGACTTCCGGTATTAAAATGGCCGACTTCCGGAGACTCATTTGTAGTTTTCTGGTAAAAAGATGGCCGTTTTCCGGTACCAAAATGGCCGACTTCCGGAGACTCATTTGTAGTTTTTCGCTAAAAAGATGGCCGACCTCTGGTAACAAGATGGCCGACTTCCGGAGACTCATTTGTAGTTTTCCGGTAAAAAGATGGCCGACTTCCGGTAACAAAATGGCCGACTTCCGGAGAATCATTTGTAGTTTTTCGCTAAAAAGATGGCCGACCGCCGGTCAATTGTTTTGTATCTTCTTAAATTCAGTGCGTGGCAGTGTGTATTGCGGTGTTCAATTCTATAGCACCCATCGGATTGTGTCGTTTTTGGAGACAGTGCATCTGACACGTAGGACCAATCGTAACCCTGTTATGTGAGGTAACAAGGCAAAAGTGTGAGTTTGCAGAAGTGAATAGCACGGTGATTTGGAATTAACAGAAGAGGCTTAACAACAGGTTTTGGATTTATGATCCTCACAAATAAGAAGAGATCTCAAACAAATCTGTAAACGGGTTACACAGAACTTGGAGCCCGGGGGAGAAAATTACCAGAAGCAGAAAACAACTCCACTTTGAGAGTTATTAGTGTTATAAATGACTGGGACTCAATATTCTGTTAATAGTTTAATTTAATAAATAAAATTGCAATAAGCAAAACAGCGCTGGGTGCGTGGGGAGTCTCCGCTCCACTCGCACACATGCCTTAAAGTTTAATCTTTTGTCTTACATTCCATACCTTAATACACATTCATATCTATTCTAATGCGCATTAATGACTGTTCTAGGAATAGGCTGGATTATGTTTATTAGTTCTTGGGAGAAGCAGGCCTTCAAAGGCGCATGCCCGCTTTATCTCTGGGGATCTTTTTGACCCCCATCTGGTGGTCGTTGGATGAAGTCAGTGTCTGCCTCAGTTTCCCCTCTCATTACCCTTCGATTCCGCACATGCGCTCCTTTGCTCTTTCCTGTGCAACGCTCTGCAGTCAGCAGTAAAACCACCTCAAATTCAGTGCTATGTGGTGAGCAGCAAAATCAGCTTAGATTAGCACAACAGGATGTACATTGTAGTGTTTTCAGGGTACAGAAACTGTGGATGTCTTGTTTCTTGTTCCCTTAAGCTTTGTAGTTACACAAAGAACAGTTATATTTCATTCCAACGAATTCCTACGTTTGCATATTTCACAATGTTGAAGACAGATATATTATTAGTACTCTCAAAGGTGGGTTAACAAACATTTTATAATTATTTAACATGAATTCACAAACATCTACTACATTAGCACGTTTTTGTGCTGAGCTAGAACTAGAACAACTCACAGTAGGATATAAAGAGGCTCTGTCTGCCATAATTCCTATCATGCAATGGGTCAAATATATTCAAGATAGAGCCAAAGCGGGAGGCTATGGTGTGGCTGCCTTCCACTAGCAGCTAGCCACTGCCCCCCATGAATAATCAAGAAGTAAACCCTGATTTTGCACTCAAAAATGAATCTTTAATGAGGCTTGAAAAAAACTTGGATCTATTAACTCATCCTGAGACGGAGCACATTTGGTTTACTGGGAGATCAGCTAAGTATGTAGGAGGAAAAAGGTTTGTGAAAGCAGTAGCTTACCCTCCCCATTCTGAGAAATTTTTTTCAAACCACGAGAGAGTGCAAAAGCAGCCAATATACTGAATTGTCTGGGCAGATATTTTAGGTAACCACCAGTAACATGTCTAGGGGAGATAGTTTAGGCAGCCCTACGATCTGCAACTTGAGCCCCAGCCAGGCCCCGGTTTCGGTCGTTACGGGGCGTAAGAGCGGACGTTTTCACGTTAAGAAAAGCGCAAGTCCTTCGGACTAGCGGCAACGGGATACTCGAAAAACTGGACCCTTTCTGCCGTCCTCACCTACAAGAGGACGCACCGTGTAGGATTTCCCAACTGCTGGGAAGGGTTCTCCGTGTCCTCGTAACAACCAGGGCTCCCCAGCAACTGCAGATCCAGGCAAAGTCAAACCATTACAGCAATCGGCGACACGTCTTTCTTACTCTTTGTCGCTGCGTCTGTATAGTAACAATTAGATGAGTTGCTGTGTTTTGCTTTGACTTTGCTATCGCACTTCAGTTTTGTTGTTTGTTTCTGCACTTGTTCTCTTATAATTTAATACGTCAGTAAATATAAACTAACTTCTTTATTTGGGTGCCTGTGTCTTTTGCGCTGACCCCGCCCATCTGGCAAAGTATCATATTAAGTAGCAGATCTATATAGACCTCAGGACACTCTCAACTGTCCTTGAAATCTAGTGAAACCGATGCCACGTGAAACACCAAGGACAGACTAATAGAAAAGCAGCGCAGCAAGCCCCTCCCCCCTCGAGAGTCAGATAAGTCCACAGGACAGGGAGACGGCAAAATGAAAGCTGAATTTCAGGAATTAGAGTTCCATACGGAGACCAGGAAGCAAACGGATCAATTTATTTGGGGATGGCAGCAAACCGTCAGAACTTGAGGTTCAGATGAACCAACCAGTGAAATCAAAGGCACATGCAGAAGAGCCAAGAAACCAATCACCCTGGGGTAAGATGCATTTTAAAGAAACCCTTTATACAACGGGACGGGTGCACATCATGCAGACAGGTAGCGAGGTATTAAAAGGCAGAGATAAAATACACCAACTCTGGGGCAGAGGGAGAGTATGAACTCCGCTTTACTGCCAGGGGCAAAGACCACATCCAGCCACACCCAGGGTCCTCTCCGAGGAAGCGTTCAGAAAGGGACGGGGGTCCGGTCTCCCCCTCAAGACTCTGCCAGAGGGTCTTCCCGGACTCTTTTTCAACATTATGGCCCATCAGAGCCCTCTCATTCAGGGCACCGCTCCTTACGAGACCATCCTCCCGCCGCCCCACACCCTTCGATCTCTGTGGTGCTCTTTTTAGCTCTCTTACTGAGACAGAATCCTTCTTCAGGCTCTCTTTGCACCCCAGAACCCTTTCTTCATTTGTCGTGATCTTAGACATCTGTTCAGTCCCTCAGCCCCCGAGGGCATCCGTACATCAACTGGACACGTACGGTTTTTCCTCGTGTCCCAGAGCCGCCTTTTACCTCTCTCACAGCACCCTTCTCTCACCACCACACCTCCGGAGGCCAACCTCACGCCCCCCCTCTCGGCGTCCCGCAGCCACCTTCCGGCTCCGTTGCGCGTTTTACGCCTTTTTCGCTCTACGAGAAGCTCTTCTGACGCCGTCTGTCATTCGGTTCCCAACATCCCAGGGACGCCTGTACTCTATTAAAATCCCCTCCCGACTGCTGCTTGTGCCCCTCAGCTTTCTTCAGTGTCTTCGATCCAAAAATGACCCCTCTAACAGAACGCTGCCTTCCAGCTTGCCCTTAGCGCACTTTTAGCTTTGTTGCAGAGCTCTCCCCCCTCTGAGTCTTTCAGGAGACTTTGCGAGTCCGTATCTGTGACCCACCCCACTTGTTCTTTCCTCTTTTCTGTCTAATATAAGCCTCCAATGACCTTTACTCTGTTAAGGTTCCCTTTGGGTTGAATTCTTACCTGGTCACGTCGCTGAAGTTACAAGGAGAGAGAAAAAACCCAAAATTCCTCAGCCGGCATAACGGAGTCTCTCTGCTTGTCCCGCAAACTGAAGAAAGAGGAGAAAACTGACTGCTTCTCCTCTGGCTGCTTTTATACCTTGTGGTAATTGCCACCTCCTCTTTCCCAGGGGATTGTGGGAAAAGCTGTGGGCGGTGCCTGTGGTATATAAGCCACAGCCTTTGGCTAGGGGCTTCAGTCAGCTCTTGGGCTTCTCTGAGCTCAGAGCTCTCCTACTCCTGGAGCTGACTGCAGCTGTTGAGCTGTCTGGGCTGTTTGGGAAGACTCTTTAAGGTAAGAACTTTAGAACCACCGAAAGTTAGAGCTCTTTATAGCAAGATTATGCTTGCATGCAAATTTTTTTTTTCTATTTATTACTTTTTTTTTTTTTTTTTTCCTATTTATTGCTTTTTTTTTTAATGCAGTTGTTGAAGAGGAACCTTAAAACTGCAGGAACGTGCTAGTCAGAAAACGTGGTTTCGTTGCTGGACATAAATTTAGACCCACAGGCCTCTGAAAGCTAAGTGCAGGAACTTGGTTGCAGAGGGGCTGAGGCTTGGAGTTGCAGGAGGGATTTTGAAGATGGCATCTGGGAGAGGGCTGTCTACAATTAGCCCCCTTTGAATGGGTGAACAGAGCATATTAGTTTCCAGCACGATGCTCGGGTGGGCAGGGCAGCTCCAGCCTTGGTGTGTGGGGTTGTGTATCTTGTGTTGTCTGTCTTTGTCTTAGAGCTTCCTCCAGTCTTGATGGTCTTCTGTGTGTCCTCACAGAGCAAGTCTCGCATCTTGGGCATTATCCCTGCAAAGCCTTTCCTGATCAACACGGTACTGATCAGCAGCATGTTATTCTGCACAATGAGTTTAAATTGCAGATCGGTCTCTTGACTTGGAAGTTTCTTGATGGTCGTCTTCCGCAATGTCGTTCTCAATTGCGTTGTCATCTGATCTCTGTTCACCCAGTTTCCCTGAGGGGGACTCATTCCCCACATCCTTGCATCCTCAGGTCTTGAAGGCGGCTTCTCAGGCATCCGTCGCTTCGTTCCCTCGCTTTGCAGACGCATCGCCGTAGGTCTTATTGCCCAAAAGTCTTGGATTCCAGAGTCCCTCTTCTTGCTGCGAGTTTTATCTTGAGCTCAAGTCTTGTGACTCACGTGGCTGTGTCTCGGGTCAGTCTGTGCCTGTGAGTGTTTGGCTTGGAGCTGCCCTGCCTGCCGTGTAGGATCAGGGGCCACAGAAGCACCACAACCTGACCGTCTCGGTGTTGAGCGGCGGTGCGGTAACTTGCGTAATCCTGTTTTTCAGATCCCACAAGTCAAGGATGAGCAAGAAATGGATGGAGGAGGAGACAAGGGAACCAGCTGAAGGTTAGTCAGGGTGTGCAGTTGGCGGGAAGCTGCCTCCCTTGGCTACCTGACCACATTATGGTTTGTTGTCATTTTGAAGGTGGAAGCAGCGAGCGAAGCAGGGTACGGACACCAGAGGTGGCTGTGGCAAGGTGAGCAATGGCCGGTGGGCTGGAGGAGCAGTTATTCTCAGGTGTTGTATTATTGGTTGGTCATGAGCATCCCTTGTTGTTTTGTGGTTTTTTTTTTTTTTGTTTTTCAGGTGCCCTCCTAACCTCATCGTGGTACCCCAAAGAGACGGCAGACAGATGGGCGAGGGTCAAAGGTAATGGAGCAGGAGATAGATGTCACAGTGGCCTGGGTGTAGTTGGAGGCAATATCTCAGCGTGTGCCTTTTGCCTTGACTTTTGCAGGTGTCACACACAGTGCCGGAGTGACAAAGCCATGTCTTGAGGAACAGTTGGAGAAGGTGAGATGGCTGTGTGCAGAGTCGTTCACGTGTTTTATATCAACTCGGTTAAATGTTTCCTCTATTTTTGCAGGCGGTGTGCCTCCTACTGTTGAGAACAGATGACCCTTAAAGGTGAGGTGGTACAGGGGGGTTCATGGAGCTTGTGATGATCAATCATCAGAACAGTAACTCTCTCTTGTTCTTTTTAGGTGCCCAAAGCAGTGGTGTAGACAGGATTGAACTCTGGATCAAGAAGGGGAGAAGAATGCTGTGGGACTCTTCTGAGGCCTCTTTTTTGTAGTGTAAGTGTTTGGAGATGGCTGAAGCGGTCCTAACTGGTGACATGGATTCTGATTTTTTCCTTTTTTTTTTTTTTTTTTTTTTTCTGATTGCAGATGGTGAACAGGAATGTGTGTACTGAAGGAACGTGCCTGTCACGGAGTGGTGTTTGCTGCTGGACATAGATTCCGAACCCCAGCTCTCGGAAAGATAAGTCGAGGGACTGAATTGTTGGGGGGTTGAGGTTGGGAGTTGCCGGAGGGATTTTGAAGTTTGCTTTCTGGGAGAGGGCTGTCTGGGAGTAGCCCCCTTTGCGTAGATAAGCGGAGCGAGTTAGTTTCCTGCACGATGCTAGTGTGGGCAGGGCAGCTCCAGCCTTGGTGTCTGGGGTTGTGCGTTTTGTGTTGTCCGTCTTCGTCTCGGCGCTTCCTCAGGCCTTGATGGTCTTCTGTATGTCCTCACAGAACAAGTCTTGCGTCTTGGGCATCATCCCTGGAAAGCATTTCCTGGTCAGCAGCATCTTTTTCTTGTGTGACAGATGTAAACCATATATTGGTCTTTCATCTTGGAAGTTTCTTGATGGTCATCTTCTGAAACATCATTGCCACCTGCATCAGCATCTCTGGTCTTAGATTTACCCAGAGTGGGAATCGATCGACACGTCCTTGTGTCCTCAGGTCTTGAAGTCTATGTTTTTTGGCATGCATCGCTTCATCTCCTAGCTTCGCAGTCACATCGCCGTAGGTCTTCTTGCCCAGCAGTCTTGGATGCCAGAGATACGCTTCTTGCTTGGTGGTCTCTTGACATAGTCTCATGGTTTGCAGGGTTGTGTCTTGAGTTTGTGTGTTTGGTTTGGAGCTGCCCTGCCTGGAGTTGTAGGGTCAGGGTTTGTTGGAAGAGCCCTAAGGGAATATTCCAGCTGTTGAGCAGCATTTCAGTGACTTGCATAATACTGTTTTTCAGATGCCATGTGACAAAGACGAGCAGAAAAAGGCTGGAGGAGGCGAGAAAGATGCCACCTGAAGGTTAGTCAGTGTTTGGTGTTGGTGGGGAGGTGCTTTCAACATTTATTAGATCCCTGAGATTAGTTTGATTTATTTCTTACAGATGCAGAAGTCCAGGACGTGGAACAAAAAGCAAAGCAGGTGGGTAGCTGAATGTCATTGCAAGGCTTGGTAAAGTCTGTCACAGGGCAGGTGGATGCAGTTGCTCTGAGTAGCATTAATGGATTTTTTTTTTTTTTTTTTTTTTTTTTTAGGTTGCAAAGCTGTGTAGAGCAGGCAGTTCATCTCAATGGGACATGACCTTTGGAAGGTGAGCACTGTGAAATTGCCTGCTGGAAGTGTTAAATGTTATGAGTAGTATTGAAGTAAAAAACATTACCTGTGTATTTTTTCAGGTGGTGCCTCGGTATCCAGTTCAGACTAACATGCCTGAGGGGCATCTGGCAAAGGATTAAGGTAAAGGAGATTGGGCAATTCTCTGGGAGGGTTTTGTTAGAAGCAGCAGTATATTACAAATTGCCTTGCTCTTTTCAGGTGCCCTGTAGAGCCATTGAGGTGTCAGGAAGTATACCCATCAACTGCTTAAGAAGGTGAGATGCTAGTAAGCTCTTTCAGTAAGATCAAAGTCCTTGACCACTCGCTAAAGCATTTGCCTTTTTTTTTTTTTTTTTTTTTTTTTTTGCAGATGCTGTCCTGGCCATTGTTGGACTTGGCTGAGCATTTGAGGTGAGGTGGAGCGGTGGGAACGACGAGGATCATTTTACGGAGCAGAACAGTAATTTTGTCTCTCGGTCTTCTAGGTGACAGAAGCACGGCGTCTCCGATGAGCGTGTCGTCTGAGGAGGGCGTGCTGCGGGACAGTCGGTGCCGGTAGACAGGACACCCTAGGATTCTGCACGGTTTACGGAGAACCGTCTTCGGGGAGACCATCCGAACCTGCGCCTTTTCGTCTAGCAAACTGTTTCCACGGCAGCGCTATGTTGTATTTCATCTGTGCCTCCTTCAGGGTTTCAGTCTCAAAGCCCATCAGGTAACAAATGTGTCGTTCTGGTGTTTGGTTTTGTAGGGCTCTGTATCTGCTGTTTGGCAGTATACTGACTTTGTACTGTACGTTTCCAGATATACATTGTATGCGTGATTTAGTTCTCAGTGCCTTGCAATGCTTTGTAATTGAATTGCCATGGCTTTGTGGCCACGTGCCACAAAGGTGCTAGGTTCTGTGTCTTCAGTCCCTCCTTGTATTTCTGTATTAGAACATTTACTGCATTGCTCACGTTGGTGTCGCGCCGTACTTGACCTGGTGTCGCGCCGTACTTGACCTGGTGTCGCGCCGTACTTGACCTGGTGTCGCGCCGTACTTGACCTGGTGTCGCGCCGTACTTGACCTGGTGTCGCGCCGTACTTGACCTGGTGTCGCGCCGTACTTGACCTCGTGTCTGAGTTGTTACTCTATTTTTTTACTCAAGTGCACCAAAATAGGCTGTACTACTGTCTGTGGTTCCATTGGTGTTTTCCATGTGCGGTTGTATTCTGTGAAGCCTTATGTGTGTGTTAGGGTGGCTTTGTTACAGCATGTTGTACTGTATTAGACTACAGTGCCCTATATTTGAGTGCTTATTTGAGTTTTTATTGCACTGTATTGCTATGTAATGTAATGGCGTTTGAGTCTGTTGTGCGCTACATTTGCCTGTATGGGACTGTATGAGTGTGCCAGTGAGCCTATAGCATTGTAGGGGACTAGGTACACGACCTGGTGTTGCAATGTACGTGAAGGATCGATTTTGCATAGCTTTTTATTTGAATATATACTTGTACTGCCTTACTTCATTGTTTGACTTTGTACAGCCCTACTTTAGAGTGGTAGATTTAGTCTGTAGTGGCTTTTGTTTGACTTTGTGATGCCTTGCAGTTTAATCCTAATTTGAGTCTGTGCTGAAATTGAGTTTATGTAGTTGTAGTACTTGACAGAGTCATTGAAGTATTCGCCTGTAAGTAGTCTGTAATGCAGACTTAAGCAGAAGTCTGTAATGCCTTCTTTGTCTGTCTTTGTGTATAGTCCTGAATATTTGTTTACCTCCCCGTTGGACTCTGTACTTGAATACGTACTGTATTTTCAATAACGGTTTTTGACTGCATTGTGAGCGTACTCGTGTGTGTAATGCGATGGAACTGGCTGTAATTGACCGAGTATAGCGTTGTAACAATCTAGTGGTATGCATTGCCACTGCATGTGTATTTCTTTGTAATGATGTATGTGTTGCCTTGAAACCAACTGTGTACTGCCTTGTAGTGATATACATGAAGCTTGGACCTGGGTGTGGGTAGCCTTGGACCTGGGTGTGGGTAGCCTTGGACCTGGGTGTGGGTAGCCTTGGACCTGCCTTGTACCTGTGTGTTGCCTTGTACCTGTGTGTTGCCTTGTACCTGTGTGTTGCCTTGTACCTGTGTGTTGCCTTGTACCTGTGTGTTGCCTTGTACCTGTGTGTTGCCTTGTACCTGTGTGTTGCCTTGTACCTGTGTGTTGCCTTGTACCTGTGTGTTGCCTTGTACCTGTGTGTTGCCTTGTACCTGTGTGTTGCCTTGTACCTGTGTGTTGCCTTGTACCTGTGTGTTGCCTTGTACCTGTGTGTTGCCTTGTACCTGTGTGTTGCCTTGTACCTGTGTGTTGCCTTGTACCTGTGTGTTGCCTTGTACCTGTGTGTTGCCTTGTACCTGTGTGTTGCCTTGTACCTGTGTGTGTGTGTACTGCTGTACTTGTATTGCCTTAATTGAGTGTCTGTTGCTTTGTACTGCTGTACTTGTATTGCCTTAATTGAGTGTCTGTTGCTTTGTACTGCTGTACTTGTATTGCCTTAATTGAGTGTCTGTTGCTTTGTACTGCTGTACTTGTATTGCCTTAATTGAGTGTCTGTTGCTTTGTACTGCTGTACTTGTATTGCCTTAATTGAGTGTCTGTTGCTTTGTACTGATGTACTTGTATTGCCTTATACCTGAAAGTGTATGGCCTTGCATTGAAATGTGTATTGCCTTGCATTGAAATGTGTATTGCCTTGCATTGAAATGTGTATTGCCTTGCATTGAAATGTGTATTGCCTTGCATTGAAATGTGTGTATTGCCTTGCATTGAAATGTGTGTATTGCCTTGCATTGAAATATGTGTATTGCCTTGCATTGAAATATGTGTATTGCCTTGCATTGAAATATGTGTATTGCCTTGCATTGAAATGTGTATTGCCTTGCATTGAAATGTGTATTGCCTTGCATTGAAATGTGTATTGCCTTGCATTGAAATATGTGTATTGCCTTGCATTGAAATATGTGTATTGCCTTGCATTGAAATATGTGTATTGCCTTGCATTGAAATATGTGTATTGCCTTGCATTGAAATACGTGTATTGCCTTGCATTGAAATATGTGTATTGCCTTGTCCTAGAATGTGTATTGCCTTGCATTGAAATGTGTATTGCCTTGTATTGAAATGTGAATTGCCTTGTCCTAGAATGTGAATTGCCTTGTCCTAGAATGTGAATTGCCTTGTCCTAGAATGTGAATTGCCTTGTCCTAGAATGTGTATTGCCTTGTATTGAAATGTGTATTGCCTTGTCCTAGAATGTGTATTGCCTTGTCCTAGAATGTGTATTGCCTTGTATTGAAATGTGTATTGCCTTGTATTGAAATGTGTATTGCCTTGTCCTAGAATGTGTATTGCCTTGTATTGAAATGTGTATTGCCTTGTATTGAAATGTGTATTGCCTTGTATTGAAATGTGTATTGCCTTGTATTGAAATGTGTATTGCCTTGTATTGAAATGTGTATTGCCTTGTATTGAAATGTGTATTGCCTTGTATTGAAATGTGAATTGCCTTGTATTGAAATGTGAATTGCCTTGTATTGAAATGTGAATTGCCTTGTATTGAAATGTGAATTGCCTTGTATTGAAATGTGAATTGCCTTGTATTGAAATGTGAATTGCCTTGTATTGAAATGTGAATTGCCTTGTATTGAAATGTGAATTGCCTTGTATTGAAATGTGAATTGCCTTGTCCTAGAATGTGAATTGCCTTGTATTGAAATGTGAATTGCCTTGTCCTAGAATGTGTATTGCCTTGTCCTAGAATGTGTATTGCCTTGTATTGAAATGTGAATTGCCTTGTCCTAGAATGTGTATTGCCTTGTATTGAAATGTGAATTGCCTTGTCCTAGAATGTGAATTGCCTTGTCCTAGAATGTGAATTGCCTTGTCCTAGAATGTGAATTGCCTTGTCCTAGAATGTGAATTGCCTTGTATTGAAATGTGTATTGCCTTGTCCTAGAATGTGTATTGCCTTGTAATTTTTTTATTTTTTAAATGTAGTTCTTAGTCATTTATTGTGCTATAGTGGTAGCTGCAGGTTCTTGCAGGGTAGATGGCTTGGTTTTTTTGGGCTAGCTTGCTTGTATCATAGTGATTTAGGTGTAGCCTGTGCTTGTACATTGTATGTTGAGGTAACCATTGTTTCCTTTTCAGGTACTTAAAAAAATCACTTAGAATAAAAAAGCCCCAGCTGGGGGATTTTTTTTTCGCTCCCCCGGCTGGGGTTTTTTTTCCCGGGTCCCGGTCGGTCTGCGAGGCGATGTTCATCGCCTATGTTTGGATGCAGAAAGGCCTGGGACCTGGGTTTTGGCAGGCAGGATGATTTTGGAGGCTTCCAGGAGCAAAGCTCCTGAGGAGCATGGTGGATGAAGGGTGTAGGCGGATAGAAGCAGTGAAACTATAGCTGGTAGCTGAGAGCTGGTAGTGGCTTGTGCAGCAGTGGAATGAGGGTCGAGGAATTTTATTGGCAGTGTTGTGTCATAATAATAGGCTTGGGGGGTAGGTGTTGTCTGTGTTGTATATGTGGAGATGACAATTTTTTCCCTTTCAGGTACTTAAAAAAATCACTTAGAATAAAAAAGCCCCAGCTGGGGGATTTTTTTTTCGCTCCCCCGGCTGGGGTTTTTTTTCCCGGGTCCCGGTCGGTCTGCGAGGCGATGTTCATCGCCTATGTTTGGATGCAGAAAGGCCTGGGACCTGGGTTTTGGCAGGCAGGATGATTTAGGAGGCTTCCAGGAGCACAGCTCCTGAGGAGCACGGTGGATGAAGGGTGTAGGCGGATAGAAGCAGTGAAACTATAGCTGGTAGCTGAGAGCTGGTAGTGGCTTGTGCAGCAGTGGAATGAGGGTCGAGGAATTTTATTGGCAGTGTTGTGTCATAATAATAGGCTTGGGGGGTAGGTGTTGTCTGTGTTGTATATGTGGAGGTAACCATTGTTTCCTTTTCAGGTACTTAAAAAAAAATACTTAGAATAAAAAAGCCCCAGCTGGGGGATTTTTTTTTCGCTCCCCCGGCTGGGGTTTTTTTTCCCGGGTCCCGGTCGGTCTGCGAGGCGATGTTCATCGCCTATGTTTGGATGCAGAAAGGCCTGGGACCTGGGTTTTGGCAGGCAGGATGATTTAGGAGGCTTCCAGGAGCACAGCTCCTGAGGAGCACGGTGGATGAAGGGTGTAGGCGGATAGAAGCAGTGAAACTATAGCTGGTAGCTGAGAGCTGGTAGTGGCTTGTGCAGCAGTGGAATGAGGGTTGAGGAATTTTGTTGGCAGTGTTGTGTAATAATAATAGGCTTGGGGGGTAGGTGTTGTCTGTGTTGTATATGTGGAGGTAACCATTGTTTCCTTTTCAGGTACTTAAAAAAAAATACTTAGAATAAAAAAGCCCCAGCTGGGGGATTTTTTTTTCGCTCCCCCGGCTGGGGTTTTTTTTCCCGGGTCCCGGTCGGTCTGCGAGGCGATGTTCATCGCCTATGTTTGGATGCAGAAAGGCCTGGGACCTGGGTTTTGGCAGGCAGGATGATTTAGGAGGCCTCCCGGAGCACAGCTCCGGGGGAGCATTGTGGATTCATGGCAGAAGTGAGTACCAACGATAGTAAAATGTCATTGGGATCTTTGCAGGAGAGGATGGCATAGTTGTGTCAGAGGGGTAGTTTGGAGAATTGAAAGGCAACACTGAGATAGTAAGCCAGGCAGATGTTGTGAAGGGTCCTTAGTTATTTCTGTAAGTCACTTGTTTAGAGAAGGGGATTCTAAAGATATATTAGGTGTGTGGAACAAATTTGAGCTAGTATATAAAGGCATTTTTTCTGGTTTTGTGTACTGTGTCATTTCCTCGGTTAGATACCAATAAAACTCAAATAAGTCTGTGTTTTGCCATGCTGTGTCTCGTGTCATTGTTTCCTTGGTTAGGTATCAATAAAACTTGAATAAATCTGTGTTTTGCTATGCAATGTCTCGTGTCATTGTATCCTTGGTTAGGGACCAATAAAACTTGAATAAAGCTGTATTTTGCCTTGCTGTGTCTCGTGTCATTGTTATCTCAGTTAGGGACCAATAAAACTTGAATAAAGCTGTGTTTTGCTTTGCTGTGTCCTGTCTCATTATTTCTTAAGGTAGGTTTTGTATGTTGTCTCTTTGTAGTGACTGGATTGGCTGTGTATGTCTGTGTTGGTGTGTCTGTGTCTGCCTGTGTCAAATTCTATTTGTCTGTCTCTTCTGTCTTGAGTTGGCCAACTCATTCTCTACTGTCCACTTTGTTCCTGTGTCTCCTTCTACTGTCTGTTCATGTCTTCTACTGTCTTTCTCTTTCTCTCTTCTATTGTCTTTAATCTACTGTCATTCTCTCTTCTATTTTGTCTTTCTCCTTGTCTTTTTCTCTTCTACTTTTCTCTGTTTCTCTTTTACTTTCTCTGTTTCTCTTTACTTTCTCTGTTTCTCTTTACTTTCTCTGTTTCTCTTTACTTTCTCTGTTTCTCTTTACTTTCTCTGTTTCTCTTTACTTTCTCTGTTTCTCTTTACTTTCTCTGTTTCTCTTTACTTTCTCTGTTTCTCTTTACTTTCTCTGTTTCTCTTTACTTTCTCTGTTTCTCTTTACTTTCTCTGTTTCTCTTTACTTTCTCTGTTTCTCTTTACTTTCTCTGTTTCTCTTTACTTTCTCTGTTTCTCTTTACTTTCTCTGTTTCTCTTTACTTTCTCTGTTTCTCTTTACTTTCTCTGTTTCTCTTTAAACTTGTCACAAATTTAGTGACAAGTTTTAAAATTTAAATAAAATTAAATTATTAATTTAAAAAAAAAACCCCACCAGCCCCTTGGGAGGAAAAAAAAAAAAAAAAAATTTTAAAAAAAAAAAAAAATTTTTTTCCTCCCAAGGGGCTGCTGGGGCTGCACCGGACATATTATTTTTAATTTTTTATATACTAGTATATAGGGAAATTAGCATAAATTAGCATAACCCCACCCACTCCCCCACCCCCTCCCACCCCTAGCCCAACCCACCCCCTCCCACCCCCCCGACCCCACCCCCTCCTACCCCTAGCCCCTCCCACCCCCCTAACCCCACACCCCCCCACACCTAACCGCACCCCCTGCCCCGCCCCCAACCCTAGCCACGCCCCTAACCCCGCCCCCTGCCCCACCCCAAACCCCGCCCCTAACCCGGCCCCTGCCCCACCCCTAACCCCACCCCCAACCCTAGCCACACCCCTAACCCCACCCCCAACCCTAGCCACGCCCCTAACCCCGCCCCCTACCCCACCCCCCACCCCGCCCCTAACCCCGCCCCCAACCCTAGCCACGCCCCTAACCCCACCCCCTGCCCCACCCCAAACCCCGCCCCCAACCCTAGCCCCACCCCCTGCCCCGCCCCCAACCCTAGCCACGCCCCTAACCCGGCCCCTGCCCCACCCCTAACCCCACCCCCAACCCCAGCCACACCCCTAACCCCACCCCCAACCGTAGCCACGCCCCTAACCCCGCCCCCTGCCCCACCCCAAACCCCGCCCCCAACCCTAGCCACGCCCCTAACCCGGCCCCTGCCCCACCCCTAACCCCACCCCCAACCCTAGCCACACCCCTAACCCCACCCCCAACCCTAGCCACGCCCCTAACCCCGCCCCCTACCCCACCCCCAACCCCACCCCCCACCCCGCCCCTAACCCCGCCCCCAACCCTAGCCACGCCCCTAACCCCACCCCCTGCCCCACCCCAAACCCCGCCCCCAACCCTAGCCCCGCCCCCTGCCCCGCCCCCAACCCTAGCCACGCCCCTAACCCGGCCCCTGCCCCACCCCTAACCCCACCCCCAACCCCAGCCACACCCCTAACCCCACCCCCAACCGTAGCCACGCCCCTAACCCCGCCCCCTACCCCACCCCCAACCCCACCCCCCACCCCGCCCCTAACCCCGCCCCCAACCCTAGCCACGCCCCTAACCCCACCCCCTGCCCCACCCCTAACCCCGCCCCCAACCCTAGCCACGCCCCTAACCGCGCCCCCTGCCCCACCCCACCCCTAGCCACACCCCAAACCCCACCCCCAGCCACGGCCCTAACCCCACCCCCTGCCCCACCCCTAACCACGCCCCTAACCCCGCCCCAACCCTAGCCACGCCCCTAACCCCGCCCACTGCCCCGCCCCCTACCCCACCCCAAACCCCGCCCCCAACCCCGCCCCTGCCCCGCCCCTAACCACGCCCCTAACCCCGCCCCAACCCCAGCCACGCCCCTAACCCCGCCCACTGCCCCGCCCCCTGCCCCGCCCCAAACCCCGCCCCCAACCCTAGCCACGCCCCTAACCCGGCCCCTGCCCCACCCCTAACCACACCCCTAACCCCACCCCCAACCCTAGCCACACCCCTAACCCCACCGCCAACCCTAGCCACGCCCCTAACCCCGCCCCCTACCCCACCCCTAACCCCACCCCCAACCCCGCCCCCCACCCCGCCCCTAACGACGCCATTAGGGTTAGGGTTAGGGTTAGGGTTAGGGTTAGGGTTAGGGTTAGGGTTAGGGTTAGGGTTTGGGTTAGGGTTAGGGTTAGGGTTAGGGTTAGGGTTAGGGTTAGGGTTAGGGTTAGGGTTAGGGTTAGGGTTAGGGTTAGGGTTAGGGTTAGGGTTAGGGTTAGGGTTAGGGTTAGGGTTAGGGTTAGGGTTAGGGTTAGGGTTAGGGTTAGGGTTAGGGTTAGGGTTAGGGTTAGGGTTAGGGTTAGGGTTAGGGTTAGGGTTAGGGTTAGGGTTAGGGTTAGGGTTAGGGTTAGGGTTAGGGTTAGGGTTAGGGTTAGGGTTAGGGTTAGGGTTAGGGTTAGGGTTAGGGTTAGGGTTAGGGTTAGGGTTAGGGTTAGGGTTAGGGTTAGGGTTAGGGTTAGGGTTAGGGTTAGGGTTAGGGTTAGGGTTAGGGTTAGGGTTAGGGTTAGGGTTAGGGTTAGGGTTAGGGTTAGGGTTAGGGTTAGGGTTAGGGTTAGGGTTAGGGTTAGGGTTAGGGTTAGGGTTAGGGTTAGGGTTAGGGTTAGGGTTAGGGTTAGGGTTAGGGTTAGGGTTAGGGTTAGGGTTAGGGTTAGGGTTAGGGTTAGGGTTAGGGTTAGGGTTAGGGTTAGGGTTAGGGTTAGGGTTAGGGTTAGGGTTAGGGTTAGGGTTAGGGTTAGGGTTAGGGTTAGGGTTAGGGTTAGGGTTAGGGTTAGGGTTAGGGTTAGGGTTAGGGTTAGGGTTAGGGTTAGGGTTAGGGTTAGGGTTAGGGTTAGGGTTAGGGTTAGGGTTAGGGTTAGGGTTAGGGTTAGGGTTAGGGTTAGGGTTAGGGTTAGGGTTAGGGTTAGGGTTAGGGTTAGGGTTAGGGTTAGGGTTAGGGTTAGGGTTAGGGTTAGGGTTAGGGTTAGGGTTAGGGTTAGGGTTAGGGTTAGGGTTAGGGTTAGGGTTAGGGTTAGGGTTAGGGTTAGGGTTAGGGTTAGGGTTAGGGTTAGGGTTAGGGTTAGGGTTAGGGTTAGGGTTAGGGTTAGGGTTAGGGTTAGGGTTAGGGTTAGGGTTAGGGTTAGGGTTAGGGTTAGGGTTAGGGTTAGGGTTAGGGTTAGGGTTAGGGTTAGGGTTAGGGTTAGGGTTAGGGTTAGGGTTAGGGTTAGGGTTAGGGTTAGGGTTAGGGTTAGGGTTAGGGTTAGGGTTAGGGTTAGGGTTAGGGTTAGGGTTAGGGTTAGGGTTAGGGTTAGGGTTAGGGTTAGGGTTAGGGTTAGGGTTAGGGTTAGGGTTAGGGTTAGGGTTAGGGTTAGGGTTAGGGTTAGGGTTAGGGTTAGGGTTAGGGTTAGGGTTAGGGTTAGGGTTAGGGTTAGGGTTAGGGTTAGGGTTAGGGTTAGGGTTAGGGTTAGGGTTAGGGTTAGGGTTAGGGTTAGGGTTAGGGTTAGGGTTAGGGTTAGGGTTAGGGTTAGGGTTAGGGTTAGGGTTAGGGTTAGGGTTAGGGTTAGGGTTAGGGTTAGGGTTAGGGTTAGGGTTAGGGTTAGGGTTAGGGTTAGGGTTAGGGTTAGGGTTAGGGTTAGGGTTAGGGTTAGGGTTAGGGTTAGGGTTAGGGTTAGGGTTAGGGTTAGGGTTAGGGTTAGGGTTAGGGTTAGGGTTAGGGTTAGGGTTAGGGTTAGGGTTAGGGTTAGGGTTAGGGTTAGGGTTAGGGTTAGGGTTAGGGTTAGGGTTAGGGTTAGGGTTAGGGTTAGGGTTAGGGTTAGGGTTAGGGTTAGGGTTAGGGTTAGGGTTAGGGTTAGGGTTAGGGTTAGGGTTAGGGTTAGGGTTAGGGTTAGGGTTAGGGTTAGGGTTAGGGTTAGGGTTAGGGTTAGGGTTAGGGTTAGGGTTAGGGTTAGGGTTAGGGTTAGGGTTAGGGTTAGGGTTAGGGTTAGGGTTAGGGTTAGGGTTAGGGTTAGGGTTAGGGTTAGGGTTAGGGTTAGGGTTAGGGTTAGGGTTAGGGTTAGGGTTAGGGTTAGGGTTAGGGTTAGGGTTAGGGTTAGGGTTAGGGTTAGGGTTAGGGTTAGGGTTAGGGTTAGGGTTAGGGTTAGGGTTAGGGTTAGGGTTAGGGTTAGGGTTAGGGTTAGGGTTAGGGTTAGGGTTAGGGTTAGGGTTAGGGTTAGGGTTAGGGTTAGGGTTAGGGTTAGGGTTAGGGTTAGGGTTAGGGTTAGGGTTAGGGTTAGGGTTAGGGTTAGGGTTAGGGTTAGGGTTAGGGTTAGGGTTAGGGTTAGGGTTAGGGTTAGGGTTAGGGTTAGGGTTAGGGTTAGGGTTAGGGTTAGGGTTAGGGTTAGGGTTAGGGTTAGGGTTAGGGTTAGGGTTAGGGTTAGGGTTAGGGTTAGGGTTAGGGTTAGGGTTAGGGTTAGGGTTAGGGTTAGGGTTAGGGTTAGGGTTAGGGTTAGGGTTAGGGTTAGGGTTAGGGTTAGGGTTAGGGTTAGGGTTAGGGTTAGGGTTAGGGTTAGGGTTAGGGTTAGGGTTAGGGTTAGGGTTAGGGTTAGGGTTAGGGTTAGGGTTAGGGTTAGGGTTAGGGTTAGGGTTAGGGTTAGGGTTAGGGTTAGGGTTAGGGTTAGGGTTAGGGTTAGGGTTAGGGTTAGGGTTAGGGTTAGGGTTAGGGTTAGGGTTAGGGTTAGGGTTAGGGTTAGGGTTAGGGTTAGGGTTAGGGTTAGGGTTAGGGTTAGGGTTAGGGTTAGGGTTAGGGTTAGGGTTAGGGTTAGGGTTAGGGTTAGGGTTAGGGTTAGGGTTAGGGTTAGGGTTAGGGTTAGGGTTAGGGTTAGGGTTAGGGTTAGGGTTAGGGTTAGGGTTAGGGTTAGGGTTAGGGTTAGGGTTAGGGTTAGGGTTAGGGTTAGGGTTAGGGTTAGGGTTAGGGTTAGGGTTAGGGTTAGGGTTAGGGTTAGGGTTAGGGTTAGGGTTAGGGTTAGGGTTAGGGTTAGGGTTAGGGTTAGGGTTAGGGTTAGGGTTAGGGTTAGGGTTAGGGTTAGGGTTAGGGTTAGGGTTAGGGTTAGGGTTAGGGTTAGGGTTAGGGTTAG